>NC_084661.1:8830054-9138387 GCF_019802595.1 Syngnathoides biaculeatus
GCTTTGCCGGCTGCTTCTTGTTGCGGAGATCCTGCCGGTGTCTTCATGTTAGACATGGTAGTCCCGCAAAGAAACGCAAAACGCCTTCTACACAACACTACAGCAACTCCTTGTTATCTTAAAAATCTATTGAAATGCTGAACGTACCTTTGGATTGTAGTAATCATTCTGGTGAAGTCGCCAAGCAAAATAACGGCGCTAATAAAGGAAAGTGACTTAGTCATGCCCTTCCTTTCATTACAGATTCCCTCATTGATAAGTTGTAGGAGGCAAACTCACGCAAATTGTCGTCCTAATTTTATTATGAAACTACTATCACACAACTTAATGATTTTACATCCTTATGGTTTACGTATTTATAATATAAACCGCGTAATATATGAAAATGTTGAGACCTGTTAAATCAAGTAAAGGAATTATTTACAGCAACTTCCTTATTGTCGCGCAAAGCAGTGTGATGGTTTGCTGTATTGCGTCATAATTGTGCGACTGTTGTTGTCGCGTGTTGTGTGAGGATATGTCAATGTAACCGCCGCTTTGTTAAATGTATTTTGTTTCTCGTGGAAAACTACACATACCAATCGAACCATACTAAACCATATTGGGATGAGTCTCAATTTCCAAGCGTGAGTTCATCCGCGGTGTTTATCAAGTTAATGGGAAATATCTTGCTGTTTATAACATTGATGTACAAGTAGCGACAAAGTTAAAGTAACGTTTGATAAAAGCTCTTTTTTGTTTTATGTAATATTAACTGCAATCCAAAATGTATCAAGACATTTCTGTAGATTGTGTCTTATCTGTCCTTATTCATCTTATGCTGAGCAACTATTCGACTATTTAATAACTGTGACATGGTATGTACAATAACCTGAAAAATTATACATAACTGACTGATATGAACAACAGTTGTCTACAACAGAACAGTTATGTCTACGGACTGAAAATATTTTATTTCACTATATTCACACATAAACATTACCATTTTATTATTGGAGGAATGACTGATTGTGGCCAAAATAATAACTGAATCATTTTGATCAATATTGTCATCACGGTGATTTAATTATGATTATTTGGGGGAAAAGCAT
This sequence comes from Syngnathoides biaculeatus, assembly GCF_019802595.1. Classification (NCBI taxonomy): domain Eukaryota; kingdom Metazoa; phylum Chordata; class Actinopteri; order Syngnathiformes; family Syngnathidae; genus Syngnathoides; species Syngnathoides biaculeatus. The sequence goes on from NC_084661.1 coordinate 8,831,146, forward strand.
TATTTTTACTGCAGTTTACAGCACTTTTCAACAAACGAACAAATGTGACAGTTTTCCATTCAAAATTAACCTTGACATTACAATAATGGATTTATTGACTGGCAACCAGTTCAGGGTGTACCCTGCTTCCTGCCCGATGACAAGCGGGATAGGCTTCGGCACTTCTGTGACCCTTGTGAGGATAAGCGGTTCAGAAAATAGATGGATGGATACTTTGGCTCTTCCTGGCTGCTTGACAAAGTTGCAGGCACTACTGCAAATGAAGCCCTTTTTAATTTGCATCAGTGCCCACAATTAATTGGAAAAAATCAGAGATGATCAAGTTCATTTAATCGTAGAAGCCAAAATTGCGATCATGATTAAAAGTTGATTAATTCTGCAGCCCTTATTGGAGATTTTACATAATTGCTGACCAACAGGGCACCCTCACTAACCAAAAGGGAGGATGACAAGATTAAGCTAGCAGTTAAACAGAAATCAGGAGCCTCGAAAGATGGGGCTGAAAAAGATCAGGGCGGAGTGAAGAACCAAACACAATGCACAGGTTCCAGTGGGAGTAGCAGGTCAGACCCTCTTTAAATTAAAAGCCTTAATGTGTAAATTGTTAAATACAACAATGAAAGTATTGAGGTATCCTGCAAGGATACCTGTGTGCAAAATAATTTTCCTTGCACTTGTTGTCCCAGCTCCAGCAGTGGCTCAGGTTCAAGTTCCAGCTCGTCCTCAAGCTCCTCCAGTTCCTCTAGCTCCCGCTCTTCCTCCTCCTCGTCTTCGCCAAGCCCCACCCGCCAACGACACAACAGACAGCGCTCCATCTCAAAGTAGAGAATTCCCCATTACATTTCAAACTAAGCAAGTAATGAATCCATTTACTTCGAATGAAATATATGATACTCTCAGAACTCAACTAAATTTTCTGATTGCAGGGTTTTTCAGACAAACTAACAGTATGGATCATTTCCTCACAACAGGTCCAAATTGGCCAAGAAAGATGATCGTGAACGGAGGAGGAGGAGTCCAACTCCGAAACCCACCAAAGTTTACCTGGGCCGGCTAACAAGAAATGTCATCAAGGTGAATGCCCCAAAAATACTGGAAATTGCTTGTTGAGATATATGAAAAGATGAAACCCCTTAGTTTACTCAAAAAACAAAAGATAAAAGTAAAAACTGTATTAACATGTTTATAACAGGGCCTAAAATTAATGGTGCATTTTGAAGATATGAAAGGTACTTAAAGTTCTAAGATGTGAAGAGTAGTACGCCCACCTCACAATTTTGATGTTTGGGTTTTGAATCTTGACTGCCGATTTCTTGTGTGGAGTCTCTTGTTCTCCTGGTGCGAGGATGGCTTTTCTCCAGATAATCCAAATTCCAAAACATGCGCACCAGGTTCATCGATTATCTATCCAAAAATGACAAATTATATCACAGGTTTTGTCAGTGATGACATGTCAATGAAATGAAAAAAAAAAAGGATAAAAGCCTCCAACTCACCTGTGATGGATGGCTAATTTGAAATGTTTAAAAAATCTTTTTTGTCACATTAGCAGTGCCTGTGAGAACAGACAGCTTGCAAAGTCAACATGGCATCTGTAAAGCTAGAGCAGCGTGTACAGTAAATAGGCAAATAAACAGCTTTACCTTTGATCTTGAAAGTGCACGATACTACAGTAATTTGGATTTTGGAAAGGGTGCGATTGGCTGGCGACCATTTCAGGGTGTACCCTGCCCCGCACCAGAACATAACTGGGATAGGTTCCAGAACACATATAACACAACTATAGATAAGCTATAAAAAATGGATAGATGGATTCTGTAAAGGTGCATTAGCGCTGTCTCTTTGCCATGCGAAAGGAGCACATTCAGGAGATCTTCTCCACCTATGGCAAGATCAAGATGATCGACATGCCCATGAACCGTGTTCACCCTCACATGTCCAAGGGCTACGCCTACATAGAGTTCGAGACCCCCGAAGAAGCAGAGAAGGCACTCAAACACATGGATGGAGGTACAAGCTCTTGAGATGGCATTTAAAGCCTGAATAGATATTAACCCTCAAGTCTTGGGAGATTTTACCGTACTTGTTTGGGTCATTTTTAGCCACATATGAACTTTAATTTTTAAGATTTTTTTTCCCCACTTTTGCTGCATTCCGATTTAAAGTAAAATTATTATTAATATAACTTTCTTTTCATTTTTCAACCTTCAAATTACAGTTTCTATGCACAATGTGGAGGCTGTTTCGGTATATGTCCAGTATTTATATACTGTGGTATCCAGTTTTGTGTTTATGGGATAATGTATTGGTAATATGTCAGTCTTACAGCCAGCAGAGGGAGCTTCCGCTACATAAATTAAAATTGAATCCTTCCCAGCGGCCTGCAGAGGGCATTTCAACATCTTAAAATTACTCATTTGCTCCATTTGTGTGCTGCAGTGCGCCATTGAACTTCTCTTTCAGAAAAAGAGAATATGCCATTAAGGAGCTTTGTTGTCCATAAATTGATGATTTTATGATTTGGTGGAAAAAACGAACATTTTCAAATGTTGAGTTTATTATTAAACCAACTCTACCCAAATTGTATTAAATCCAGTCAATAAGCAATTTCAAAAAATAATTTGAATGGGTTTCAATTGGCCAAAAGAGAGCGTGAAATGGTAGTTTGAGATTTAGTTCCTTATTTGAGTTATTAATTAATGATCTTACATTGGAAATTACACAATCAGACCCACCCTTAGAAAGCTACATCAAATTTGCATTAAAACAGCTCAAAATAAAGCAAATTGGACACCAATTTCCAGTATAGAGCCAAGTGTATAAAATAGATGTTGCCTTTAATCTTCTCAGGACAGATTGATGGTCAGGAGATAACAATCGTAGCTGTCCTGACTCCTACAGTCTGCGTCCCACCTCTTAGGATGTCCCCTCTGCGCAGAATGCCGCCTCCGCCCCTGATGTGGCGGCGCTCGCCGCATCGGATGAGAAGAAGGTGAGCGGCAATTCTGAGGCGGAGTCACGCACTCCCCCTCAGATGCATATTCAATAAATTATTTTATCAGGTCTCCTAGGCGGCGCTCCCCGGTCCGACGCAGGTCTTGATCATTAGGCTGCTCCCGCCACCGGCCCCACTTCCTTTCCTTAGAGATCAGTATAGGACCCCAGAACACTAAAGACACTAAAAGAGATATTTTGTTGTATTAATGCTGAGATGAGAACACATACCAGTTCAATTAAGATCCAATATTTTTTTAGGGGGAGGGGCATTAAAAAAAAAGACACCAAAGCAAGACTCACTGATTTTGTTGAGAGTAAATACCGACAGCACTAATCCATCAACCATTTTTAAAATGTACTTTGACACTTTGGCTCTCACTTTTAGTGTCTTTCAGCATTTATTTTGTCATGTCACAAACCAACATGCTCCTCTATTGGACTGTTGTGCTCATTTCATCCACTATTGCCTATTGTGCTGCTAATTTGAATTTGTCTGGCATTATTGTACTTTTCTATTTCTTTTAACTCTTGCACAGTGCATGGTAAAAGAGCTGAACATTATTGTAATTAGATTTGCCCTAACATTGACCTTGCATGTCTGAAGATTTTTTTCCTGTATTTATTACTTTTAAAATGCACATTACTGAGACTTTTATCTGTTGTGCAGAGATGCCAATGTTATATTGACCAGAATAAGACTTCATGTGCTGCTATTTCATCAATCGCATTACACTTTTGACCAGTTTTAATTTATTTTGAGATTATTTCTATCGTGGTAGACGTGCAGTAGGTGTGACATACAGCCAAGTGGGTTCCTTACATTTTAGCACAAGTGCAATGTTGTTCTTTTGCAAATTGACAATAAAGGTGATATCTTGTATGACTGGCAAGAAGCAGCTTTTTCTTTCACACTGTAAAAAGTGAAAAGTCTCTGATATCAGCCACTGAATGGAAATCGTCGTTTTTAAAATGTATTTAAATTTCAAGTAAGATAAAATCTGAACTACCAATTGGCTCAGTCATTTGGTTTTATGGGGATTGAGACCCCTGTGAAGCCTGTCACTATAATTTTGATTATTGTCCAATACAAAGCTGTTGACAACATAAGGATCAGCAAATTTCATGCTCAAGTGCCTTATTTCTCATTCTAATTATTTGAATACATGACTTAATTTGGTGTATAACTTTATAGAGTTAATGAAAAATGCAGGACTATAGACACATTTTTGCCATATAAAATATACTGTCCAGTGTCAGTCCTGGACTGAATTGCACCCCCACCCCTTCCCCACTTGGGTCTCCTACTGGTGCGTTGTCACCGTAGAAATTATTGTCCCAAAACTTTGTGCCCCGTCCAATGGTGCTAAATTGCACAATGGGTGAGGGGTTGGGAGTGCCGCCCCCAGAAAATTCCATCCTGGGCGGCTGCCCAGATCAGAAACAACCTGTTGCTGACTGAAGAATAATTCTATTCTTTGATTCTATGGTTGTTATGGTGACACATACACATTGTACACTACTACATAGAGCTAGCTGTATGAGGTTTATAACACAAAATACCCCTTGTTATAAATTTAAAGAAAATGATTGGGACATCAGCCATTTTGATGCAGAGACATTTAGGGGCAAATAGAAAATGTTAACTGACAACCTTCAAATATTTCCCAAACTAAATTCCATCGTTCTAGAGTAACACTTAAATGTGAATTAAGAAGTACAATGCTTTACCGCTTACCCTTAGACTCTAACCTTATTGTGAGCATTTATTATAAATAGTAGTGAGCAAATCGTCACTAAATTAAAAAAAATGGCAATCAATCCGCAAAAACCTTTGACATTCTTTTATTCTCACACATGGAGAAGTATGTTAATAAATTAAATGCGAAGAGGTTTCATTGTTGTCTGCAACAGCAAACAAAACACCAAATCCTCTTCACAGGTGTTCATAACAAGGCTCGTTTCACAAAGAAGTCAATGATACATGTGAAATCCAGACTACTACTTTTCCGTAAAACATCTCCAACTCATCCAGTGCTGAAGTGGAGTTTCAGTCAAAACGCCAACTGTGACAGACCTGACAAAACACAACATGGCTAAGCTTGTAAATGGGCCAACTGGGGTGGTCGGCTTACAGCCTGAGCCAAAGCAGAAGATGCATCATTACCCAGACTGAGCTTGTCCTTAGTGGCCCAGCAGATGCTGTAGTGTTGAAGGAGTTGCTGCAACAGCTCCTTCTCATCGAGGAACTCCAGCCGTTCGATTCTGCGATGAATAAGAGCAATACGGATTGTCTGTGTTGGAATACTTGTTTTCTGGACTGTTTTGACTGAGACGTCCTTATCAAAACTGCCCTAGATTATAGATACATGTGGACTGGGTTGCTTTGCTCTGGGATGATGAGTCGATATTTGTGGCTGTCCTTAGGTTTTGGATTCTATCATACTCTGCACACTGCATCAAATTAGTCTGTATGGCCGCTGTCCCAGAAGGAACCCTCTTCTAAAGATGATATACAAGAAAGTCCATAGTTTGTTGAAGACATGCATGTTTTGGACATAGATTACCAGAATGACATCCTGTGGTCTGATGAGGCCAAGACAAATCTATTTGGTGAGATAGTTTAAAGGTCAAGGGTCATGAAATGGATGATTTTTAGTATTTTATTAATGAAAAAACTGCAACCGGTATGGACCCATCCGTTTTTTCACCACAAAACATGATTTTGACATACATGGCTTTTTGTAACTCCCGCCATGAAAATCCTCTCAAGGGATTTGTTTTCGACATGAAGCAGGAAGTGACGATGGAGGCAGTAGCGCGCTCAAATGGTCTCGTTTGTTTCCATTAGTTTTACCTGCAGGAAGATAGCTCGTTGTTTCTTTGTTTTAGCTAAAATGCCGGCTCGTTGCATTGCTGGATGTTGCTCGAACACTCGGGAGGATGGATTTACCCTTCATAAGTTTCCAAGAGACCCGGTTCGTCGTGAAAAATGGATTGCACGGGTGCAAACGACGAGAGCTTTGTGGGGTCCAAATGACAGGTAGGTGTGTATATCACTACTAACAAAAAAATAAGTTTGGGGTGCACCACGTAATCCGTCTCTCATAACATAACAAAAGATCGCGTATGTATGACAGGGCGCTAAACCTGTCGATGTGCGTGTCAGACGGCTTCCGTGTCAGGCTCGCTGGGAAGGCTGCCGCGTCAGGCTCGCCGGCCGCATTGTGCCCCGCGAACGAGCACAGCTTCGGCCGGGCTGGCTCATACATACTGTCTGGGAGGCTGTTGTATGTTAGAAATGATCCACATATCATCTAAATATGGCTTGAAAAAATAGGGTAATATTGCCCCGGACACTTCACTCGATTGTGAGATGTTCTCTTCTTCGAAAAAGCTTCCCTGTCTGAAGGGGCGTGTCCCATAGTAGGGGCCATAGCGTGTTTTCAATGGCGAATGTCCGGGGCGACGTCACGGACAGGAGATACAACCAATATGGCGACCACTTGGATGTCGAATGACACTTCCGCAACTTTCCGCATGGGTGACCCGCTCTCCGCTCATATTTATTTTTTCATATGGACATTGAAGTGAATAATGTTTGATGTAGTTTTCATTTCACTAACTATTTTAGAATGTTATTAGGGATGACACTTGACCTTTAAAGCATGAGCAATCAGTTGCAATCAGGTAAGGAGTTAAAAACAAAAAGTGTGCTTTGCCTACTGTCAGTCAGACATGGTGGTGGGGTTTGTATGGCCTGGGGCTATTTGAGTGGTGCTCCCAGCACAATGAAGGCGTACTGTGAAGAAAGCATACTACCTTGCCACATCCTCCTGCGGAAGCATACTGTAGACCGCCACCATGTCCAGTGCGTTGGCATGTTCCCAGCCAGACCTGAGAAATCGATCTTTCTGCAAAAATGTTTTGAACAGATTACCAGATTTGACTTTTTAATTGCTTGCATACAGATTGGGTCGGTGTCTCTGGAGGGTCTACTCATTTCTGACTGTGACTGACCTATTCTGTATTTCGACCATCAATGCAATCAGGTTTTCCAGACATCATTAATGATATGGTTACATTAGCCAGTAAGGGCTTTGCGCACGCACAATTCATTGGCACTGTGAATAGATGTGAAAGCTATATTTGGGATTTGCATAAAACGGAAGCTCCCCACCCAAAGCAGCCTGATTGGCTATTAAGTGTGCTATATCTTTTTTGAAACACATTTTGACTGAATAATGTTACAATGAAACCTGATCATTATTTTAAATTGTGTGTCACCTTTTTAGACCCATCAGTGTGTTGTATTGGATGAGGAATTGTTGGAGATCACCTGAGAGTCCAGAGATCTGCAGACCTCGACCCCTGCCAGTGTGCACTGACGTCGCTGCAGGTTCTCTATCATCACCTGCCCAAAACGATCGCTCATGTTCACCTGGACAGACTCACAGCGAGAGCATCTAAAAGAGGTGGTCACTTTTGAGTGGCACTTGCAGAGAGGTGCCATGTTGTGGTTACCTGTTCGTAGTTAATGAACATGGCAGTGTGAAAGGTGTCTGCGGCCCAATGAACTAAACTGGATGACTGAGCTGGCGTCATGTAGACCAGCACACACTCTGAAAGCAGCAATGTGGGCAACCTTGAAAAAAGAACGACACGCAGTTTATAATCACCCATCGTATTTAAATACATTGCATCATCATCAACATAGAGATGAAACCCACATTTCATCCTCACATACTCTGGGTTAAGATGGAACTTCTTCACTTTTTCATCCAAAGTGGCAATGTCTCTGAGGTCTGCACCGATGATGCAATATCGATCTGAGTCAAGGCTGTGTGCATCTGAGGAAATAAACACAATAATACTGATTGTTAATGTTTGCTGAAACTCAATGAGATGTAACTTAATAACATTGATTTCAATGAGCGTTGAGGTTTACCAAGTAGCAAGGAATCTGTTGAATGGGTTTCAATGATAGGCTTGGATAAATGTGGTTTTGTCCTAAAAAGATAAAATAAACATTGCAATGCAAAAATATTATTGTACTATCAAAAATAAACATCAATGATCAGTGTTATATTTCCTGTCGCTTGAGAGATGAGTGCTCTGAGTTTCAAGTTTTTCCAAAATAAAAGCTTTCATTCAACTGATTTTTTAAAATTATTTTTATTGCTTTGACTATAGAGCACAGACAAGATAATCGTATGTTGACAGTGAGCTCACATTTTACTGGAAGCAGAGGTTTGGCAAAAAAAAAAAAAAAAAAAATTATATATATATATCTTCTTCTTTTCCTTTCGGCTTGTCCCGTTAGGGGTCGCCACAGCGTGTCATCTTTTGTATATATATATATATATATATATATATATATATATCAAAAAAAAACATGTCTTTGATCTGCATCTCGAACAATATATGCATCCGTCTTACACAGTCAGGCAAGCAGACCAGAGGAAGCAGGATTTACTTGGTGTAGTGTGCCAAAAAGTAATTATTTTTAATTCTATTTAACTGTATGTGTCTATAAAGTACAATAGTGTGGAGTACTAGTCTTTTTAATCAAAATACAAACTACAGTACAATTATTTCCAGTATTTTTAGGAGGGGAAGGCTGGAACATGGCCTTTCAATCGATTTCAATGAAAAAAGATAGTTTGGGCGCCACGGTGGGGTAGTTGCATAGCATTAGCCTCACAGTTCTGAGGAACGGGGGTTCAAATCCCAACGCCGCCAATATGTAGTTTGCATGTTCTCGCCGTGCCTGCGTGGGTTTTCTCCAAGCACTCCGGTTTCAACTCACATCCCAAAAACATGCATTAACTGGAGACTCTAAATTGCCACAAGGTGTCTCTCCATGTGCCCTGAGATTGGCTGGCAACCAGTCCAGGGTGTACCCCGCCTCCTGCCTGAAAACAGATGAGGTTGCCTCCAGCATTTCCGCAACCCTCTTGAGGATGCATGTTCTAGGGATGTGGGAGGAAACCTGAGTGCCCAGAGAACATGCAAACTCCGCACAGGGAGGGTTGGGGATTTGAACCCTGGTCCTCCGAACTGTGAGGCTGGCACTCTAGCCAGTTGTCCACTGTTCCACCTCATAATGAATTAGGTAAAAATAAACCTATAAGCAAAACTACTTGTTTATCTTACTTTATATAGTGGATTTTCCTGGCCACAACAGTAGAAAAGTCAACTTCAAAATACTTCTTGGGCAAGAGGTCTTCATCCTGCAACAATCACAAACTATCATCCTGTCTTCAAACCTTGTCAAACATTTTGATGATAGTCATTTAGACTCTGCTGGCTGGCAATCAAACCTTGAGTCTCCAGAATGTGGTGTCCAAGCCGGCACCTAGGTTGATTACTTGACAGTCACATTCTGTTTTCTTTATGAATGCATCAAGGAGATAGTTGACACCTTTAACACGGCCATAATAACCTGTCAGACAAGACAATAGAAACTTTGTGATCAACACCATGCCAGGCTAGGTAATATGACAATCTCTGATCATACCAAGTTTTCAAATTACAACATGCACATACTTTACCTCTATTGATTTCAGGGGCCTTCCGCTCACCCACTGATCTGACAAAATATTGGATGTAAGGGTCTTTCCAGTAGCCTTTACTAATGGCATACCTAGAAAACATACATAATTAAACTTTTAGTAGGAACGTTACAGACCTCAGTGGAGCTTTCAAAGCATTAACTAGCACCACCTTTTACACGTAGTGGCGTCGTCACAGGTCGCCCTCACTGCTTCATCGGAAGTATCCGTATCTGCGAAGGGGTGCCGAGCTGCCATGAACGATCCAGAATGAGTCGTCCCAAGTTATTTAAAACATCAACTACACCATTGCACTGCAGGCGGCTAGTTAACTTGCTAACGGCGCTAGCAGATGGTATTTATAACGCAAAAAAATGAAACTTATAATGAAATGTAAATCCACTGTCAGTTCGCTCGCTGAAAATATAAAAACGTGATCACCGCAACATTAATCAAGATAGACATTATTTAATATCAATTGAATGAAAAAAGGGGATTTTCACGCTAACAGGTTGCAGCCTATTTTAGTCAAGTTTGGACCGGAAATAATAAGGGACGGTTTCTTCTTCGGCGGTTGGCAACAACCTATGAAGCGTTTCACTGCCACACACCAGTCTAAAGTGGAGAACTGCAGTATACAATGCAAAACATATATATAGGTAAATAATAATAATAATAATAAATGTTATGCATTTGTTTAATAAACATAACAATGTGACGGTGTATTTAGCATGATTGCAGGACACCAGGTTAGTTTTGGATGCTAGTATTGTGTTCGACATTTTCAATGAAATATTTAACCCCAAGGATTAAACATCATTCAATAAAGACTTAATATGTTCCACTGTTTCTTTCTCATTACATCAGATACATCATTTTGCCATTTGCGCCCGATTCTCAGATGAGTTATGATATTTTCCTCCTATATCCAAACTGTGTTTTGATGTTGTGCTGTTCTTAGAAATTATTTAGCTACTCATTTACTTAATGACAACTGCAGGTCTAAATCCACTTGATTAATTATGAGTATATTTTTTTTCATTGTTATTGTTATTATTTACTACGAGTGCTGTTTGTTTTATTTGTAACTGAGACGTATAGTAATTTAATACTCTACCACTAGATGGAACTATCTGTTGGCATACATTCACAATTGTTCTGGTCTGTTTTCCAATAAACAGGCGCAGATTCGAAATAGAGAAAGTTAGTGAGTAAAATTCAGACGATATGAGTGAGTCTTCATATTTTTGTGACATAATTGTTTGAGTTGAGTGCCGTGATACTTTAAGTGGAAGCCTGGGAATATCTGGAACGTAGAAAATAATTTGAAATTGGAAAGGTTTGAATCAGTGAAGAAATGTTGACACAGAGTATTTACGTTCAACTAGCTCTCAATTTGGGAATTTTATGACGAAATTTTGAAATTTGACAGTCACTAATGATAATGGAATTTTATGGAACGTGGGAATTTTGTGACTGTAGAAAATAAATTGGTTTAAGAAATGTTGAAGGAAGAGTCAATAATGTATGACGTGTTTTCATGTTGGAATGCTATTTTGGGAATTTTGAGCATTTCAATATGGAAAAATGCAAAGCGAATTTACATTTTACACAAAATCATTTATGTATATACAAAGAAATAAAAACATTTGAAAATAAAAAAGTACAATTAAAACAGCATAAATTGCAATAAATAGAATTGAAAATTGGAAGTACTTTAAAACGCATGAGGAAACAAAATAGTTTGAGAAATGTACAATAAGGGAAAGGCGGGGATTCTTGAAATGTGTTAAATTTGTCACGTACGTACTTTTGGGGGGGGGGGCTGAACAATGTGGAATTTTGAGAAAACAGAACATTTGTAGTGAATATTTGCCGTTTTTGGGATGTTGGATGATTTAAATGGGTTGACAAATGTGGAAATTTATGAATATCAAAAAGCCCGCTGGGATAATTATAACAATAAAGAATAACCTAACAATAATTTGACGTCACCACCACCCCCCCACCCCTCTCTCTCTCTCTCGCTCTCTCTCTCTGTGTTAGTGGGTGTCTCTCTCCCCCACAGCGCGGAGCTGAGCAGCGGTTCGCTCTCCCCGCGGAACTGGGAGAGGTGAAAGCGCTTTGACGGATTAGTCGATTCCCGACTCGGTCAAACGCAACGTTAGCTCGTCGGCTAGCGGCTGTTGCCAACCAGACACCGACCTGGTACCGTCCGGGCCACTGGAGAGTGATGAAAGGCTGCTGGAGTCGGTGAAACCTGGCCCACGGGTTACCTCTGGACTTTTATGTCGGGAAATATCGCGGAAAAGCAAGTTGTTGGACCATGCAGTCGCATCTCCCTGAAGAAATTTCCACTTCGGAAAGGCTAACTTAGAAGCTAGCAAGCTATCGTTAATTGGCTTTCGGCTCAAATGGCTCGCGCGTGTTTTCCCTGTCATAGCGACAGCTGGGAAAGTTAAAAATCGGGAGAGGCGGTGTGAACTTCATGACAACGCAAAGTCAACATTTTTTTCCCAAGTGTGAACTTCGAAGGATTCGACTGGAACGTGAGCGAAAATGAAGAAGCAGTTTAATCGCATGAAACAGCTCGCCAATCAAACAGTTGGCAGGCAAGTATCGCAGTGTTTGTCATTTTGCTCGTGAGAAAAATAGTAACTATTGTATTCTGTTTCAACGGATTCGCTTTCAAACGACTTGATATGATGTTCTCTGTGTTTGCTTTCATAACTTTTTTTTTTTCCTCACAGTTTGGTCTCGCTATGGGGCTATGAAATGAATGTCACGTGAACGGAGACGTGGAGGGTTGTCTTTTATGTAGTCATTTGTTTGTTTGGGTTTTTTTTAAGTCATATTGGTTTAAAGACAATGGGAATTCTTTACAAGTGTTCAATCGAATGAGCTCATCAACTAACCAACGCGTCAGTGTTGCATGGGAGCAGAGAACAGGAGGATGATGGTGTGTGGCCAGTCATCCAGAAACACAATGAATACTCAATTTGTCCATGGGGCACTATGGAGTCTTTAAATTGTCTAAAGGTGTGAATGTTTTTTTATGTATGTGCCATTTTTTTGGCTGACGACCAATCCAAGGTGTGCCCAGGCTATCACCCAAAGTCAGATGGGATAGCTAGAGGACATTTACTGCTGTCTGTGAATTTGGAGCAATCAGCAACGCTACCTGTGTTCAACCATCAGTTTATCATCATTATAATCTTTGTAATTTACTTGACAAGTTGATAAACCATAGCAAATTTCATATGCAATATTTTTAGTTGCTGCATTAGAAAAGTGCCTTTCTATAAATGATGTTATATGCATGCTACTTCATCGTTAAACCTAGTGTAACCAGTTCATGGTTTTGTATCCATATGGAGAGTTATAGCACTTACACCCCATCTTAGGATGGCATTTGATTTGGGTTAATGACTTAATGCATTCGATCTGCAGATGATTTTGAAATTCAGAGACTTGGCTTGTCTTCAATGCACAGGGGTTTTTTTTTAATGGGCACTGTGAGGAGCACCTAAAGAGCATGCCTGTAATGTTCACTAAGTACCTTGAGAGCCAGTGCAGCTGGGATACTCGTGATATTCATCCATACAGTAAACCAGCTGTAAATTAAAGCTGAGAGGAACATGATGCAAAAAGCAGACGCGTACGCATGCCTGTGTGAGAGAGAATTCCCAATTTGCAGTCTCTTTCCTTCCCTATAAGCGATTATATGTCACTGTTTTGGATTTGAGCAATCCTTTTGAGTGAAGGTGGTGCCCATTTGTGTATCCGTGTTTGTAAGGAGCGGCAAGGCCGTCTCTGCTGCCCCCCTGGGTTCCTGTGATTGTGCGAAGGCAGAATGCTATGTCCAGCATGCAGGCAGGCGCTGAGAGGAAATCTCTCCTTCTGCTCCTTTTACAAACAGGAAACCGCCTCCCAGAGACATGCTACTGGTTTCTAGTGAGACAGACCAAGAGCTGGCAAGATTGATGCAGGGAGTGAAACTGAATTTCAGGCAAAAAGCAGCTTGTCATCCATACAGGGAGCGTGGTTGTTTCAGTTGGCAGTCTGTGAAATCCTCTGGCTCATACTGTACATTTGTTTTTGCCAGAATGGGCCAATGGTAGTGGAGGTATTTCAGTTACAGAACCTCTGGGAACCAGTCACTGGAGTAAAGTTGCAAAGTCCAGTGAAAGAGATCCTGAGATCCGGCAGATCCGCTTGTCAAACATGACCGTATTTGGAGTTGCAGTGAGGTGGCAACTATGAGAAAAGGATCTCCACGCACACAATTTTGACTCAATTACAGAATTTAGATGGTGATTTGGTCTCTGTCTTTTAAATCCATTTCAAACTAGGATGGTGTTGAATAGCTGTGCTTGACTGGCAAGTTAGTCCGGAGTGAACCCCACCTCTTGCCCAAAGTCAGCTGGGATGGAGTCAAGCCCAAAATGAGATCAACCAATATTGAAAACGGGTGGCATTGAGAAGAACTCAGAATTCCAACAGTTTTGAACTGTTAAGGAAAATAGAAAAGAAACTGTGGCACAGTGTGTGTTCTTTTGTCGTGCGTGTGCGTGCGTGTGTGTGATAAACCATTTCCTGGTTTATCAAGGATGAAGTAGGACGATTGGATTGTACCATTTTTAACTATCAGTTCGAGGCATCAGGAATATGGCTGGGGCTACCCGTTCTGGGTAGGAAGGTTCCATTATGACTCAAACATCCAAAAGATGTAATATAGTCATCTAATAACACTGAGGAATTTGTTAGCTCACAGGCTACATTCTGGCACATGTAAACAGACAAGATTTTAGGAAAGGAAAACCTTTCCATAATGACTCAAATGGTGAAAAAAAGAGGAAACGAAAGAGAAATGTCTCTCTACTAGCAAGAGAGGTACTAATGTGCCTGTTTTATTAGGAATAAACTAGTGGGACTTTTGTACTGTCCTAAAGTTTGTCTGTATTTTCAGCTTTATTTTTACAATAAGTCAAAAGCTTTTCTTTAGCAAAACTTTGGAAATCATTAATGTATTTTTGGGTAATCCTGCTAACTAATAAATTCACAAACCCCTCTCAAGGTCACCTTGGATTGGTGGATTCAATTTACAAATCCTCGTCTCAACTAACATTTTCTGTGGCTTCTAACATATATTCGTGTAATTGCTGCATCCCTTTGTGTTGATCTCATTTGAGGAACATCAATTATTCAATTAATCAGCCCAACAGAGATCTTATCACAATTCAGGCTGCCCTCAATCACATCCTAAGCAGTTGCATTGTGTAATCCTTTCTGGTGCCAAAGCTAGCTCAGCATTATGCAATCTGAAATAAGTCAGTCAGATGGGCGCTTTCCTCTGTCCTGACTGAATGTCATATTTGAACAAAAAGAAAATGGGTGTTCTCCTGGGTGTCACCAGACTCTGCCCTAGGGACAAGAGGGTGTGTCACCTGTTTATTTGGTTCAATGACAAGCAAAATGAGAGAGCTCTTTGTTGAACCACAAAAGTTTGGTTTTCATCCAGACTTTTAATTGGCGAGACTGAAAAACCTTCTTGAAGTATTGATGCCTGACATTTTCTCTAGCAGTAATTTTCATTCTTTCAGTCTAACAACTTCTATATTGTCACTCTAAAACTTGCAATGAAATTGAATTCTCCTTAAATTCTGTCAAAAAGTAAAAACTACATCACCTGATAATTCAAAATGCACAGTAAATAACAGAGGATCCTGGTTGTAAATAAAGTGGACTGAAACATTTCTCTATTGACATTGTGGGTGAATTAGAATGTGAAGCGTATGAAAATATCGTCAGTTGAAATAATACAGAGAAATGTTTCATCGACCCTTAATTTGCCGTTGCGCAACAGTTAATGGTCAATTATTCTACCAGTTGCTTTCATCCGGGCCCAGTATCCATTACTGTGTGCCTCAAGCTGCCAACTTTTGCAAACAGAGCGACCCTCCCTACTCCTCAGGCCGCTGACTATGTGGAGTGTCTACTAACAGAAGCTGCATTGTCCTTCCACCGGTAGTGTTCTTTTACTCCACTTCCACTTTGGACAGTAGATTGCCATGGTTACCATTCCCAACTGACTGCCACGGCCGTCAAGCAGTCAGATGCAGCGGGCAGTGGCATAGTTTGTTTCAATTTTACTGTTAGGCGCAGCAGCTTCTCTTCACTGGAGGTCAGCTGATGCCAGCTCAACAATTGTTGTTTTGTTTGTGGGGGTTTGTCCCCTGTCAAGGTTGCACATGGCCTATTATTTCCTCTGCAACAATGTTTTTTAAATTTTTTTATGTGATGGGGGGCTGACCGGATAGGCAAGTGATTCTTTTACAATGCAGGCTGATGTTTACATCACAATCAGGAAATAGCAAACTGGCATAAATGCCATATAATAATTAAAATGTTCCCAAATGGAGGGGGAGTTGTAAGTAACTTGTATCAAAAGTTGACTGCGCAACGCTGCAACCAATTAATTCAAACAAAATCAATTTGACCTCTGATTTGTTCATTTTTTTCCCCAAACCATTAATCCCCCCCCCACACACACAATTAATGAAAATTTAATGAATCAATTCCCTTGTTGAGCCTTTGCCATTATTAACTTTACAAGCAACTTTGAAGTAACATTTTACCATAAACTGTATATGCAAATGGAAAATGAAGTTATCCTCTTTATAAGACAACTTGTGCACTGTGCTTTTCAATATTCTAAACAGTTCTGCAATATGTTAAAATTGAATCATTTAATTATGAATCGATTTTTATTGAGATTTATTCACTCATAACTTCAATGATGAATAACTGACATAGTGGCCAACTTGAAGAGGGAGATTATATTAGTGAGCATTCGTGAGGTATCACTTCACATGGAAACTTCATTGTCGTTATATTGTATTTTTTTCTAATTTTATATATATTATTTTGTCACTTCAGCCATAAAGTGAGAGTCAGAACAAAGCCGGTTACAACCAGCATGACAGTGATTGGACCTCTGAAATTTTGTGGCACTTCACCATATTTTTCCAGACAATATCAAGTGAATTCTAAATTTAGGTGTCTTTGCAAGCTTTACAGGACAGGTGTCAAACTCAAGGCCCGGGGGCCAGATGTGGCCCGCCACATGATTTTTATGTGGCCCGCGAGGGCAAATCATGTGTATCAACTTCCATGATTTTTGGTCATATCTCTAATAAAATTTCAAATTGTCGTATCATAAATGATGACATTGAGATATTGCAAGCATTTTTGTGTTCCAAACATCAACAATAGTTGAAAAAAACATTGCCCTTGATTTCTGATTCCGAAACTAGGTGATAAATTGTGGGTCAATTCAAGATTTTCATGGTTTCAGTCATAATGGCCCTGTGAGAGAAACCGTAACTACAATGTGGCCCGCGATAAAAATGAGTTTGAGACCCCTGCTTTAGAGCTTCCACTGTAACAGTTTTGGTGCTAGTGAAAAAAAAAATGTATGCCCCTCTAACTAAAAGTTGGATCCAAAATTTCCCTTTTTTATTGACCTTTGAGACTTTGGCTCCTGAAATGGGCCAGATGCACAGTGGTGTCAGTGTGTAGGGAACACACTGGTGGCAGGATTTATTTTTTGCGACGACAACAAATCACCCCCCACGAAGTCCTGCTAGAGTCAGAATATATCAAAGCTTTGTAAGGTTTAATAATGTCGTGAGACAACAATCCCTCTTTACTTGGTTAACTTGCAAATCTTTGAGTATATTGGGCTACTGGCTCAGCATGTTTTGATGACTAAATCAATTAGCATTTGAAACAGCACACAAATGCATCATCTGAATGTTTTACTTCAGAACAAGGAATGCCACACGGTCTTCAAAATACAATTCCATGTGTGTGTGTTGTTCACGTTTTTTTATTCACAAAGAGCTGCCAATACTGTCTTGTATGTTTCTGAACATTATTCTGCAGGTCCTCTTGCTGCATGTTATCTCACCAGCCAAAAAATAATGATAATAATTTCCATGCAGTGGCTTTACATTACTCCAGAGTCTGTAACCTCCCCACCAGGCCTGAACCTCAGTATTTGTATTTCTTTCCATGGAACCCCCAAACCAAACTATCCTCCCCATCTGTGTCAGTTTCTCTGTTTCTGCCTGCTTTTCTGCCTCCATGTTTGTAATGGAAAGCAGCTGTTCTGTGCTCTGATGAGGTTACTACAGTTCGTCAAGAGTCTGTGAGGGAGACTTCATTGACTGCTTCTGATACCCAACTTGCAGGCAAGAGGCTGCATAACAGGTTTACTTCAGTCAGCACCTTTATCTGCTTCATCATGTTCAGCAACAGGACATGTTCAGGAAAAAGGAAATCCCTTTAAAGGCTGCCTGAAGATGTTTGACAATGAATTAGTAACAGGTTACACTATATTCCATCCAAGGCTAGTAAATTATTTAATTGAACTCAGGAGCTTTTAGATCCAGAAGCCAAAATATCCATCCATCCATCCTCTTTAGGGTTACGGGTGAGCTGGAGCCTATCCCAGTGAAATTTGTGCAAGAGGTCGTGTACATATCGGACTTTTAACCAGTTAATGGCAGGGCACATATGGACAAACAACCATTCCCACTCACATTCACACCTATGGACAATTTAGTCTACAAAACCTAACATGCTTGTGTTCGCTATGTGAGTGGAAGATGGAGAAACCCCAACCAAGCATGAGGAACATGCAAACTCCACATAGAAGGTCAGAGCTGAGAACTGTAATGCAGACATCCTAACAACTAGTATTATAGTGGTACCCCACAACCGATATATCTGCAGATATAGTACTAGGATTTCATATTTAACACTACAGTATTTTCCACCATCAGATGTGATGGATTATTACTAATACTCAAAAAAGGTCTATAATTAACATGACATGCAGCTGCTTGAACTATTATTAATTAGAAATTGCTAAATTAGCATTATACGTACTATACTGTCGTAAGATGTCACTCATCTTGGTCAGTTACAATGGGTTCAACCAGTAGCAAGTATCTGATGCAAAAGTTTTGATTAGCAAGCATGCGTTCCACCCATGCCCGCTCCCTTTAAGTGAATTTAATCTGTCTGACCTCACCAGGCCCAACCATTAGCCGACTAATAATAGGCTCAGGCAGGGCTCTGCTGTGTTGTTGCTCTGTGTGTGTGAGTCACCAGATATTAACTAGAGCTGAAGCAACTCCCCGTTTGAGTTCCACTGTTTGAACCTGTGCCATGCTTTCTCCATTAATGTTTTACTGATAGTCTTAAATAGTATTGTTCATATTTCTATTTTGATGTTAGACTCGTGTAATCTTGTAATAAGGCTCGTACCTGATAACATTCCCATGTAGTTCAAGTTCAGTTTATAAACTGGTATTTCACATGTTTTCTGAATATGTAAACTGAAGTGAAGCATGGCTACTTCTATTGCCTGTCCTTGTCTGTCAGTACTGATCACATCTTTTTTTGTTTTTCTTTCTCATTCGCAGAGCGGAAAAAACAGAAGTTCTCAGCGATGACCTTTTACAGGTAAACCATTAATCTGATGATGTAAAGCTGTGACCGAATCTTACCTCATCCTGGGAAAGGCTGCATCTGTTAGGCGTTGGCCGCACTAAAATGTTTTCTTTTTTGTCCTGTTCTGTATGTTGTGATATTTTCACCCACGATTATAAGGTTGGGTGAAAATGCCAATAAACTGACTTTAACAATTGCACATCTTTTAAGGATACACATTCAGCAGAGTATAATTGCTTTAAATGAATCACTGTGATTGTTTGACATTAAGTGGCACATCCTCTCCACTCCTCCCATACAACCAGATACCCAGTTTTGGGCAAGGTACTTAGAAAATGTAGTGAGCTGTTCTACAAGTAATTGTACATTAAATGAAGCTTCACTCCACTGGAATTACCTTTTCATTTACCAACTTCAAATAAAAAGTAACATGATTATGTATGGACATTGGCCAAGGCTGCCCTTTGTCACCAATTTTGCTCATAACTTTCATGGACAGAATTTCTAGGCAGAGCCAAGGCGTAGAGGATGTCCAGTTTGGTGACCTCACCATCGCGTCTCTGCTCTCACTGGAGCATTTCGCAGCTGAGTGTAAAGCGGCTGTGATCAGAATCAGCACCTCCAAATCTGACCCTATGGTCCTCAGTCAGAAACGGGTGGCGTGCTCTCTCCAGGTCGGGGACGAGATCCTGCCCCAAGTAGAAGAGTTCAAGTATCTTGGAGTCTTGTTCGCGAGAGATGGAAGAATGGAGCGGGAAATCGACAGACGGATCGGTGCAGCATCTGCAGTGATGCGGATTTTATATCGCTCCATTGTGGTTAAGAGGGAGCTAAGTCGAAAGGCGAAGCTCTCAATTTACCAGTTGATCTTCGTTCCTACCCTCACGTATAGGCATGAGCTGTGGGTCGTGACTGAAAGAACAAGATCCCGGATACAACCGGCCGAAATGAGTTTCGTCCGCAGGGTGTCCGGGTTCTCCCTTAGAGAGATAGGGTGAGAAGCTCGGTCATCCGGGAGGGGCTCAGTGTCGAGTCGCTGCTCCTCCGCATTGAGAGGAGCCAGATGATGTGGCTGGGGCATCTGATTTGAATGCCTCCTGGACTCCTCCATGGTGAGGTGTTACGGGCATGTCCCACCGGAAAGAGATCCCGAGGAAGACTCAGGACACGCTGGAGAGACTGTGTCTCTCGGCTGGCTTGGGAACGGCTCTGGATCCCTCTGGAAGAGCTGGAAGAAGTGGCCGGGGAAAGGGAAATCTGGGTATCCATGCTGAAGCTACTTCCCCTGTGACCTGACCCGGAAAAGTGGTAGATAATGAATGGATGCTACATCAAAGAGAAAATTTGCAGGTTTTTTTTTTTTTTTTTGTGTGTGGGGTGAATCGGTGCAGTATATGATGTCAACATTAGAGATTGATTTTAAAGTTTAGAATTGCCTGGGGAAATGAACTTGCTGTGGGGGCTTCTGCCTCATGTGATCACAAGAGTAACATAACCACTATAAGCTATTTGATTTTGCAGACGGCAACATTAAAGCCGTGCAGCCGAGGAATATAGTTAAAACATCCACCACTTATGATGCTGTTACTGATCAACACTCCAAATACCTCAAGACTTGGATGCCACTTACCTATGTTCAAAAACCTTGTAATTTTAAAGTGACTTAAAAAAAAGTATTTCTTGCATCGTTCCCAGAAATTTTATTAATTTACGATTTTACTGATCCAGGAACAAAAAAGTTGAAGCTGTTGGTTTATTCATGTCATCTATATTTTGGAGTAGTTTATCTTTTCTGGTTGGAGGCAGACCACTTGATCAGGTGTGACATGCAGATATGAAGAACTGTTGATTGACTCAGTTATGGAAAAACTTCCACGACTACAATGATCTCAGTCATTTGGTGAAGAGGTCACTTTAATTGTGGTTGTGTTGTGTAACTTCTCATTCCAATGTCAACACCTCTGGCTCCTTCAGTCTCTGTACCTATCTTGAGGAAGCACGTGGCTGCTCAGCAAAGGCATTCAAGCGATGAAGCTTCTTTGTGTGCTACTGGGTGTTGTCGAAGATCCAGATCAAGCTAAGTGTGTTGGCTTTGCTTCGAGAAAACAACACAACACCCAATACAGTAATGCACACTTTGTTTTGTCAGCGACTCATAAGCAAACATTACAAATAGAACATGTTCTCTCAACACATTTGCCTTTATTCTACAAAAAAGTACTTGTGTAGGTGCAATTGAGTGACAAAACAAGATCAAAAGATAATTTCAGAACACTTGAGGTAAAGGAAGGAAGTGGCTCTATTTTATGATGTCAGTTTTCAACAACTTTCACTGCTCCTCAAAGACGGTGTTACCTCTTAGCTGTTGAGTCTTTCGACTTGGAAACTTTGTTAGAATAGCATTCTGAGCAGCACAATATACAGATTGCTATCCTACATTGTGACGTATTAACCGGCTGCATAGACTTTTATAGTGACCACGAGATGTCTAGTAGATAATTTGATTTGCATCTGATGTGGATTCAGTTTCAATGCAGTCTCCTTCACAAACACCATACAATTGGTTGTTGACCATTCCAAGGTGTAGTCCGTCCCTTAACCTAAGCCATCTGAGGTAGGTTTCAGGGTAAAGTGTTAAAGAATGGATGAGTGTAGCCTTCAATTTCATTTCTAGGTGTCCACTTGTTTAGTAAATTCACCCTTGTCTTGGCTTTACTCTGAAGTCTATATACTATTATAGCCAACCGTCTTTCTTTTACCCTGATCTCCCATAGATCTACCATTCCTTGTTGCTCCTCTTTAAACGCGCTTGACCACAGTAGGAGACCGCAGAAATGCTGTGGAATGAACAAGGAGTCTGTCTGCACAAAATACTATATTGTGTTCCTCTAAAATTTGACAGCAGTCTGGTAGGTTAGCGACCAACCTCTGCTACACTTCTCTGATGGAAACAAATTAGCCTTGACGTCTCAACTCACTGAGTGTGTCATGTTTTTTTTTTTTCCCCATTCCAAATTTGTCTACACCTTTCTCATGGTAACCAATAAATAAATAAAGGCAACAGGACAAGCACCTTCTTTGTCTTTCTGCAAGTCTGGGATTCCCTACCCTGTGCTGCGTCATGGGAGTTGTCCCCCCCCGTTTAACACGTCAAAAGTGGTGGAACACACCCTGTCGCTACTCTTGAGAGGCGTATGACAGAAGCTATGCTATGGTGCTCTGTATCCTGTTTTGGAAGGAAACCATTTTCTAGTGATGGATAAGCCAAACACTTCCAATACACGGGACCATCATTTTTCCTCCTCCTATTTTTACGGAAAGGGAATTCTGTCTTGTTTTTATTTCAAATACTAACTGGCCATAGTCTGAGTAATGTTACAAAGCTGTAAAGCGCTTCTCTTTTACATGTGTGCTTGTTGAGTTTGTATATGAGCCAGCTGTTTTGGGAATGCTGGGGGCCACCATGGGTCATGAGTGACGTAAGAGCGCGAGAACAGTGGGAGGCAAAAATGAGACTGTGGGGCTTATGGAGGGAGATATCTGCCGTGGAATTCTGACTGTTCTGTTTTTGGAACACAATTGTCTGGTATTTGGTTGACCCTTGCGCAATTATCCCCTTCTGTGACTGCTCTACTTTCCCTCTAGATCTTAATGTCCTCGTGGAGCATTGTTTTAAAGTGAGTTGTTTCCCCCCTGCAGGCACATCTGTTTTCCTTTGGTGGTGCCAGCTTTTTATGAGCTCAAGGTGTGATCTTGCAAAGCATTTTTCATATCCTCTTCTTGGCGAAGGTGTTGTGAAAAAAAATGATGGAAATGCCGTGCATATTGTTGATACTGGTCGTCCCAGTCAAGCACCTGGCATCACAAGGACAGTGTGCAGCTTCACTTGGCTTCTAACCAAAATAGCTGTGACTCCCATCATTGACCAGCTCATCAATGACGGTATTATGGCTCAAACACAGTGGATCTGTGTTGCTAGTGTGCAGACAGGAGAAAGCTTGTGTAACCCCAACGCCTTTTTAACACTAATGAACGCATCGGCCCTGTTCACAGCACAGTGACCGTTGCTATGGAAACATTTCCGATGAGCAGTGCGCTTTAAAGATAACATTCCGGCGTTGTTCCATTGGGACCAGCCTTATCAATCATGGTGGAACTCTGAACTCCCCTCAAGGGTGTTCTACAAATCAAATCGATGCTCAGAACACAAACTGATTCATCAGTACACTTTTGTTTCTTTGTCGGGTTTTACAGTGCTAGTTAATAAAATAGCAATAACCAAATGAATATATTATCCAATGATTATGTACATTTGGAATACATATTTCAAAAGCCAGATGCTAAAATATAACTCAACGTTGTCTAAAATATGGAATATATTTTGTGAACATTGTTACTTCTTGTTGCACAGATCGAACGGCGGATGGAGTTGGTGCGCGTGGTGTCCCACAACACACACAAGAAAATGGTCTCATGTCTGCAGGGACATATCGGGGCAGATGCCGAGAAAAGACATGTGAGTCCACTTTTGGTCTAATTCAGAGGTCACAAACATGGTGTCATTGAGCATCAGGTTGCCCCCAAAGACCACGACTAGCCCGAAGGTCTATTCTAAAACACCTCACCAATGATGGGACAATGTGATTTCGTGGGCATATTGTAGATGTGATCATTTGTTAATATCAAGTTATTTTTAATAGGAAGTATTGCATGTTGTTTGTTTCTTCCCCTGCTAAATCATTGTTTGATTATTGTGTGAAATCATTAAAATATTTCTTTACATAAATGAATATTTTAAGTATTATAAAGGTAATTTGAGCAAATTTGTGATTTCAGAAGTGTGTGTTAAAACGAGTAGTCCTTTACAGTAATCAGTGTCTGAGAAGTAGCTCTCAGGTTCAAAAAGATTGGTGACCCGCAAATGCTTAAATTCAAATCATTGTACTTGCAGTATTTGGAAATCAACAAGGGAACTTGAGAATAATGGTCTTGATTTTATCTGATTTAGAAATATCCCAGTAGACGTGATGAATTTTTTTGTGTTTTCTCCCCCACACAACCCAACATGCACTACAGTCCGTACCACGCCTCTATACAGGAAATGGTCAGGTAAAAGAAAAAAAGTATTGCACCTCCTTGGCCTGTTCAAAACCACTTCTTCCATTACATCTGCTCTTTGTTTACTTTCAGTAGAGTCTCTGTGCATGACTGTTTTGGTTGTATTTTCCTCATTAGAGTAGGGTGTTGGGATGATACTTTCTGTACAACTTTCATATTTTAAAGGTGCTTGGAAAGAACAGTTCATTTGATAGATTCATTTCATGTTACCTCTTGTATCCCATTTAACTTCGACTTTTCCCCCGTTCTCAGAAAACTCACTTCCTCTTCCTGACTTTGTGAATGCATCTCTTGCTCACTCAATGGAAAGTCTTGATGACATTTCCATTGGCCTCAACCTCACGCTTTTGAATAGAAAGGTGGAATGTTGCCTATTTTGAAGTGCCTCAGTTTGAATATAATCATTGTTTGCATCTGCCTTTCATCCACACAAACATGTCTGCCGCAGAAAAAGCTTCCTCTCACGGCGTTGTCTCAGGCTATGGTGGAAGGTGGAAACCAGCTGGGCGAGGACTCTTTAATAGGGTGAGTTACTTATTCATTGACACTTGAGATGATCTTTTTCTTCTCAGTGGCAACGGTTGCTATACAGGCCAGAAGCTCCTCAGGGAGTTTAAATAATAAGGTCAGACAAACTCATTCAGTCTTATTTTCAAATAATGGGATAACGAGGCTTTCATCCTCTTTCGATGAGGAGGCGCATATTCACTGAGGCCAATTGAAACGCACAAAACAGGCTGTTACAATCACTTCATGGTTGTGAAAGTAGGTAGCTCTTAGTAGTCACATGTTTGTCTGGGATTAATGAGGAAGAGAGAGTGCATCACCCCATCTGTGTGATGATTTCTTAACTACTTCCATAAAGAAATCAATAAATTTTCTAACCCAACAATTTTTTTTAAACACTTTTTAATCTCAATTAACCCCCACATTTTGCCTGATGATCACACATACATACACGCACCCGCGCGCACACAATAAAAACCCACTTCCCCTCTGTATGGATATGTGTTGACAGGAAGATGATGGAGGTTTGTGGGGATGCAGAGAGTCGTTTGGCATCTGAACTGATGCAGCACGAGCTACAGTTGGAGAAAGATGTCCTGGATCCTCTCAGCCAGCTTGCAGAGGTCAGAAACCACAAAGAGCAGCTTGTTATGGATCACATTTCTAAATGCATTTAGAGAGATGTTTTGCACTTGTCGTGTTATACTTTTTAAGTCAGAATAACTCCCGTTGACACACACAAACACACAATGATTGTATACAACATCTTTTTCACTTTTATACAGATTAAGATTTTTCTCTGAGAGCCAAAAAATATATATATATTTTTTTGGGGGGGGGTTTCTCTTTTAGGTGGACATCCCCAACATTCTGAAACAGAGGAAACAGTTGGCCAAATTAGTGCTGGACTACGATTCTGCAAGAGCGAGGTCTGACTCATCACTACTTGGTTAATTTCTGCATAGAGTTCATAGCGTAGGTTATACAGGTTAAAATCATATTGATACTGTAATGGTTGAGATCTGAATAAGAACTAACATTGGCACAGAATAAGTTAATATTGGGTTTTCATTTAGTAGCTGAATATGGAGCTGCTTGTCTCTGCTCTATGAAGTGAAACTTTGCATCATGATCAGAGAGGGCTTGTGTTCCTTCCTCACTGATGAAGTTGACATTTTGGTGTCATGGAGAAATCTTGATTCCATGTGTGTCTTTCTGTGTCCAAACACAGATGGTTGCAGGCGACCAAATCAATAATCTCAGGAACAAACACTCAAGCACTGACTGCCAAGGCTGACCTACTCAAGGAGGAAGTAGACGAGGCCATGAACAAAGTGGAACTTTGCAAGGTATCAACAATTCTGTGTGGAAATGAACTGCTTCAATGTGTTCCTGGTAATCTTCCTTGTTTGTATCCATTTTGGCTATAATAGTTGTGAAAGTGTCTCACAGCTTGCATTCACATGACAACTTTGACAGTCTTGTCTCCTGGTAGATCAGGTGACTTTAAAATGAATATCCAGGCTGACTGTCTTTTATAATCTCTGTGGGCCTGGTCAAACACTTCTACGGTGAAAAAGTTATTACAGCAGCAAGTGAACATTCCAAGACCTTTTGGGCCTTTGACCCAGTTTACTGACACACCCGGATGCTTCAAAATGCCCCGTCAGCTCCCATACGCATGTGTCTGGAACTATTGAAGTTGTTGATGAGCGTGTTCTAGTGTCGCTGAACTGCAGGATGCATGTCGGGTTTTCTGCCCAGGAAGGACACAAGCGTTGGGTATCACCCTTGTCGTTGTCTCCCACCGGAGAGTTTATGACTCACAAAGTCAAGTTCCTGCGCACCAAACCAAGTGGCACTTAAAATATTGTTTTCACAGATACCCTATTCTTCTAGAAAGCTATTATGTACTGCCATATCCACACTTTTTACCTTGTGTTTCTTCTACTAGGACCAACTTGCAGCAGACATGTATAGTTTCTTCTCAAAAGAAGGAGACTATGCCTGTTATTTCTTAACGGTGAGTGCAGTGAGTCAACACTCTAGACAAATGACAAATGTGTTAGCATTGATTCCGTGGGAATGCCCACAGCTGTCGTGTCACTTTAAAACAGAGTGCAGACCAAGCTCTTTTTTTCCTGTTCGGTTTGTCTCATTCTGTAGCCCTCATCATTTTCTCTTCTCTTTTCTCTTCCTGTAGCTTCTTGAAGCTCAGGCAGAATACCACCGAAAATCTCTCACTTTACTGGAGAGTGTTTTGCCAACCATCCAGGCTCAGCAAGGTAAAGCCCACAAGTAAATCCACGTGCCCATTGTAACATTAAACAGTGCACCTTTGCAAAACAACGTGTTTTAACAAAAGTCACAATATGAAACCTTGTTCTGTGTTGTGAGAATCTACACTCGTGCTTACATGCACACTCCTTGCACCCACTACAGCTTCCCTCCTTTGCACATTATCTGACACAAGCGTAAACGCAAAACGTGTGCACAATCAGTCCTGCTGACTTAGTACTTCACCTCAACTGTTGCCCCCACAAATCTGCTGGCCAGACCAATTCCAGGCCTCACCAGCATGACGATCAGATGTTAGATATTGTTGTTTTATGTCTCTTTGGATGAGAAAGGGTATTAATGGAATTGGGTATTTACGATGCATGTCATCTTTTGCTGTAGCATCATAAGGAAATTCACATTTTATGTTCAGATTCTTGGATTGAGAAGCCTGCCTTTGGCACTGCATTGGATGAACACCTGAAAAGGAGTGGGAGAGAGATTGCCCTGCCCATAGAGGCCTGCGTCATGATGCTGCTAGAGACTGGGATGAAGGAAGAGGTAATTGAGCCAAAACAAGCTCTGCTGAAATCAAGCCCGTAGACATATGGCACCCACATACGGCATTTCAATGTAGTTATGTTGCATTCACTTGGTTTTATCATGTGCATTGAATGCCGGACATTTAGTACAATACCCAAATTGTGTGTTAAGATACTTTAAATTTCATTGATTCAGAACTGAATAACTTGGGGATGGAAGTTAGGCCAATGTGTACCATTCCATATCATACTGTTGTTGGATGACATTGCAGGGTTTGTCAATTTTGTACATAATTCAGCTGTCAAAAAACAGCAATGCTGTCTCAAACGTGAAGATACTCTATTTTCCCTTAATTCTATTCCTGGTTTTCACTCACAAATGATTTTTGGAAGTCCTTTTGAAAGACCCACCTGTATCACATTTAGCAATTGTTTTGTGGCCTTAAAAAAATCATCCTTGTCATCAGTCAATTTAAACCATAACAGATGGTAGCACGGTGTTTTCATTGTTTTAAGATGATCTTGCTGCCAGTTAATTTCCCCCTCCGTGTTTCTAAAGCATAGAATGAGTTTACGTTTGCTCAAAACCTGACCACTCACCAATTTGTTCTGCTGTCTTGAGTAAAATAAGTGCTGGCGTGGCTCATTAAAACTCACACGGAGCTGTGGTCCCTATTCACAGCGCCACGAACTGAGAGCAAGCTTTAACTAGCTTGTTCACGTGTAGGTTGGCAGATGAGCGGATAGTCAAAGTGTAAACAGGGGAAACTTTTACGTAATTCCTCCAGCCAGCCAGCATGATGATTGATGAAAAGGTGGGAATGTCGCCTCCTGAAAGCAAATATAGCAAACAATAGAGTTGAGTTGTCTCCTGCTCATAAATCACATTTCTAGCTGTTATGCTTGTACAAGAAAGCGTGCATTTGAACAGGAAAGCCCTTTTCAATATCGTGTTGAGTCTGATCTGTGCCATTATGGAGTGAAGACTGCATTTCTGTTTGTCACTATAAAGTGTGTGCTGTGCTGCAACTGGTACTGCAACTTTGTTGCTGTTTGCGGGTGCTCATGGCCATCACTTTTTCTGTGTTTGTGTGTGTGGGTGGGTGTCAGGGTCTATTCAGAATTGCAGCTGGGGCATCCAAACTAAAGAAGCTAAAGGCGGCGCTAGACTGTTCCACCTCACAATTGGAGGAGTTCTACTCTGACCCCCATGCTGTTGCTGGTATGACAAACCAGAACTGTATTTTCTGGTGTTTAACTGTAATAGAAATTAGAAATATATGCGGACATACAATTTCAGGAGCACTGAAGTCCTACTTGAGGGAACTGCCTGAACCTTTAATGACCCACCAGCTTTATGATGAATGGACCCAAGCATGCAGGCAAGCCTCCTATGTTAAAACAAATAGATGACATGAGCAAAAACCCATGTCTATGTTGGGGAACCGACAATGATCATCAACATCTTAACCATTTTTTTTGTTGTAGATTTAATGTCTGACATTATGGAAAAAAAATGTGTGCTTATGGCTACACTTTTATGCTATCAAAATAGTGATTTCCCACATCTTCGCTAACTTTATGATCTGATGGATGGGGAATATCTTGCTTCTTCTCATTTGTTACAGTTGTTTTAATGCTCTTGGTTCACGGTTCCTCCACGTTGGTGCCTACTGGGGTTGTCTCAGTCATCTCGATCAAGAGCTCAACTGCAGTTTTTTTATGTTGTCGTCTTTCACGGAGGGTGTTTTGACAGAGTAGAAAATCCAGATTAGAGTAAAAAATGAGTGGTGACAAAGTATTTGTGTTTCATTACTTCCCACCACTGCACATCGGAGAGAGAGAGAGAAATGACTCCCCACATCACAAGATGATTACGTACTTAGAATGATCTTTGAGTGCTAGCCAATTGACCCCTCCGTACAGGGCACTTAACCACGCCTCCTGAAGTTGCGTCACCCCACGCTTGCTAACCTCAGACAAACAATTAGCAAAAATGACGGCGCAGGAAGAAAAAACGAGAGCGAAATTGTCCAATTCACCAGCTGATTTTTCACTCGCATTCTTACCGAATAGTGAAATATCGTTGAAGAGCAGACAGCAAGGCTTCAAGTATTTCAGCAAGGGGTATTTCAATGGTATTTCCATGCATATCGACGGAGAAACCATCGATATTAGCGCAAGATCTTTCCGGAGTCAGAGGAAGACCGAGAAGCCACATAATATAATATATTATAACCCAAAGACGAATTCGTCAATGACAGTTTCCTATTTTCGTGTTACTAATCACACTTGTGTGCAGAATCTGTATGTGTATCTGCATAGCCGTTTGTGAACCGCCGTATGAAGGAAAAGAAGAAGGCGAGGCTTGATTTATGAGTTGTTTCTCTCGTTTTCTTTGTGTAACATCACGCGCTCCCCTCAATAATTATTCTTGAATTAGTCCTTAACCTACGTAAGTCCCAACCGAGAACGACAATCACTACTTTAGTGTCCTCAAACATCCTTCCTTCAGTCTTGGTGTCTCGGTGCACGTCGAAGGCTTTTAGGACTCGCTAATCCGGTTTAGCTTAGCTCGCTAGCCGCCAACAAAGAGACACGTTTGTGCAGTCAGGTCCTCCCAAAGTATCGCTCAACACAGATCAAGTGTGTCAATCATTCACACGTACCTATGTTATGCAAGCGAAGAACTGACGATTCATTTATATGAGACATGTATTGAAAATCAAATATAGGGCTTACCTTCGTGCAAACATATCTGTTCCGGTTGATTTTAGATGGATTCAGTTGATGATGCGGTCTTCCACAAAGTTTGATCCATCGAAGACATTTTTCGTACTCTGTCTTCGGTTTCTGGAAAGCGTACGAATTGAACTCCACCAACTAGCCCATCAGGATACCTGTCGTCACTATTACAAAGTCTGTGACTACACCTCTTAACCATATCTATTGTTAAGGAACCCAAATACGTGATAAAACGCGAACAAAAACTATACTGGACCATGCGACTTTGTCAGAGGTAATGGTGGACGCCAACATTTATGCAGATCTCTGGCCTCTGATTGGTCACCGACGCAGATGACGCAATTTCTACGGAGGGGTCAATTATCAGACCTTGAGTGAATTTGATCAAATTCATCCTGATTATTGGTATTTGTGTGCCCTGCTTAAGATGTGCTGTTACATTGTTTTAGTTTATCAGATCCAGATAAGAGGCTTCAGGCTCTATGGATTGTATGTGATAAACTACCAAAGAACAACAAAACCAACTTGAGGTAACCTCGCCTTGAATCCCCAAAATACCTTACTACGTTATCTACCTGTAGTTTGTTTGACATTGGTGTTGAAATGTAGGTATCTGGTAAAGTTCCTTGCTAAACTGGCTCAGGATAGCGAGGTAAACAAAATGACTCCCAGCAACATTGCCATTGTCCTTGGACCCAATCTGCTCTGGGCCAAGACTGAAGGGTGAGTGGGTGTGGACGATAATTCAAAGATGTTTGCAATATTGAATGATTAATTTCACATTTATAGTTACTTTATTAAAGTCTTAGCAATGTTTTTTTTATTTTGTTCCACGCGGACACCCAGGAGTTTGGCAGAGATGGCTGCGGCTACGTCTGTGCACGTGGTGGCCATCATAGAACCCATCATCCAGCATGCTGACTGGTTCTTTCCTGAGGGTAAACACAAAGTTTTTTTTCCTCTTTAAAGCTGTCAATATATATCAAGGCAGACAAGTCTGGAGTTAGCTATTTGAAGCCAGGAATTAATGGCTGCATTGACAGTTTATTTAAATCGTTGATGCTAAATTTCTAACAATAAACAAATGTAAGGTTTAATAGGAGGAGCATCTTCCAATATTTACATGCACACCTACCAATTTTTAACATTATAATAGATATAAAACAATATGATGTGTATTTTTTGACCTACATTTGTTGTGAAAAGTTAAAGGTTTCAGAAGATGGCTTGAAGTCCTCACTGGTTGCAGCAAGACTACATTAAAAAACATTTTTGTAAATATTAATTCTCATCTTGCAGATGTGGACTTCAATGTGTCTGGCATGTTTGCAATGCCTGTACCCTCATCCAACCACAACAATCATTTGGATTATGATACTGGCACTATTGAGCGGAAGAGACCAGGCAGTTTGGTTGGACCAGATACGGACGGAAGCCGCAAAGACAAGTAAACATCTTCAGTGTTGTTTGTGCCCTATTTAAAAAAGAAAAAAAAAGCATTTAATATTAATCCAGTTTGCTTTCCTGGCTTTGATTTTTGCTTCCTGAATGTTGGACTCACGGGTGATTAGAGTTTGTACACTAATATTATTTCTCACTAGCTCACATTTTATATCTAAAATGTTTCTGGTGTTTTTGTGCTAATCCTACTCACCCTTTGCTTGTTTTCTGTATTTAAGATGATTTTTTCCCCCCTCCTGGTGTAATCATTGCTCTTCTGATCAGTCCTGTGGTGTTCTCTTTGTCTCCTTCACTTCCTCACCGTCGCCCTCCCCCCACAGTAGCACCTCTAACAAGTACTCGGACCACACCCTCCGTAGAGGCAGTACCACTTTAGGTAGAAAGCAGCACACCTCACCCGCCTTCCAGCCCCCTTTACCCCCTGTGGAGGCCCCGGGGCAGGGACAAGGCACCGGGCAGGTCCCGCAGTCCTCGGCTGAGCCCCAGGCGCAAGCTCTACCGGGGGCGGCGGGGCCCGACAGCCCCCATAGTTTGGCTCAGGGTCTCGCTGCACTCACTGCCGCTCAGCAACTTCTAGCGCAGCATACGGAGGAGCTCAGGTAAGAGCTGCTTCACTGCTGATGGTGTCTTGAGGGAGAGTGACATCTCATTTATAAGTTAGTCAAATTAATCATTTTGGGTTCTCGAAGCTTGATCCCTACTGTGGGCTTTCTTTCACTATTAGTAATCTTGCAGTAATGTCTGCTGTCATTTTTTGCAATCACTCGATCCTTTTTGATGATGTGTTTACGAAAGGTGGCAGAACATTGTCTGACTCTGGATTTCTTGAGTGGTAACATTCACATTCAGACATAAAAACTGTCCCGAGGGTTGGATGGCCTGTGCTGGCAACCTCCCAGGCTCATTCACTGGTACACTTTATTAATAAAGTAATTCTTAATTCCCTCCCCCCTAACTCTGTGTTTTTATCAGGCAGACAGTGCTGTACAGTCGCAAACTATAAGTCGCATTCTCAGTTCCTCTTTATGGTTTACAAAACACAATGACATAAATTGTGAGAGAGGCCTTTGGGTACTCTGCCCACTCGGTGTGTGTCCCTTTTTTGCTGGCATCTTTAAATGTTTTAGCAATCTACAGTAAAATGAAAGAGGCATTGCCAGAGATATTGACTATTTACTCAACTACAGACAGTTTGAGTTTTATTTCAGAATAAGCGTCTACTTGTTAAAATGCCTGTGAGTCTTCTTTTTTTTTTAACTTGCTATTCAGATGGATGACAGAACAAGCCATTATTTGCGGTATAGGATCTATTGGTCTGTTTTCCTCTGTTCACTCTAGGCGGATTTTATACCAATGCTGGTCTGAGCTAGACCCAAAATTATTATTTTTTTTGTATCGAATACCTTAAGGGCAGCATGGTCTCCTATTGGTTAAGACATCTGTCTCAGATTTGAGGTTCAAATTTGTTCCACACTTCTGCTATTATTTTGGATGTTCTCATCATTCTTGGGTTAGTTTTCTCTTGGATACGCCATCATCCTCCCACATTCCAAAAGACATACTTGTCAAGATAAGGAATGTTACGTGACAAGCACACAGATGCGAGATGAACACACAGGTGCAGCTTTTATAGTGTCTATGGAAATATTCGGGTACTTGTATTATTTACATATCAGCTGTGATTATTGGAAGGGGGGGGGTGAATCAGTACTTATCATTCTTCAGTTTTGTGAACTGTCCTACATGTGTGTGGTTCAGTATTGGAAGACATGATGACCAATGCACCCAATGATTAACATTCTTTCCTTTCTCTCCATCCAGCAACCCAAAGGTGCGTGACCCCACAACTGCGCCAACTTCCCTCATCCAACGGAATGGTTCTGGAGTAGGGAGCCAGGCTGCTGGCCAGACGGGCACCGGGACCAGTCCGCATACGATGCGCAGAGGTCAGAGCACCAAGCTTGTATAACACAAAAAACATCACTAGTTAATACACTGACCAACTGTAACAATTTAACAATTCTTTACTAATAACACTCTGAACTTTGTGGAAACATGTCTGGCTATCATAAGCAGACAGGAACATGAACAGCAGAATCATAAGTTATTCTCCATTTTCCTTGTGAGTAGACACAATCTAAAAAGTAATCAATGTCCCTCCATCAATCTCCAGTTATCAAGAAACAAGCACCCGCTCCGCCCAAGCCAGCAAACCCACCGCCCGGCCAACCCTCCGCTTCAGTCAACTCATCGCAACCCCTAAGTCCCCCTCCGAGACCGCTGTCAACCCACTCCCAGACTTCCCCTACGTCCCCCAATGCTCAGCTATACAGCACGCCCCGGCGTCACTCCAGTAACCAGCCGCCGATCCAAGCCCCCAGCCATCCACCCCCGGAGCCGCCGACACAGGCCAATTCTCCCACTCAGCTCGGCGCGGACCCACAGAGCGCGGACCCCTCGCCACCGGACTCCCCCAGCCCTCCGGACACCCCTCCGCTCCCCACCCCCCCTGGCCTGGACGGTGCTCAGATCCCCCCGACTTCTCCATCCTCCTACCAGACAGGCTCACTCCCCCGCCCGCGGCCTGTCCCCAAGCCCAGAAACAGGCCCAGCATGCCTCCACCCCCGCAACCCAACCCTGTGGCCAATGACACCAACGGGATCTGCTCCGCCGCTTACAAGATGATGGGTAAGTGTCTTTTCTCACTTGATTTTTTTTTTTTTTTTTTTTTTTTTTTTTCCTCCTCTCCTCCCGCTGGACTACTAATGGTCACATGTGCATTGTAAAACCTCTACAGGGTAAAGAAGCTCGTGTGAGAGGTTTGTCGTTCACTAGTTAACTGACATTTACACTTTGTGTCCATCTCATCACCACATCCATTTGACACCGCCTGCTGCTTCTTTTTCACGTATCACATAACACAGGCTGACACACAAGCTCCATGCTGCAAGTGAGTCATGAAACTGACCCATTTGAAAATGCAGGGCTCTTTTGAGTCACTTTTTATCCTTATTTGTATTATAATTGTATTACTCTCAGCATGAACCATGTGTAGCCCTAATGTGTACCAAATTTCCTCAATAGTGGCCTCCACTCCATTGTAGCGTACAGCATAATTGTGTGCATATGTTTGCTGTGTATATATGTGCAAAATATATATTGGGTTTTATAAGTAGGGACTGGATGAATAATTACTATCCATAGGTAGCTATCCATTTTCTCATCTGCTTATCCTCACAAGGGTCACGGGAGTGCTGGAGCCTATCCCAGCTGTCATCGGGCAGGAGGCAGGGTACACCCCGAACTGGTTGCCAGCCAATCGCAGGGCATATTGAGACAAACAGCCACACTCACAATCACACCTCGGGGTAATTTAAAGTCCCCAATTACTGCATGTTTTGGGGATATGGGAAGAAACCGGAGTGGCCAAAGAAAACCCACGCAGGGACAGGCAGAACATGCAAACTCCACACAGAGGGAGGCCGAGATTTGAACCGTGGTCCTCAGAACTGGGACGCCAATGCTCTAGCCAGTTGCCCCACTGTGCCGTCCGTTCAAATAAACTACTAAAAAAATCTTTTACAGTGGCCTCAACACCATACAAATTTGGCTAAAGTTGTTGGTTGCCTCCACCTACATTAATTTAGTTTTTTACTTAATCGTGCCCTCCACTCTGTTGTATACAGTTTAAATTTTATTTAAAAAGTATGTAGTACTGTTCTGTAATGTTTTTAAATTTTCTTTAAATTATTTTTTTTCTTTGTCATTTTTCTTTTATTTTGTAAACTTAGCAATTAATGCTACTTCAGTAGGTTAGTATTAAATATGTCCTTACTGTATGTTTTTTCATTTGTTTTAGTTAGGTAAATAGTGGCCTCCAATCCAAAATAGTTTACATAGTATTATTTATTATAGAAATAATAGTGGCCTCCTGTTAGTATTACTGTAAAAGAAAGCCTTCTAATTCATGTCGAAATTAATTTAAAGGTGCATCATCCACTGGAATCAATAAATGCCACAATTTGAATAGATTCCTCTTCCT
This sequence comes from Syngnathoides biaculeatus, assembly GCF_019802595.1. NCBI lineage: Eukaryota > Metazoa > Chordata > Actinopteri > Syngnathiformes > Syngnathidae > Syngnathoides > Syngnathoides biaculeatus. Next base: position 8,866,909 of record NC_084661.1, read on the forward strand.
CTGTTCCCTTCAGGAATATTAAAGCACATGGTACCGCGACAAAGCTGAACTGATCAAAGTAAACGTCTTTCGCACAATATGCACACTGCAAAGTGGGCGTGGTAACTGTAAAGCTGTAGTTTATATTAAACTCTCAGTATGTAATGGGGACTATCATTTTACATATAATGTCGTGCACACCTATATTATTTGGCCACTCTCTGAGGAAATAGGATTTGCAGTGAGGAAAAGAACACCCAGCGATTTTGCAAGTTCTCCCACTTTGAAATCAGGAAGGGGTCTGAACTTTTCATCTTTGGTGCATTTCCACTGTGAGTGACGTAATCTTAAAAAAATACAATAAAAAATCTAGGAATCACCGTGTCTAATTATTATTATTTTCAATTAATTTATTTGTATGTTACTGCGCCAAATAAGTATTTGCACTAAGGATGGTGTTTTTGGGATGGTATTGCTCATTCTTCCTCCTCCAAACACAAACAATTAAGACCAAAAAGTTCTATTTTGGTCTCATCTGACCACATAACTTTCTCCCACGACTCCTCTGGATCTTCCAAATGGCCCTGGGCAAACTTAAGACAGGCCTGGACTTGTGCTGATTTAAGCAGGGGGACCTTCTGTGGCATGCATGATTTTAAAGTGTGACATCTTAGTGTTTTACCGACGGTAACCTTGGAAACACTGGTGCCAGCTCTCTTCAGGTCATTGACCAGCTCCTCCCATGTAGTTTTTTCCTAGGATCATTGATACGCCACAAGGTGAAATCTTGCTTGGAGTCCCAGCCCGAAGGAGATTGCCAATTATGTTTAGCTTCTTCCATTTTTCTAACAAGTGCTCCAACAGTTGACCTTTTTTCACCAAGCAGCTCGGCAATTGCCCCAACACCCTTTCCCGCTTTGGGGAGGTCTACAATTTTGTCTCTGGTGTCTTTGGACATCTCTTGAGTCTGAGCCACGTGAGTAGTTGGAATCTGACTGATTGTGCAGGGTGGGCAGCTGTATTTATGCTGCTAAAGATCTCAAACAGGTGATTCTAATTAAGAATAATAGGTGGAGGGTAGATTAATATTTTTAGAACATTGTGCACCAGAATTTTTGGTGATCGACCGGTGTTCAAATACTTATTTGCAGCAGTCACATACAAATTCATTATTTGTTTAAAAAAAAAAAAAGAAAAATGTTCATTATGATTTCTGCATTATTATTTTTTTTAGACTGTCTCTCACAGTGCACATGCACTTAAGATGAACATTTCAGACCCCTCCATAGTTTCAAAGTGGGAAAATTGGGAAAATCGCAGGGTCTTCAACGACTTCTTTTCCTCACTGTATATCGCAATACACTGATACACGATCATCTTGTATTTAGTCACAGGTCACATCTATCACTCTTTTCTTCTTTTGTCCCCTCAACTCACTTGCCGTCGTCGCTTGCTGTGGCTCCAAAGCCAACAGCGCCACCTGCTGTTAGAACTTGTAGTATTGAAGCATTTGGAAAATATGACTCCACCAGCTCCCCTGGATGCCATCATGACAGCAGCGCTCCAATGGGAAAGCTGTTTGAGCATGTATTCCATATACTTGATAGCCAGCCCACTAGTACTCTTTTCTTTTTCCTCACTAGTACATGTTGCTAGTAAGGTAACACAGCTAAATTACATTTTAGTGCTACTGGTACAGTCTACAAAGTGGGTGATGGGAAACTATAAATTCTTTTGCTTCAATAGTAGCAATAGTAACACGCAGATGTCAACTAATGCACAGTGTTTCCTCACTAGTGAGGTTAGGATCAAATCTAATCAAAGAGTATACTAGTACATGGGCCTGAGCAAATTCTCAAAAAGCTTCCCATACTCTCATGTGTTTGTCATCAGGGCCTTTTATTCGTCACATGGGCATGAATTGATAGTTGGAGAACAGACTCACTGGTGGACCACACGGATACGGAACATTTTCTTCCAATGTTTAAATCTTGTGTGTTGTCTTTAGACCCGGCCATGTCCTTGAAAGGGCTCAGTCGGACTCTGGTGCCCGAGTTCAACGTGGACCAGCAGCCGGCGCCTGTGTCCTCGCCGCCGTCGCCTCCCAAAGACTGCGAGTTGGACAGCGAGAGCACCGTCTTATAAAAGAAGGGCGCATACCGCATCTTTTTATACACACATATACGCTTGGGATTTCTATTTGGTGTCTTTCAGCTTTTTTTCCAAACATTGTACCAACCATCCATGCAAAGTTTTGATTTTGCGTCGTATTCATTGCCAAAACTAAGATATTAGTTGGGGGAGGAAAAAAATGAGGAAGGACCGCAATGATGATCGGATACTTTGGGATTTGTGGTGTGAGTTTTTTTTTTTTTTTTTTATGTTGAAAATGGCTTTAGAACATAAAATGACAAAGGTATTCTTAAGCAGGTGGAACCAAAAACTTTAAACGATGACTGCAGGTTTCCAGTCATCTCAAACACTCTATTTCCTTTTCTCCATCTTTTCTCTCGCACTTCTATTTATTTACCCAGCGAGTTGAAATGCACACACTCACATTCCCTGTGGCTCGACACACTGCAGCCACCACATGTAAATAAAGCCTTAATAGGATGGAAACGTTGTTGAATGACTGCATGGAACGCCAATGGAAAGCCCTTTGAGCATTTATCCACAATATCCTGCACTACTACACTCTTCTATGTAGCTATAAAAGAAATCAGTAGAACTAGACAGCTTCCAATACTTTTGACATTTTGTTTGCACGCTAGTAAGATGATTTTAGCGTTGTAAGACAACTACTACTACTTACTTGTGAGGCAAAACTGTTACCCTAGTTATCATTCACACACTAGTCATACTCCTAGTGAGGCCCTGGACCAGTAGAGGACAAACTAGTGCACAGTTTTGCCTCACTTGGGCATTTATTCATTATCTTTGATATCCAGCTTAATATCTGTGTACTTGTATGCTCTTTGTCCTCATTAGTAGGATGACTTCAGTCTACTCATAGGACAACTTGGTTACTTGTGAGGGGAAAAAAAACTGCTAGTGTGACACATGCCAACTAGGCCTCACTTGGGCAGCATAGTAGTTTGCTGTTAAAATGTAATCGCATACCAAAAGTGGCCCAAGTAGTAGGAAAAACTACGAGTAAGACAGTTTAGTTACTTGTATTACTAGTAGCACACAGTTGACAGCTAGTGCAGTTTACCCTCATTTGTAACACCGCATAGTTGTCCTTCTGGTATGCTAGAGTTGTTGTACTCATGGGAGCAAAGAGTGTACTTAGTACATGGACCTACAGCTGGATATCTAGGATATAAAGTGTAGCTCAAATAGCTTTCCACATACTTCCCTTTGTTGTATTACTGCAGTATTTGCAAGAAGCGCAAATAGTACTTCGTGTTTCAGGGACGTCATAGGAAAGAAAGCGTGGTGTGCGTGTGCGGTCTTCTTTAAAACGTGCGGTTGTGGTGTCACGGCAGTTCCGAGCGCAAGTAGTGGGGTTGGCCGCCCTCCCCGAGCCTCAACGCAGTCAGTATTTTAATGTTTTTGGGTTTTGCCTTTCTTTTTTTTTTTTTGCGTGATGAATGTAGGATTTGCCTCTTCGTCTGAAGCTGATGTTGCACATGAGCACAGGCCATGAAACGACCCTTTTTTTTTTTTTTTTCTTTCCTTTCACTCCCCACCGAGCTGGGAACACAAACTGCTGTATACCTCAGTAGTGACGTGCGGGACAAATATTTTATCGAATGGACTAGATTCTTCTTTTTCTCTGGCGTTCGTGTAATGCGGAGGTCCAGCTCCTAGAAAAGTGACGTGCAAAAATGGTACCAATGGAGAAAGTCTTGGATGCTGCCGTTGCCCTGGAAATATGTGATTTTTTTTTTTCTCTTTCTCCTCCCCCTGAGACAATCAAATGTCCCCTTACCATTCTTTACTCCTGTGACTCAATGCCTTATACACCCCCCGACCCCACCCCAAGTCCCCTCCCCTGCACAACAAGACCAACAAATGCCATTAAACTCAAAGTGATGATGCTGCGTTTTTAAGCTCCATAGTTTTGTTGTCCAGTGAGCTGAATAATGGAATATGTTATATGAATGCTTGGTTATACATCTTTTCCAAAGAAAATAAAGTATATGAACTATATTTTTATAGTTTGTATTTGTGCAGTCAACAACTGGAAATATTTGTAAAAACAAACTAAAAGCTTTTGATTATTTAATTATAGATAGTATGGGGGTTCTTATTGTGTTGTGGAAATCCATATTCTCTACATGTTTTCAATTTATAGCAATTAATATTAGTTGTCATTGCCATGGAAGGAACGTTACATTTCTAAAGAATTAGCATCTTGTTTGTAGTTGTCCTGTGTTGCTTGGACCAGACCTACAAATGTAAGACTATCACGGAGCCCCTAATGGGACATTGGGGAAAAAAAAAAAAAAAAAAAGAAAAGATTTCTTATCGTAATGAGTAAGTTACTCCGTCGGGCGGAGTATGGGTGACTTACTCATGAGTCAGTTACTCATTGTAACTCATGAGTAAGTTACTCATTACAAAGAGTGTCGAAAAATGGTCACCTATGGGTCGTAGCATATTTACCTGCTAGCAGTAGCTTCCTGAATAAGGAATAAGTGTCTTTTATAAATGCACACATGCAACTAGTTACTCATTACAATGAGAAACCAGTTTTTTTTCAATGTCCCTTTAGGGGCTCGGGAGACTACCAACTCAATATAAACAGATAATAACACTTTGTCATTGCCTTTAAATTGACACAGACAATTTTTTTTCAGTGATGGTGGTTTGAATAAAGAGGCATTGTTTACTTTGGAGCATGACAGTTTTATAGATCAAAAACATTGGACCAAAAAAACAAACTCAAACAACAAGGGTCAAACAATCACAAGACTTGTACTGAGAACACAAAACAGTAAAATAAATAAACTTGCTTAAAAGAAGTCGAGTATGTTCATTTTGTTAAAATGGTTGTTTGCTACCACCTGCATATGTTCCAATGTCACCTGCACCATCATGCAACCATTTTAGACTAGAAACATCGTTACAATACTTAGCAGCGGTTCTGGTTGCATTTATTTATTTTTTTTATACCAGAAATAACACTCTTGCTTTGAAAGCTGTGGAACACTGCGAATATTTTTCAACGACAAAATGGAAACCAGACCTCAACCCGAGCAGTCACAATGACGACAGTCAGCAGTGCATAGCCAAAAATGTGAATTGACAGTCTCAGTAGTACAACACAGTACAGCACAGCTACTGCTACACTGTGGATGAGTCATGAGGTCACCATGGCAACCAGAAAAGCACTTTACAATGGATCGTTTACAGGTCCTTCGTTCGGGTAACGCCCATTTATACAAGCAGAGCTTTGTAGTGGTTAAGAGGCAGAAGCTTCGAGAAAATGTCATCAGTCTGTAGTGATGCAAGTCGACAGTGGTCAAATCCTTCACTATATTTTTTTAACACTGGACTGAGTCATCTGAGGCAGGCCACATTTGCTCCTAATAAAGGAATTCTTTTTTTTTTTTTTTTTTTAATTAGCTTAGGGCTCACCCTTGCCCAGGTGCTGCAAACAGTGCTTTTCCATAAAAAGAAATAACTCAAATAATTGACTTTTCTTTTAACTAAAAAAAATGAGTTTATTACTTTTGATCATTTAATGCAAATTATTTGATGAATCCCGAGCTATGGCTCGCATGTGCCAGTTTGAGAACCGCTAACCTATAAATGGCTACAAGCTAAGCTACGGCAAAATATCTCGCTCCGAGTTTTATTTTCACATTCTCGAACCTTCTTCTTTGCGAAATCCTTACAATGTGAGAAAATATAAACTTTTTTACAATCTTACAATAAATATCTGGAGCTATCCACGATAACGTCTGTCATAGTTTAAAATACTTACCGTAATAGATCGTTCCTACGAGTACCGATTTTTGGGACAGCTCTACTGAGCACCTGAAATAACAGCTTTCCTCCACACAGGGGCACCCCAGATTCCACATATGGGTCCTGTAGTTCCTTTTCTGGTGGAGAAGTGGCAGCACACTTTTTTTTTTGGGGGGGGGGGTGGGGGGCATCACCACATGTGGTTTTATTTTTGGCACTTCGGTTGTGGAGATTGGACTATGTTGTGTCTACCATGCCAGAGGGGAGGACAGTTTGGGGCTTCTGGGGTTTTCAGGGGTCTGGTTCTCATTGAGGGCCCTCTGTAACAACAAATGAAGAGCCTGTTATTTAAACACGTAGCATTACCTTTCATATTCAGAACACACTATTTGTGAATCTGTCTAGTCACAGTGTTTTAGTGGCAACATTGTTATTGGTGGAAAAAAAACTAACCTATTACCTGTTTTGGTGGGAAGCCAAACCCGTGTCCAATCAAAAACTATTGCTTTGGCGCCATCTAGTCTCATTTTGGATAACCATAAATGTATCAAAAACCATGATTGAATCCTTACTTTTAAGATTTGATTTAGAAGAAGAAAATACAGCAAAAATGCAAGAATGTGTGCCTTTAGGAGTTGTGGTCTGCTGGGGTGGCTTGTGACATCACAAGGATGCGATGTGCTGGGTGTGAGTTGTGGGTTACAGACACGTTAAGTCTACTGATCTTGTTTTACTGTTCTTCAGGCATTCAATAAAGGGCTAAAATGTGCAACAGTGAATGGCTAACGGACAAAAAAAAACCTTTTCTATGTGCAAGTATATGTTAAAAAAAAAGATTTAATCACTTTAAAAAATGAGCAATGAACCAGAATATAGCAAGAGAAACCTGCTGTCATACATGTTCATGGTAATTACTGCATTACTACTTTTGCCTTGGGATAGGTTAGTGATTGACTTTTGTACCAATTGTATTATGTCACAGTGAATCTCACAAACCAAAGCAAGTTCACCAGGAAAAAAAACCTTTTCATCCACCCGCTCACCTCAAATCTGGCAACAAACTCAGCGAAGATGGCAAAAAAGGAATCGGTGCTGGTGGACTTGCTGTCTTCTCCAAAGAAGGAGGCCACTTTAGAGAACTCCTCCATTGCTCGGCTCTGCAGGGACTCCAGAGACTGGATTGCAGGGTGGCTGTTTTCCAGAAAACTCTGTTGGGTACATGACATTGACTGTTTGCGATATTAATCTCATCTGTCCACGTGGAGGTCTCGACTGCTGTTTCAAATCAAATTGTGACTACAACAAATGTAAATTTTCCTATTCCAGTCGGCGTACACTCATGACAGAAGCAAAGTGATCCTCAGACGTTAGCGGGATCTTTAGACACGCCGCTCGGATGTCCTGGATGGTGGCGTGAAGGTCGCTCAGCTCTGTGGTCACCACCCTCTGATTCACTGGAGACAAGAGTAACGGCTTGAAATTTCGCTTTAAGTGTACTCAGCTTTTTCTGCTGCCCTGATAGATTCAGTGCGTCGTACCCTTGGCTGCCAGAGGCACTGTGGTGAGGTCTCTGGAAAAGTTGAGCAGCTCTGGGAAATGTTGGTGCAGCGACTTCGCCAGAATGTGCAGGAAGGTTAATTTCCCATCCACTGTTTTGGTGGTGCTGAGCTAGCGGATGCAATAAAAGGATTGGACAGGGTTGATGGATCCAAACTTCGGAGTGATCACAGATGAGCTGATCTGTACCTCGGTGAGGAAGTTTATCTTAAAACTGGTCGTCCTCTGGCTCTTGGGTTGGCCGTTGTTCAGGTAGTTCCCCATTGCAAGTACAAACTGGGCAAAAGAGAGATCCCATAAGCATTAAATGATCTCAAATCAAATAGATATATTGCATGCCTTTATTAGTTCCACTGTGGAACATTCTGGTAGTAAAGTGGACAGGATCCATACAATTCAAAAGAGCAAAAATAAATCTATATAAATAAATTTATTGCCTGCCAGAAAACACCTGCAAAGGATGAAATCTGTGAAGTAGTGACCATTTTTTTACTCTATATACATGTTTCAAAGAGTAGCAAGCATAGGCTTATGCATTATATTATGTGTTTGTGTGTGTGTGTGTGTGTGTGTAGCTTTACATGAGTCAAAGAAAAAGTAATTGTTTTCACCTCGAGTATTTTGGCCAGTTTCTTGCTGGTCTTCAGTTCTACGGAGGCCTTGTAGATGTAATCAAAGGCCACCTTCAACTCCTCTGTCCTCTCCTGAAGCGTGGTCTTAAAATGGAGGCTCCTCAGGCGCGTTTTGTACTCGGGCACCATCAGCATCTGAACCAGGGCACCACTAGCGTTGGATTCCAACTTTTATTTATTCTTAGCGTTTGGTCGTAGTTACCTGGAAAATGAACTGGTCAGGTTCGCTCAGCTTGGCCGGGTCCTGGTCGAACTGCTCGTATTTTTTGACCTCCCCCTCATCGGGGGCGTAGAGCAGCAGCTGCTTGATGTGGGTGGGCTCCAGCCTGTCCGTGGTCATGTCCATCAGGACCTGGCGAAGCTCGTCGGGGGAGAGCTTCAGATGAGCGATGAGGATGGCTGCGAGAAGGAGCGGTTGACAATTAAATTGAGGGTTGTCAATCCTACATGTAAGAATGGTGAAAGCCTCAGGAAATTTCTTCCAGCCTCCAGGCAAAAATGATCAGGAGTCCCTTGGTCGCCATGGCAACAGTGCTAATAATCACCCACATCACGACGCGCTAAAAACGCCATAATAGCCGGCCACAGCTCGTGCTAATGCCAGTAAGCTTCGAAAAGCACTGTAACTAACCATCTGTAACTAACCAAAGCAGTACAACAAATAGCTGTGCTTCCTGCTGTCCCCATGGCAACATACAACTTCTGTTGGAAACTGCTTTTGAATACAGGTACACCAACTTTATCAGGTACATGCACGTATTTTAATGATAGCCAAGAAAAAAGACAGATTGTGATGTATTATTATGTCCAATACGTGTAGCCACATGGTTCATATTAAAATTATTACACTGAAAGGCAAGCAATAAACAGGCAGTGCAGTACTAAAAGTCAAAACATTATAATCGCCGCTTATGTGCAGTTCCAACCACAGCAATAAACAATGTTATATTATCTTTGCACAAGAGCTCTTTTATTGGATCTACTGCATTAACATAGAAAAAAAAATCCAGGTTAATATGGAAATAATCTCACCTAGCAACATATTTTTAGGCTTTACTCACAGGCATTGTAGGCTTTCTTGTGAGAGAGGATCTCCACAATGTCTTTCTTTTTAAAGTTCTCGGGCAGGAAGGTTGGCTCTGGTGGAGACACTGGTGATTAAAAAACGGTTTGAGGGTGAGTTCTCCGGGCAGTTGGGACCAATAAGACGCACACATTCCAGAATGATAACTTAATAACACAGTTCCGTCGTGTGACTCTCACAAGGCCAAGGTGCACTGACAGATGAATAGACAGATGAATTTGTCTTTTTTTTTGTGGCAGAACTGTGTTATCGGTGGAGTCTGGAGTGGGGGGTGTCTTATGAAGAATGGATTGGAAGATGAGGTGAATGGACCAGCGATCGTCTACGTGACTGATAGGACTGTAAAATTACAGGCAAAACAAGGTCAATAAAAGCATACAGCAACATCCCAATTGTAGAAAAACAATAGTGGACAATAGAACTAAGAAAATAGGATTGCAGCTCTACTTCTACGAAACCACAATTGAACTTAAAGGTCAAGTGTAATGAAATGGATGATTTTTAGTATGTTATTAATGAAAAAAACGACAGCCGGTATGTACCCATCCGTTTTTCCACCACAAAACATGATTTTGACGTATGACCCTTTTTGTAACTCCGCCATGAAAATCCTCTCAAGGGATTTGCTTTCGAGAAGAAGCAGGAAGTGGCGTACAGGGCAGTAGCGTGCTCAAGCGGACTCGTTTTGTTTCCATTAGTTTTACCTGCGAGAAGATAGCTCGTTGTTCCTTCGTGTTAGCCAAAATGCCAGCTCGTTCCATTGCTGGATGTTGCTCGAACACTCTGGAGGATGGATTTACCCTTCATAATTTTCAAAGAGACCCGATTCGTCGTGAAAATTGATTGCACGGGTGCAAAGGACGAGAGCTTTGTGGGTTCCAAATGACAGGTAGGTGTGTATACAGCTACTAAAAAAAATTATAGTTTGGGGGGTGGCCACGTTATCCGTCTCTCATAACGTAACAAAAGATCCGTGTAGGTATGAGAGGGGTGCTAAATGTGTCAATGTGCGCGTCGGACGGCTTCTGCGTCGGGCGAGCACGGCTTTGGCCGGGCTGGCTCATACATACTTTCTGGGAATCTGTTGTTAGTTCGAAGTGATCCGCATATCATCTAAATATGGCTCAAAACACTAGGGTAATATTGCCCCGGACACTTCACTCGATTGTGAGATGTTCTCTTCTTTGAAAAGAGCTTCCGTGTCAGAAGGGAGATGTTCGTCTCCATAGTGGGGGCCACAGCGTGTTTTCAATGGCGAATGTCCGGGGTGATGTCACGGGCAGGAGATGCAGCCAATATGGCGACCACTTGGATGTCGAATGACACTTCCGCAACTTTGCGCATGGGTGACGCGCTCTCCGCTCACATTTATTTTTTCGTATGGATATTGAAGTGAATAATGTTATATGTACTTTTCATTTTATGATCTCTTTTAGAATGTTCACAGGGATGACACTTGACCTTTAAAGAAGCAATAGAAACAAATCGTGTTCAAAGAGGGCACTGTGAGGGGCAACTGCAATGAGGTGATGATGACGACAACCCAGAAAGATGTGAGGACATCCACAACTTACTGGATCTGCGTTGGGTACCAAAGTGCAGATCAAGGTCCAAATATTTCACCATGTCGGTGAGCTTATCGTAGTCGGAATCCTCGCCGAGCTGAACAAAGAGAGGGACACGTTGTACTCGTCAGTGGGAATATTCTCACAAATGCTCAACATGAGTGGAACTTTTGCGAGGGTACGAGCTGCTCTTATCTTTTAATTCTGTTGGACAAACACTCGCTTGTTGCGAAGCCGCCGTGACTCATCGGAGGCAACTAACGTAGGCAGCTTTGACAAAAAGAACTCTTCACTGTAAAATGTGAGTGTGAAAATGTGAGTGCGAGTGCGGGAAGAGCCCACCTGACCCCAGATGGTCCCCTCGGAGTTCTCCACCTGCTCCCAGCGCAGCCTCTTAACGCTCATGTGGTTGCTGTCTGAGGCTTGACCCAGCTTGGGCAAGGGAGGGGGGTCGCACGGCGGGGGCAAGGGTGGAGGAGGAGGTGGGGGAGCCTGAAATGAGAATTAGAAAAAAAATATATGTACTGGCGGCACGGTGGATCAGCTGGCAAAGCATTGGCCTCAGAGTTCTGAGGACCCAGTTCGATCCCAGCCCCGCCTGTGTGGAGTATGCATGTTCTCCCCGTGCCTGCGTGGGTTTTCTCTGGGCATTCCGGTTTCCTCCCACATCCCAAAAACATGCAACATGAATTGGACACTCTAAATAACCCCTAGGTGTAATTGTGAGTGCAGCTGTTTGTCTCCATGTGCTCCTGCGATTGGCTGGCAACCACTTCAGGGTGTACCCGACCGACCTCCTGCCCGTTGAAAGCTGTGATAGGCCCCAGCACTCCCCACGACCCCCGTGAGGATAAGCGGCAAAGAAAATGGGTGGATGGATGGATATATATATTGTCCACAAATACTCTTAGATGCTTCTGATTCTAAATCATCAGGACGAGTTTGGGACTTGAAACCAAGCAATACAGTCTGGTTTAGGAGGGGTGAGCAAAGTAAGAAAACTCGACTTTTAACCCACTTGCCAAATAGAACATTTCTTGGGGTCCTCCATTTTTGTCCCATGTTTCCTCTTTCACATTCATCCTTTTTTTTCATCTTTTTTTCACTGTGCTGAATGTGTCTCATTGGTATGATGTCACACTTATACTTATGTAAGTGATCCAACCATCACCATCCAGCCTACACATTTTGTGGTGGAAACACAAGAATGAAGTATAACACTTGGTGGTGTTTTAAATGGAGGGGTTACCTGCTGCGTCTGTTGCTCTTGTCGGGGGGTTTTAGTGTGGCTGGCAATGGCGGACCGAGAGTTTGGAGATTTGCAGTTCACTGACGAGGCAACGGGCCCCTGTTTGTGATCCCGGGGTGGGCCATGATCTTGGAGGGACGAGGGCAGCGGCCCCTGGTAGCTGTGCTGGTGGTGGAGCTGGTGGTGCCTGTGCAGGACGAGCTGGCTCGGCCGCAACGTCTGAGGGGAGGGCTGGGGGGACGGCTGGCAAATGGGCTGGGGTTGGCTGAGCTGGCGAGGGAGGTAGCTGGGGCGGGACGAGCGCAGGATGGTGGTGGTGGTGAAGGTGGTGCGGCCGTGGGAAAGCGTTTGGAAACGCCGTTGGTCCGCATCCTCCCTGGCCTTGTGGAGAGGGGAGCGGTTGGACAGAAGGGTCCTCAGAGGGGGCGGGGGAGGGGGGATGATGGGGTGGTGGGGCTGGAAGGGCATTCGACTGCGGGGAACATGCTCGGGTGAGAAACGGACGGGTGGCACCGGGTCCGTGAACTGGACTGGGGGTGGCAATAAGACCTGGAAGGGTGGAGGAGGTGGGGGGCTCTGCTTAGGCGGAGGGGGGATGTGCTCGGAGCCAGAAGAGTAGCAGGGAGAGGAAACCTCATCCCCGCTACTGTGGTCCTCGCTGCTGCCGCTACTGAGCTGCCGATGCATGAAGCCAATGTCCTGATCCTCTGGGAAGCTCATCTGAGGGAGATAACAATCAGTCGGGTTTCATTTGGAAATGAAAGATATTTGCTCGACAATCCGCTCGATATTTCTGAACAAAAACTGCACACATTATCTCATCAGTTGTAATTAAAAGAACAGAAGTGCTTGAGTATATTATTAATAATGCACTCTGAACTGCATTAAAGAGCATCTCTTACAAAATAGCAATTTTTTGTAAGGAAACACCACATTTTGAGGTGAGCAAAAGTATTGGAACACATCCTATAGATTTTAACACAAACCAAAATGAGTAAGACTTATTTTGGTAAAATTTCATTTCAAATTGCTCAACTTGGCAATTGCATTTTTTTTTCAGGCTTTCACTGTAGCTTTTTTCAGTTCTTTGTTTTGGGGGTCTAGTTCTTTGGGTTTCTGTTTTGCCAGATAAAATGTATGTTGAATAAGGTTTAAGTCTGGGGATTGACTTGACTTTCACTTCTTCGCCCTGATGAGCTTCCCTATGATGTTGGCCATTCTCTTGCCGCAAGATGAAGGAGCTCCTAATTTTATTTTGCAGACAAAATGTTTCTGAAGACGTTTAACTTCATATCGCTGATGCCATGATGTGTTACATCATCAATGAAGTTGACTGAGCCGTCCCAGATGAAGCCATGCAAACCCGAGCCGCTTCAGTCGACAGCGAGAATTTGACCTCACTGTTCCAATACCTTTGGAGGACAGTGTATTTAAACCGCTAAACAACCAAAGCCCAATTATAAATATTTTATCAAATATATAATACAGCTCAAATACAGGATCTTATAATGCTGTGCGTTGATATCAAATGTCTTATTCTTATACATGCAGGACAATAATACAAGATGGAATGGAATATGACGTTTTGTACCATTGATGAAACAACCTTGACAAAGGCCATTTAAACCTCTTTTTACATGGCAGGTACACTTTAATTAGACACTACCGAGAATATTTTAATCATGTTTTACTTACAGGAACACGGTTTCTTCGGAAACGCTGACTAGTACCTTGATATATCTGTTCATGTGACACAAGTAGTCATTGTAGTGTACATTAGAGACTCTAATGCTACAAACACTACAATGTAACAAGTTCAACCAGCTACCACAAGCACAGTTATCAAAAAAATAATAATCCACACCTCCTCATAATCGTTCTCGCCCGGGACCAAGTCGTCCACGAGAGTGACCCGGTGGCCCAGCTGCTCGCTGAGGGCATCCAGGAACTTGTCCGTGTCCCGGCTACGAGGCGGGCGGGAGAAGGTGAAGAGCTTCTTGCGGCGGTCCAAGGTGCTGGGGCTGTGCTGGGGCGACGCTGGGGGGCTCTCCAGGCTGACGTAAGGGTTGGAGTCCATGCTGCTCTGATGGTGGATCCCGTAGACGGACGACGTGGGGAGGGGCTCCTTCCAGGTGAGGGACAGGCCTGATTTACGGTTGCCTGGAGGGAGGGAGAGTGAAGGTGCCGCAGTGGAGAATGCAATTATTTTTTTCGCAATCCATCTTGATTTATATTCATAATAATAATACAGTTCGTATAATGTACCCCGAATGATTTCTTTCACACCTTTGCCAACTACCAAAGGACTACAGATCTAAATTAGTAGTCCTGCGTCCTCTTTGTTGTTATTGTTGTTTTCATATTGATGTCAGTTTTTACAGTACTAAGTGAAACATGGGCTATATTAAAAAAAATGAATCAAGTCATAATTTTACTTGGATTTGTTTTTATTTATTAGTTTTTTTACATTAAGCTGTAAATTCACATGGTACAAAAATATTAAACAAGCGCACCTCGATTAAGATGACGAATGTAGTAGAATGTTTTCTCATACAATTCCGATTTTATTCCTGCAATGATCTAACTTTTTTTCTTGTCTCATGGAATGATTTAATTTACAATGCAATATTTTGGGATTATGAAATTAGTTTCTTCAATCAAATAAAATAATTTCTTCAGAATTATACATTTATCGATGATGTTATATATTTTTATTTTCATGTTTCTCCTTGGCGGCACGGTGCTCTCAGCTGGTAAAGTGTTAGCCTCACAGTTCTGTGGTCCCGGGTTCAATCCCGGACCCGCCTGTGTGGAGTTTGCATGTTCTCCCGTGCCTGTGTGGGTTTCCTCCAAGCACTCCGGTTTCCACCCACATTCCAAAAACATGCAACATTAATTGGACACTCTAAATTGCCCCAAGGTGTGATTGTGTGACTTGTCCTTCTTCATGTGCCCTGCAATTGGCTGGCAACCACTTCAGGGTGTACCCGACCTCCTGCCCGTTGAAAGCTGGGATAGGCCCCAGCACTCCCTGTGACCCTTGTGAGGATAAGTGCCTAAGAAAATGGATAGTGTGATAATCTATGCAAATAGTTCAAATACGTCAAGCACAAGTGCCCAGCATAGTTCAAGAAATGTGCAACAGCACGGGCACTCGGGTTTCCTCCCACATCCCCAAAAACATGCAACATTAATTGGAGATTCTAAATTGCCCCTAGGTGTGATTGTGTGTGCGGCTGTTTGTCTCCATGTGCCCTGCGATTGGCTGGCAACCAGTTCAGGGTGTACCCCGCCTCCTGCCCATTGACAGCTGGGATAGGCTCCAGCACTCCCCGCGACCCTTGTGAGGATAATCGGTGAAGAAAATGGATGGATGGATGTTTTTCCTTTTCAGTGTCTCTAATCTGCCATCCATCCATTTCCTGTCACACTCCTCATTCGCGTTTTCGGTGAGTTGGCATTGATCCCAGCAACCTTTCATCACCTAATTGCAAATTAGAATAATTACGTATATCTCAATGTTTCTTTTCTTTTTATTAGGCTGGAATCCATTTTTATGCTCAAACAACAACTCCAAAAACAAATGACTAAGCTGCATTGGGCCATGATGGTCACATGTGTGTTTTGATTATGTAACAATGACCAGTTGGTCATTGCCATCCTGGCCCAACAAAATGAAAAGAGAACAAGTCGATGACAATTGACGCACTTTTGGAGTGCTTGCGTATGAGAGCATGTTGCACGTATCATGTGGGTGTTTGCAGTACCTGTGAGAGGGGGGAGCGTGAGGGGGGAGAGAGAGCGGCCGTAGGCCTCAGTCCCCCCCGGCCCCTCGGACTCCGCCGGGGTGCTCCCCTTCAGTGGAGACACGCTCTTCCCTGCATACACGTCCTCCAGTTCCGTGTACACACCTGACATCTATGAATGGAGGCATGATGAGCACACATATGCAGCAGCGCTCTACGTTGAAGGTCCGCCACTTTTTCAGTCAAATTCATCAAAAGTGTGGAGAGCAGCGGACCTTGAAATGATACGAGGGCACAACGGAGCAAGCTTTGCGAATGCCAACGCAGGCGCGATACCTACATGACTGAGGTCAGGAGACTCAGGGAAGGAGGTTCCGTCTCCTGACTGCCTCTCCTCCTGGCTGCCACATTCATCCACATGAATTCCTAAAGCACAATAAAGCATGAGGAGTGACGCCCGCTTGCATCCTTCCCCAGCTAAGAGGGGAGAGGATGCAGCACAGCGGAAGAGCGTGGAGGAGCCAAAGGCAGATGCTTAAAAGCTATGCAGAAAATAATGACCTCTGCAAAGAAAGAAGGTGATGGGTTAGTATTTTCTGTTGGGTCTGACAAGGCTGAGTGTGGCGTTAGCTGCAAAATGTGATGGCATTCCAACACCTCAATGTCAAACCTGTACTGTCTCACTGTATAAATGTTGCTTCACGTAATACGACTGAGAAAAATGCCAAGTTTTCTTTCGATGATTTATGTTCACTCTACTGGTTAGGTAGCAGGATTACTCCACAGGCATCCCTTGGAGTGCCCAAAAATAAAACACCTCAATAAAATGTGCACTTTTAGTTAACGCCGCGAAGTAGAAGTACTCAGTAGCACGGATTGCTAAATATTTTCAACAATATTTGAGAGAAATAGGCATTTTATGGACGTAGAAAGAGTCTTTCTTTGATTTCAGCCCATAAAAATGGGAACAAAACCAAAAGTGTTGCATTGATATTATTTTTAGGTATACAGTGAAGAAAATAAGTATTTGAACACCCTGCTATATTGCAAGTTCTCCCACTTAGAAATCATGGAGGGATTTGAAATTGTCATCGTAGGTGCATGACCACTGTGAGAGAGATAATCTAAAAAGAAAAATCCAGAAATCACAATGTATGATTTTTTTTAATGATTTATTTGTGTGATATAACTGCAAATAAGTATTTGAACACCTGAGCAAACCATTGTTAATATTTGGTACAGTAGCCTTTGTTTGCAATTGCAGAAGTCAAACATTTCCTTTAGTTGGTCACCAGGTTTGCACACACTGCAGGAGGGATTTTGGCCCACTCCTCCACACAGATCTTCTCCGAATCAGACAGGTTTCTGGGCTGTCGCTGAGAAATACACAGTTTCAGCTCCCTCCAAAAATTTTGTATTAGGTTTAGGTCTAGAGACTGGCTAGGCCCCGCCAGAACTTTGATATGCTTCTTACGGAGCCACTCCTTGGTTTTCCTGGCTGTGTGCTTCAGATCATGGTCATGCTGAAAGACCCAACCACGACCCATCATCAATGCTCTGACTGAGGGGAAGAAGTTGTTCCCCAAAATCTCACAATATATGGCCGCGGTCATCCTCTCCTGAATACGGTGCAGTCGTCCTATCCCATGTGAAGAAAAACACCCCCAAAGCATGATGCTTCCCCCCCATGCTTCACAGTAGGGATGGTGTTCTTGGGATGGAACTCATCATTCATCTTCTTCCAAACACGGTTAGTGGAATTATGATATCTTGCATGGGGCTCCACTCCGATTGTGATTGACCATCATGTTTAGCTTCTTCCGTTTTCTAATGATTGCTCCAAAAATTGACCTTTTTTCACCAAGATGCTTGGCAATTTATAGTAGTCTTATAGTCTTGGCCATGTTGCAAGTTTGAGTCTTACTGATTGTATGGGGTGGACAGGTGTCTTTATGCAGCTAATGACCTCTCACAAGTGCATCTGATTCAGGATAATACACAGAGTGGAGGAGGACTTTTAAAGGCGGACTAACAGGTCGTTGAGGGTCCGAATTCTAGCTGATAAACAGGTGTTCAAATACTTATTTGCAGTTGTATCACACAAATAAATCATTAAAAAAAAATCATACATTGTGATTTCTGGATTTTTCTTTTTAGATTATCTCTCTCAGAGTGGTCATGCACCTACGATGAAAATTTCAGACCCCTCCATGATTTCTAAGTGGGAGAACTTGCAATATAGCAGGGTGTCCAAATATTTATTTTCTTCACTGTACTTACGGAGGCAGTTGTTGACCTCTACAAAGTAACTTAAGTTTAAAACATTTGCCAATCTTATCTGCTACATAATGGCCTCTCCACGTCAGTCCTTGTAGCAGGCAGCCGTACCCATTCCCAGGTGTGTTCCGATAATGCAGTCGTCAGAGCTCCTCTCTCGAACACAGCCGCGGTACGACGTCCCAGATATTCGCATAGAGCTGCTCCTCCGGTGGTGTTCCGTACTGGCCTCAGGCTCTAACACAGCTGCAAAGAGTATACATTATACCTCACATTAGGATAATCTGATACAACAACAGGAATCTGAACTGGAGGTGGCAGAAATGAAGATGTTGAGGTTCTCGCTCGGAGTGACCAGGTTGGATAGGATTAGAAATGAGCTCATTAGAGGGACAGCCAAAGCTGGATGTTTTGGAGACAAGATTCGAGAGAGCAGACTTCGATGGTTTGGACATGTTCAGAGGCGAGAGAGTGAGTATATTGGTAGAAGGATGCTGAGGATGGAGCTCCCAGGCAAAAGAGCGAGAGGAAGACCAAAGAGAAGGTTTATGGATGTGGTGAGGGAAGACATGAGGGCAGTTGGGGTTAGAGAGGAAGATGCAGGAGATAGGCTAAGATGGCAAAAGATGACACGCTGTGGCGACCCCTAACGGGACAAGCCGAAAGGAAAAGAAGAAGAAGGATAATCTGATACAACAGTATCAATCCTAAATGTTCAAGCATTGATGGAGAAAACAATAATAAGTGTCTCGGTCCAGTGACAAAGTTGCCTAAATGCTCACCGCTGCTTTTGAAACCCAGGAAACGTGACAGCTTGCTCTGACAGCGTTCCTGCTCATCGTAAGTCAGCAACTGGTAAATAAACTGCCAAATCAGCTGCTTGGCTGGTGTATCCAACACTGGAAACACATCTACGATGAGAGTGTCCACATTCCTACAAATGCACAAGCACAAACAAACAAACAGCTAAGTACCACACATCATCTAAATATATAACGCGAGCGCCAGTAGGCAATTGTTTTAAAATGTAGATGTATATTCTCTGCCTTCGTAATGGAGCGGAGGATGAGGAATAAGGTGTAAACACGATTATCAAACAGTGGGAGGAGAGTCGTGTGTTTATGCCCTTAAGTGTTTTTTGCTGTATGATTTACAATTGAATTGATTTGCCGTCATTTGCTATTTCATCACATTGTAATTCAAGAGAATTTAGTTTTGAATTACATTGGACCAGAAAACCCTATTCCGCATATTCACACTTTTAGACCTGTCAAATCTTCTTTTTTAAAGTCCAGGTATAAGAGTGTAACTTTGTCATAGCCTTAATTCTACTTCATTATTCGTCAAGCCTCCTAACAGGACTATTATGAATATTGAATGGCACACATATAGTGTACATAAGCCTCCTCAATGCTTTCCCTATTTAATTTAATTCCCCCACTTTCTCCTGCCTGCATCCTCCTTGCCAGCCTCACCACCATACAGTTTCCTGGGCAACAAGAACTCTTCTTTCAATGCTTGTCAATATATGCAAGATAGACATATTTTTAATGCACTTTTGCTCAAGACTTTTTCTATGGTTTAAGGACAATTTTAACTGTGCTGACCTGTGTTGGAAGAAGGTCTCCAGGGCCTTGCAGACCGTGTACCTTTCCTGGATGGTCAGTAAGTGCTCCAGCTGCTGGCTGAATGTCCGCCCGTGGACTTTGATGCTCGGTGGAAGGATCTCTGCTACCCACTGGAGGGAGCTGAGAACGGGAGATCTGTGGAGCAGACACATTTTCACATATTCATGCCTCATGTGCTGAAGAAGTTGTCCCTGCATTTTTTAGCACTGACCTAGAGCGCGGCAATGTGTTGGAAGACAGACTCGGAGTTTCCTCCGGGTCTGTCGGCTCTGAGGAGTAATCAGATGGACCGTCCTCTATAACCAGAGTGGGCATTGCGCCGCTGCCCTGCAGCATTGACACCACCTTTTCATGGGAACAGTTCCTGTGCAGGGAACATGCAGTTAATAAAAAAAGAAGGTGGATGGAACAACCAATGCACTTTTGTTTGTACTGGAGAGACCAGATGACTCAACTCACAACAACAACTCAAGTGACGTATCAAAAGAATACTCTTTAAAAAAAAAATACAGCGAGTTGAACGCCTATTTTCATACTCAAAGGGATTTACAGTATTTTGTTTTCTTAACAAAACTAGTGCCCCGAGTGAGGCTCGAACTCACGACCTTCAGATTATGAGACTGACGCGCTGCCTACTGCGCCATCGAGGCCTAATTATACTACATCGGGGATTTTTTGAAATCTGCTTGTATGTGCCCCCCTGTGGAAATGAGGAGCATGAAAACCCACGAGAGGTGAACCAATGGCCCAGGACAGTTAAACTGGCTTCAGCATCAGAACCATCAGCCAAACTGTTGAGGGACATACAAGGAAATCATACACAATTTCGAATAAAAAGAAGGTCAGGGAGCAAAAGCTCAGAATTAATTATACAGTCTAATCATGAACATAAAAGAAAGCAAGTACCCTGGGGAGTAAAGTCAAAATTATTGGAATAATTTTTCCTTCGTTTTTTGTTTGCTTTGTGGAACACAAGACTTCCATCAATCCATTATTTGAGCTGCTTAACCTCACAAGGGTCATGGGAGTGTTGGACCCAATCCCAGCTATCTTCAAGGGGGAGGCGGGGTACACCCTGGACTGGTTGCCAGCCAATCTAATAAAAGACTCTTGGTTATTTTTCTTGATTTGTTTTTTTCCTGTTGATTTATCTTTGAATTTGACAGATCTTAAAGAAAATTTATGGTCCACTCTATTTTTCATCTCTACATGAGTACGTGTGTGGGAGTGAGTGTAGGTAGAGGGTGGGAAAGGGGGGGGGGGTGTCGGAGGGGGGGTGTCTCGCACATGGTGTAATTCAAGCTGGGACTGTCACTGAGAACAACAAAAATGATTATGTTCACTTTTGGCAAAGAAATCTGCTAGTGGTGTAAAGTATAACTGTATTCTATCACATTGAGACGTGTTTATAATATATCGGTCATCTTATTTAGTTTAACAAGTAATGATAAATAGCACAAAGAGCTCTCATTATGTTACAGTGCAATATTGCACTACTGCATATACAACCACATTAACATAATATAATAATATCACACACATAATGTTAAACAATCAAATCGTTCTGACCTTTTCTTTCATCCAGAATCAACCATTAAGATGATCTAAATATTGTGTGTGACTTCGTTACAATTGGTATACTTCACATAACGTTACTGGCACCGAATGTAATGGCTGAGTTTATATTCAGCTTCTTCAGTCTTACGCCTACCTGTGCCCTCTGCGATCCGTTGGGCTAAGAAGTTGTAAAGTATACAAAAGAACGACGGCGACTCCTACAAGAAAAGTTACGCTTATGTAAACAGTAGTCACTTGCATCGGCTACATACACACAAAAATTTTCACTCAGATTGAAATAAGATAGATTCTATTTGCCTCCGAATATAAGATGACAGATGTGCTCATAAGTAAAGTGCAGGCATATTGCTGTATTGTCAAGTTTTGATTTATAGCTGACGCTGACAGCATATTCAGTCTCAATGCAGCAACAGCGATATAATAATAACTTCAAGATTATGACAGTAAAAAGCCTCAGTGATGTGATTTTTTTTTAGCAAAGCAGGAATTGGCAACACACAACCTAATATCTGCAGCAATACAACCTTTTTTTTTGAAAGCATTGTAATGATGTTGCTGTTATTAAGAAAATAAAACGTGAACTGACCTCATGTCCAGTCCATTGAGGAAGAGGATGCGGTCACCTGGTTTTAGTCCACATTCTTCAGCAGGACTATCTGAAAGGGGAATAATGGCAGGAAAGAAGAGACACCAAAGATGTTTACCAGCAATTTGTAGTGCTTATCATGAACCATAGTCCAAAAAAAAGATGGCTACATAGTGTATAAACATGGAATGCCATATTTCGAAATATGTTTTCATGTAACTATGGAATCATTATACTGTAAACAGACTCACTAAGAAGCCAAGTAGATACAGTGAGCAGACATGCACACCAGGGAGTGTGATTCTTTCGGTCTGTGTACGACACCCAGCAAAGACCAGCAACAAACAATTTGATGTCCATGTGACATTTTGTTACATAACGTAACGCCGCCGTCACGGGACACTATTATGAGTGCTGTCGGGCGTCACAGCGTGAAAGATGATCTTAAGGTCCTCTGCAGAAGATCTGGGAACACGCTGGGAGTCACGCTAGCCACCTCCACCATCTCCATACCAACCTCCATAAGGCCCACTGAGTCAACGTGTTTTCCAGCACATGATGGTGGGAGGGGGTGGTGGGCGGGAGCTGTGTCGTCATCTTGAAAAAAACGTGTGCACACAAACGCGCACACAGTTTTCTACACTGTCCAGACAGAGGAGCTACTGCCTTTGTTGTCCTCTGTTGTCTGCTGCTTTTTAGTTCAATTCTGGATTCATCCATCTATTTTGTGAGCCGTTTTTCCTCAGACGGGCCGCGGGAGTGCTGGAGCCTATCCCAGCTGTCAACATGCACTGGGTGCCAGCCAATCGCAGGGCACAAATTGTAGAGACAGACAACAGTCACACTCACAATCAGACTTAGACGCAATTTAGAGTGTCCAATTACCGTAATTTCCAGCCTATAAGCCGCGACTTTTTTTACACGCTTTCAACCCTGAGGTTTATGCGGTCATGCGGCTAATTTGTGCATTTTTTTCTCACGGCCGCAAAGGGGCACTCGAGCGGAAAAGGTAAGAATGAGACTGGTGGAATATATGTGCCGAGGAAGTGACTTTTACCGGCTCTGCTAGCGCTGTGCTAGCTTCTTGCTGTTGTGTTACTGGCCTGTCTCAGTGATACTTATCGGTAAGTTTATTTTAACCGGCCCTGTTAGCATTAGCGCTAGCGTTAAACTGTTTTTATGTACCGTCTTTCTTAGTTAATATCTTGTGTTTGAATGTGAGTCTCAATATGGACACTTGCGGCTTTTACACAGCTGCGGCGTATGTATGTACCAAATGGTGATTCCTTTACAAATGTATTCGGTGGCGCTTTTAACCAGGTGCGCTCTATGGATAGGTTTTTAATTACGCTATCTTGTGTGTCACGGAGGTCAAAGAACACAGGTGATAGTTGAAGCGTGAAGTTTTTTTGACTGATTGGTTTAAGGGTAGTGGTGATGTCATTGGAAACCTATCCATTCGCCGGGAATTACGGGAATGCATTTTTCTGGGATATGGGAAGAAGCTGGAGTGCCTAGAGAAAACCCACGCAGGCACCTGCAGAACATGCAAACTGCACAAAGGTGGGGCCACGTACCCACGTAGGTAAAATAATGTACAAAATATCAAATTGTGTTACCATGTCATTCATTTTACAAACACACATGGTAAAAGCAGACTGCAAGGACATAGTCTTTTGTGTGAAGCTTTTTTTTTTTTTTGACAGACTCAGCATCAGTATAATCCAGAATTCTTGAGATATTATTTGCCAAAACAAGAATATGTGAAATATATCGGAAGAGGGAGAATAAGTCATTTACAAATGGTTACTAGGAAACCAGTTCTCCAATTGTTAAAATTGTTCAGTCACATTTTTGTTGTCTGCTGGCGGTGCTTTTGTTTTAATATTTCATCTGCAAGTGAAATCTACTTCCTGCCGCATTCATCATAAACAAGAGAAGCCCTTCACATCCAGGGGCTGATGGGCACAACAGACTCACCCCACGCACGCACACACGCCACTCGGTCGGCTTTTGGATTTAAAGATAGACCCGCACCTGCAATAACGGAGTCGATGCAAACTGGAGCGTGACCTCGCAGAGTGAAGCCGAACGTCTTCTTGCCTCTGTAGACGCGGATGAGCCTGAGGAGGAGCAGGAACAAAAGCATTTTGAGATGCAGGATGCAATGTCCATTGCAGTTTTGCATCTTCAAGGACGTATGTTTTCATTAAATGTAACCGATGGTGGCACCTTGCTGTTGTTCACACCGGTGGAGGAAAACACAAGGGGATAAATAGGGTATATGGTCTAGCAGGCACGGGCAGGTTGCCATGGAGACGGCTCAAGACTACCTTCCTTGATACAGTATGTAAACAGGGGCAAGAGGGAAAAAAAGATGTTGTTCTTTATATGTTGGCAGCTGTTACATAAGTAAAATGCAGATGAGTGGGTGGTGTGCGATGGGGGCCCACCAGGAGGGTGTCGGGGGTAAGGGATGCAAACCAAAACTTGGCGCTGATGCAGCTGAAGGCTGTTTTGACTCCACAAACTCATCATATACAAAGCAGCTTGTCACACTGCAATCAGGAACATCCCCTACCTCCCCTCCAACTATTGCATAACATATCTCCAGGAGAGACAATCGCTTTGTGAACAATCGCTTTGTGAAACACTTTAAAAGTGCATCTGGCACTTTATGTAGCAGCTCTTCACTGGCCGACTTGAGAGACCAAAGTCGCACATCAATAGTGATGTAATCTGTATTTTTAGGTATATGATGGGTCTCGTCAGTCGTCACCAGTGTAAAGATTGTTACACAATGCACTCAAAATGTACCCCAGGACACAATCATTATTTCCCTCATGTACCCAGACAAAACCAATGGCAATACATATGATCCTGAAAAGTCAGTATAGTACAGTTCATTGCATCCCAATATTTAAGAAAAGAGAGTGGTGGTGGTGGTAGTGGGGGGCCTTTCGGGGACATACAGCATTCACAAGTAATGTATTTATTCAATGTGTTATTGAGTCTAATTCATAGAACATGTTGTAGCAAAAAAAACATTGTGTTGGCAGAAGAATTTTTTTTCATGCAAATAATCCATCCATCGATTTTCTTAGCCCCTTATCCTCACGGGGGTCACGGGAGTGCTGGAGCCTATCCCAGCTGTCAATGGGCAGAACTGGTTGCCAGCCAATCGCAACGGACATAGAGACAATCGGTCTCACTCACAATCACACCTAGGGGAAATTTAGAATGTCCAATTAATGTTGCATGTTTTTGGGATAAGGGAGGGAACCGGAGTGCCCGGAGAAATCTCACGCTGCCACGGGAAGAACATGCAAACTACACACAGGTGGGTCCGGGATTGAGCCTGGGACCTCACAACTATGAGGCGAACGCTTTCCATCTGATCCACCATGCCACCCAAATAACAACATGCTTGTTAATAAAACATAAAGGCCCGCCTTTGAGCTCTCTGGGGGTCAATAGTCTACATATCCTGGAGGAGGCACTGATCAAATGACAAAATTGATAGTGGCACTAGAAACAAGCACATGAAGAATGAAAAGTAGCATTCTTAGTTTGTAGTACAGTAGTGTTTTTAGCTTTTAATGTGAATACTGTTATCATAAACTTGTCAAGTCAAATGGGGAAGGGACTTAAGTCATTTAGTGAAAGAGTGGTGAAAAAGACACATCAGGTAGTCTTTTGTTTCTATTTCCATTGCAGATTGCAATATTTAGAAATACCTGTCAATATTTTGATAATGAAATATAAAAAAAAGGGGGTAGGAACAGATAAATCTACACTTCATCCTTTTCAAATGATGAGGTATGAGTGAGCGAGCAATTTATTATTATTACCGTATGTTTATGTAGATTTTTTCCATCTTTTTAATTTGATGATATTTCTGATTGTGTTCTTTTAACACAGCACTTTGGACTTTGTACATTAGAAATGCAAATTTATTTATATAGCGCAATTCATACACAAGGGAACTCAATGTGCTTTACATGATTAAAAGCATTAGAATCGTATTTGCACACAATATTTGAGGTGAGTTAAATAAATTGCACGCTCACCTCTGATTGGGTCCAATTGGGGGGTGTGTAGGTACCCCGGAAACTGACTTCCTGTGGCCTCTGTCTCTTTCCACCTCCACCCTCCCTCCGGGTTCCCCTCCATCCCGGGGCAACGAACTGGCCCGTTTGTTCCCGTGGTGACGGTCCGAGTGGTCCTCGCTCCGGCTGCGGCGGATTCTGCCCTGCGGCTCGCTGATGCTCTTGCTGCGGCACAGCCTGTTGATCACGTTCTGGGAGACGGACTCATCGAAGCGCTGCCGGTGCTTCTTAGGAATGAAGATTCTGGCCAACATGGCAGCATGAGAAGAAAACAGGGGGGTGGTATTAGTCGACACCAGTCTCCTCAGAGTTTGAACTGAGTTACACTTGAGTCATTTAAGGAAACCAATTAAATGACAAATGTTCGCCAGCTCCCCTCTGATGTTTACATCCCAAAATAATTCAATCGGCTTCCAGTTTAAAGACAGGCAAGGGAAGAGCTTTTGACACACAAATTGGCAATATCTCCCCCTGTAAATATTCTCAGAAAAATCAAAAATGGAGTTGAGCTGAAGGAAAAGTCAGATTGAGTGTGCGGAGTGCCAGTCGGAGTCTGACTGCAGCAGCGTGAGGAAGCAGACCCTGAATACAGCACGAGAAAAAGGTGTGGGAGTGAATGAGCACGGGATTCCTCCTCACTCCCCTTTTCACTCTCTCACTCCATTTACAGCATCTCCCACACTTCCGCCCGTTCGTCACCTTGGCGTGAGCGCAAAGCAGGAAGCTGTCATCGGCTCATTGACCTAAAACCCAAGACCATTTTGACTAAACTGCTCAGTGCCCACGATTCTACATTTTATTCCGCAAAGTAAAAGAAAATCTAAATAATCTCTCCAGCATATTCTATTCATCACATGTGAATCACAAGAGACAATAGTCATAATTGAGACCCCAGCTGTTAACATTGTCACTTTTACACAAACAATACCCAAAGATGAATCATTTGAATTGTGTGAGAGGATTTGTGAATCATCACAAACTATACAGTAGCGGCGGCATTGAAAACAATTTCCATCCCGACCAAGACTGGGATATTTCTAATGCCCGTAAAAGCAAACTTAAATCAATCAATCAATTAAATCAATATATAATAACGATTTGATTGATTTCTGATGTCTTGATAATAACATGATTTGAAGATGAAGTTCTCACATGAAACCCAATCTGATGTGTAAATTATGTGGCACAATAAAGTTTAAAACATCAAGTGTGCGGCTCACATCCATGCCTGCCGGAGAGTCAGGGCACCCCAAAATCCTCAGAGCCAAATCCTCGCCACGCCGAGCGCACATACCAGAATTCAGAACTAAATGACAGAAAGAGTCCTTGATGCAGCTGTGCCCAGTTTGTCACTCTCATAACTTGAATGTGTCTTTGGGCCTCATTTGGAAAATGCTGGTTTACAAAAAACTTCAAAAGTTTCCTTTGAGCTTTCCCAGTGGTGTTTTCCATTCTAATTAATACCTTCTGCAGATGCATGTGTATGAAGCGCAGCCCAGTGGTGAAGTCTCTGAACCCTCTTATTTAAGCCTCGATGGCGCAGTAGGCAGCGCGTCAGTCTCATAATCTGAAGGTCGTGAGTTCGAGCCTCACTCGGGGCACATCTTTTACAAACAAATATACTTTACTTTCATTTGAGATGAAAAAAAAATGCAGCTCTGTATCGTGTTATGGTGAGTTAAAATGATCCAAAAGATCGTGGTTCAGGACCACTTCAGAAAACCCATGTCATCTTACTCACACACTCAACAGGGCCTCCAAGTCTTGTCATAACTGCAGCTATGAGAAGATTGTAGCTAAAAACCAATGCTCGCAAAAAAAAAATAAAATAAAAATGAAACATCAGTGTTGAGTGAATCATGAGAATTTTTGAATGAAAGATTGCAATAGTTGCTGTAATTGTAATTTAAAACTTGTTCGTAGGCAGCATCCCATTTTTGGGACATCATGATTTTCAAGCATTATATCCTTCAGTATATCAAAATATTTAAGTAAGTTTTAATCTGAAGCCACAATGTAGTATGAGGAGAGGATAACTCATCGGTGAAAGTTAGCACAGAGTTATTTCCCTTTCTTTCCTGACCCAACATGGCTGCCTCAAGTACACATGGAGCATTTTTCAAGAGAAGAAAGGGAGAAAGGTCAGTATGCAACCAAGTTTGTCTTCAAAAGGCTAATCCATCAGTATTATTAATGCGTAAGTGTCATTCTAGAATAAGAATTAATTAATAAACGTATCTTTTTTATGTACCACTTCACAGAACTGATAGCATACCTGTCCCAGTTTTGGGATGCTGCCATCTTTTTTGTCCTTTTTTTCAAGGGTTAAACAAAAAAGAAGTATTATTTCCTTGATTGTGGAGTTACTTTTACCTGAATAAGAAAAAAAATTGCCACCCTGCCCACAAGCAAGCTCACAGGCCTTGATGGCGCAGTAGGCAGCATGTCAGTCTCATAATCTGAAGGTCGTGAGTTCAACCCTCACTCAAAGCACGTATTTTACAAACAAAAGTACAGCGTCTGTCTACATATACTTTACCGCTTACAGAACCGTTGTTTCCTGTTAATGAGAGATAAAATTATCCAAAGCAGTGCGGTTCACGACCGCCTCAGATCACCTACGTATGCGCACCTGCTGGGCTCCAAGAGGCGGATTTGCTGCTGATCAAATTAATCACCCGCAAGCAGGCACATTGCAAAATTAAAAATGTACCTGCTACTACTTATACTTTCATTATCAGATGAAAATGCAACTACAAAACTACCATAGCTCAAAACTCAAATATTTTAAGAAATGTTCATTATTCCATATGTGTAGAATCAATCTAAAAATCCATGACACTGATCTTGAGAAAACGTCTTTACAGTATTACCAGCATCCTGGATATCTTTTCATATTTGTTTTTGTGACTTCACTGTCTTTACGTGGTTAACATGAGCTTGCTTTTTGAGCAAATGTGCCCAGGTAAAGATTTAGGGCATATATTCTTAGGTTGTTGTCACTGTCTCTGCAGGTTTTGATTACGTCTGCTGTGTGTGCATGCTGAGACTCGTGGCTACAATAAACAGCGCCACGGGATTTAAATGTTCTGCAGCCATGTAGGTGTAGACACCCACACAGCACCCTTGCTGTTTGCTATCTATGTGTCTCTCCTGCCATCTATTTATACCAAAAAGCTGATACCGTATGTTTCTAATGTGTGCATGCCAAGAACGTGTGTTTATGTGATCGCTGTTATCAGCATTTTGTTTTTATGAATCCAGAGGTTCAGCCATCATTTCCAGAAGTAAAGCGAGTGACACATTGAAACAGCTACCTCATCATAAAAAAGTTTCCTGCCTCAACTCTTAGAAACTAAACTAATGTCCCGATTTGACCTCATTTATAAGGAAGGGAGAATCTATAATTATCTAATAGAGCCTTGTAGAGGAGGAAGCAAGCAGGAAGGCAGGGGTGTATTTCTCCAAAGGGAAGAATGACAGAAAACTACAAAGAGAAGACCTCATTTCATTGCAAGTATACAGATGTGGCTCAGAGGCAGAAAGTAAGGCTAAACTGTAAACCTGACTCTTCTCTGAATCATAAAAAGTCAAAAAAAAAAGAGAAAAAAAAACAGTGTGATAGGGAAGCACATAAAACTACATTTCAGGAGGAAAAAGATGAAAAAAATCTGCAAAACTTGCAGTTATAATATAGAGAAATGCAACCATAAAATTGTGATTTTTTAATTTTTTTTTGCTGTGGCCTATTGAACTAAATACTATCTAATATTCACAGTAGCTAACAAATGAGCCACACATCATTAAAAAAAAAACATTATTTCCATTCATTTTCTCACTAGGGTCGTGGAGGTGCTGGAGCTTATCGTTTATCATTGTTTTTAATTTGGCATAACACTGTCTATGATTGTAAATTTGCAACATACAATAACTGCAGGTGGGATGGTGGGTCAGCTGGTAAAGCGTTGGCCTCACAGTTCTGAGGACCCGGGTTCGATCCCGTGTGTGGAGTTTGCATGTTCTCCCTGTGCATGCATTGGGTTTTCTCCGGGCACTCCGGTTTCCTCCGACATTCCAAAAACATGCAACATTAATTGGACACTCTAAATTATCCATAGGTGTGATTGTGAGTGTGGCTGTTTGTCTCTATGTGGCCTGCGATTGGCTGGCAACCAGTCCAAGGTGTACCCCGCCTCCTGCCCGTTGACAGCTGGGATAGGCTCTAGCACTCGCCGCGACCCTTGTGAGGATAAGCGGCAAAGGAAAATGGATGGATGGACAATAACTGTACCTTCTTCCCACTTTTACCGTTTGTATTGGATCAGTCGTAGGATACGCAATCAATATCTAATATCAAGACGGTGTAGTAAAAGGAGATCAGTCGGGAAGATTTCAGCACAAATAATAGCTCCATAGAATGATAATGATACGGGTGATTAATGGTAATTGTGTAGCACTATTACATAAAAACAAACCCACAATAACAACAAACCAGTAATGCACTGTGTTAACAGTGTTGTATCGTGGTTTCATCCTGAAAATCATCCATCGGTTCTATAGGTGTTAAAGATATGCTGTCAGCTGTATTTTCAACTGCCTAAACACGATCATTACAAACATTATGAGAAAGAAACCAAAGTAGAACAGGAACTAGATGTGGTTTGTCAAAAAGCCCTTTTCAGTTAAGCAGTAAAAAAAGAAAAAAAAAAAACACTTCCAAGACGGTAATATGAGCAATGCAGAAAAAAAAAAAACCCACCTATACCTTTTCGATAAAAACACATCTGGGTGTGTACAGGGGCGACAACCATATCAATGACTTCTGCAGTTTGCAAAAGCAATGTCTCCTATGTACGCACACACTGATATATAGACTAAATCCCCCAAGAATTAATAACTATATTCTACTTACTCATCACCAGTAAAGGGCATGATATACACTTAATATTAAAAATGTTTTTAACACTAAATGTCAACAATGAAAACTCAGATAAAACAGATCCCACGAAAATCATAAATACAGAGTCTAAGAAGATATATAAACATACTTACCCCAGGCAATTCATTGTTTTAGCGCTCACTCATGGTTAAAAAAGAAATGCTAAAATACAAGCTTTAACACTGAGTAGAAAACAGTATGACACACAACTAAACTACCGCGTCTCTCTCTGAATCAACTGCCATGTCTCCAAATGGGGATAACAGATATGGTGGGTGCATGCAGGAGTCTGCCAACACCAAATGTCAGGTGGAGATGGACCGCAGAGAGGAGGTGGGTGGGGGGGTTGGAGCAAGATAACGAGAGGAAAATACGACAGAGCGGAAGACAAATATCCCCTTGGCGAGAGGGTGGTGGAAAGGCAAATCACAAGGATGGCATTAATAATACGAGTGCTGTACAGAACGTGTAAGTAGGAGCAAATAAAGTAGGAGCAAATAAAGGTTTCTAGGTGCACATGTTCTTCAATGATTCATGGATTCAATAAAAGTAGAAACATACTTAAAATGTTAAAATGGCTTCATTTTGGGGGAAGAAAAACCCAGCCTGCTCTTTTCATGCTGGAAAGCCTTCTTACAGTATGTGGATCGTAATATAGTAGTTGTGGGTAATCAGCCAAAATAGTAAGAGGATAATTGGCTGCTTTTATTGGCTGCACTTGTGGAGGAAGTGCAATCTGCGAAAAAAAAAAAAAAAAACTGTCAGGGGATGGAGAAGGGGGGAAAAAACACTGCAGTCTGGCCAATAGACAAACAGGTAATTCTGGCTGTCTGGAATGTTCTTCCTTTCACATTATGTTATTTGGGGAGGATCCATTTTTCTAAATAACCTAAAACACCAGATGGACTGCTTCAAATTGAAAATGAACTTGATAGATTTTCCTCCAAAACGTACATTGAGAGTGGACTGGTTGGACGTCCAGTCCATCATATTAATTATTGACCAACCAGACAAATGTGTTGAATAATAATTTACCTTGAAAAAAAATAGCAAGCAACTGAACAGCTAAAGCAAACACAGTACATTGTTCCCATCAATAAAAGCCGTGCGGGCTTTAATGATGATACCAGGAAAAAAATCCATTGTAATCTTTTGACGGGCCACCACTGTGTACTAATACATATGTATATTTCACAATATCTAAGCCTCCTATATAGCTGCACCTCTAATGACTGAATATGAATTTGGCTCATCATCAAAGACACTCCCATGCTGAGCAATCACTCAATTTTGCCAACAAAAAACCCTTAACATTCACTGGCACTAAGGAAACTGTAAGAGACTTACGGGTCACAATGGATTTAGCCTGAGTAGCAGATGGAACCCATCTAAAGCCAGAGTGTACATTAGCTGTGAAATGCTTAATCCGGTCCAAAGCAACAAGTGCCTCTTTAGCTACTACTGTGAATAAATCCCTGGAGAATATTTGATCGGGAGAAGTGATTTGTTTTGTGATTGGTTTTAACAGGTGACATCAAAACATGGATATTATAGAAAAGAGCTTGAAAAGTACCGGCCCTTACCCACAACCTACCCTACCTGCTCTAAACAGAAGGAAATATTTTCAGCACTTTTCGGATTGAATAACCCTTCTGATTTGCTGTTTCTTCATGCAACATGAGTGGAAGCCTCTCACCGAATACTGGAGATGAGCTGCCGATGGTCATCTGTGATAAGAATTTCAGGCAAGACCGATGCCAACCAGTCAACATTCTTCTCTGTTGCGTACTGCTTCAAGACACTGAAGAGTCTGTCTTTAACGCTGGGCTCATCACCCAAAATCTGCTCAACCTGATGGCAAGATAATAATGATCCATATCGCGATCATTTTACCTTGGCTGGGGTGCTATTTCAGTTATGAGAGTAAACATTCTGGCGATATGCCTACCTTCCTGTTGAACTCCATAGCCTTGTATTTCCGGTCCAATCTTGTCCCTGGCCCTCCGATCTGACTATCCTCCATGCTGACGCTGCGTTTCTGCCTCGCACCGAGGCCCAGCACCCCCAAGCGTAGCGTTCTCCCCTGAGAGGACTTAATGAGCGCAGCAGCCGTCTCGTGCTGCCTGACTGGGATACCGTTGACCTCCATGACGTAGTCGCCAGCCCTCAAACCGGCACGGCCGGCCGGGGAGCAGGGTGAGCAGTCTTCCACCAGCAAAGGGCAGTCTCCGACAATGGTGAAACCGAAGCGGCCATCAGGACCAGGTATGATGTCCATCTATAAACCAGAAATAGACAATACTGTGAGAAAGAAAATCTTAAAAGTATCAGCTGTATTTCAAACCTGCTGTATGCGAGACACCACTCCAATGCTGGGAGGTACGTTCTTCTGAGTCTGGGCGATGGCAACGACAGCTTGCGGACCCAGCGTTGACACGTCGTGGCCTTCAATTTCCAACACTTGGTCTCCAGCCTGCAAGCCGGCCAGCTGGGCACTGCTTCCTTCCTCCACAGACAGAATGTAGCTAGGTCCATTCCCACCGAGATGGAATCCAAACTCCTCGGGCCATCCCTGGTTGGATGTCGGCATGCTGAGGACTGGAAGGGAAAAAAACGTGTGTTATTGGATTTATTTTTTACTGGAAATAGGAAATGGCCTGAGAATTTTCACAATCCAATAGTTCCCCATTTTGTAAATTTGAAATTCACTTTGGTGTAAGAAAAAAAAAGGAAGCTAAATATTCAAAATAACTTACCTAATGTCACAGATGCATTCAAATCAACTAACATTGCACAAAAACCGTCCATTGAATAAATCCACTGCCGGCAAGAATCCAGTCTCTTCTTCCTCCTAGTATTGCCTCAAGTACTCCAGAGTGGATTTCTCCACCCTGAACCATGACATATAGCAGCGCTCTCTGACCTGGTTCACAAACTGCACAGGACCCAATTAAATTGAGTCCTAATAGACCTTGGGACCTTAATTACCCTGGCAGACAAGTTCCCTCTTCAAAAGTGTCCCTCAGCACACATTCAAGTTTTTGCTGCAAGTGTCTTAGTAGAGATACAGAATATAATTGTAAATGATAAGCACACAAAAGTTACAATTTAAACACAGATGTCAGTTAAATCATATGATGGTTCTTTGATAGTTCTGACCTAGTGGGACATACAGAATTGTAACAATAGGGCTGCAATTTTTTCACTAAATAATGCAAAGAAAACACAACAAAACACTCACAGAAATCTCTGGACTGACATCGAGAGCTCCGTTTGTTCTGACGCAGCGATGATCTGCCTTTTTTGTTTTGCAAAAACTTCTTCATCTTGACAATTTAATTACAGATCCAGTCTCTTCTCAGGTAAATGTGAGGAAAAAAATATCACCCTGATTTCTGAAGCCCCACAAATAGGGTTGAAAAGTCCAAATGAATGAGCGCCATTGTGGATGAAAAGCAAGCCCAGTCTCTCGGTGTGTTTGTCAAGGATTTAGTCCGGCGTCTCATCCCTGATTCATCCCAGGGCCAGGCTGCTTGCACAGTGTTAATCAGAAAACTGGGACGCATGCACTTCAGTTCCTTAATAATTCACTCTCCAAAAAGGGTATTGTGAGGCCTCATTTTTCTATAAATACACCAACGTGTCTTTTTCCGCCTCCTCTTCTTTTGGCTAGGTGGCTCTCCGAGGGACCGCTCCTGGCCCAGAATCACTCTGGGCTGATGTAAGGAAGCCTGATCATGAGGGCTAATTGGAACATCAGCCTGGAATTCTGGTAGTCCGTGCCCTGTCCTGGATGTGTGCACGCTTAAATGCTTCGCCCTTTGAGAAGCAGCAGGGTCCATTTAAAATTTAAATCTGATGGATTAGAGAGATTATGTGTTGAATCTGTAGCCCTTCCTCCACTGAGCCACATAACTTCATAGAAGAACCACATGCTCATCATCTCTGGTTGGATATTCATACTCTGACTACTAAAGTCAAACAAGATTTTATCATCATCCAGTCTGAAGGTTTTTTTTCTCTTTGTCTCATTTCTCTGTTCTTTTTCTTTGTTTCCAGCACAGGGTGTAGGTTGACAACTTTCTTAGTTGCTACGATACCGGTCTTGAGACCAAGAGCAGGTCTCGAGTGCTCCGACACCGATGGCAAGCATATTGATGTTGAATCTCATCTCACAAGTCCAATTCATTCATCGTGTCATTTCAATCCATAGTTCTTGCGTTATTTTAATCCATGTTTTACCATTAAAATAACAGTTTTTGGGCTGATAAAACCTTCAAATGTATTAAACCATCGATGAAACAAAAACCTTTCATTCAGATCTTTTATCTGTAGCTTTTAACAGCTTGGTTTGGGTTTTGTGCGAGTAGTGTCGTGGTACATGTCACTACCTTGTTGAAACAGATTCAAGATTGCTTCCTGACTACTGTTAAGGTGCCCTTGAGCAAGGCGACTACCCAATTTACTTTTACATCTCTACGAGCGTGAGCATATGTGCGTGATCTGGTTCTCTGACTGGTATGTAACACAAATACACAGCAGAGTACGAGTTAAATTTCCCCACTGATATATTATGATAAGAATCATAACTTTTTTTCTAAAAAAATACAAGTAAATCATTTCAGTATTACAACAGAGATGAAGAACACAATCTAGAACAACCAACAGGCTACAAAGGAACTTAATAATCAGACTGAAAGGCTTTATCATTTTTGATCCATTTAATGCTACTTCCAAGATAGATAGAAAAACTGTCAAAAGCAATTCAAGATTATTAAATCACCCTAATAAAGATCTTACAAAAAATAATCGAAACACACATTTGAGATCAACAATATTATTACTGGTATATTGGTGAGCCATTTTTACAAACAACAATTAAAATACGAACTGGTACTTAAAGCATGCACCCCATACCCTTTTCAACAGCTCCTGGACAACAGTCTTCGTTTCCGAAACGTGAGCTGCAATATGAATCCTGGGCCCAGTAAGCAACAAGATCCAGCTGGTGTCTTGTGATGCCTCATGGCTTTTTTTTTCCTCAGTGGATGTCAGTGACAGTGATGTGAGAAAAGACACCATTTTTACTTCATCAGTCTGATGATTTAAAAAAAAAAATAAATCCCATCATGCATAGGCTGACAGTCAAGAAATGAAATACTAATACTGCAGCTGCAGCAATGAGGATACTGTTCAATTAATACCTCCTTGATAGTTTCAATCATACTGGTACATAACTGAGTATTATACATGTCATCAAACTCTGTATTGGATCTCATCAGTAAAGATACACTTCTAAGGAATAACATTTCTTATAATTAATTCAGTTACCATAACTTTTATTTTATTTTGTTTACATATTTTTTAGCATGTTGATTTTGTGAATCGTATGTTCCAGTATTTTACACATATTATTTTCATTTTTCATATTTTTTAATCATGTGATGACACAAAATGTTATTCTTGTTATTATTTACTTTTTTATTATTAAACTTTCATTAGTAGTTGTATGAGTCACGTTTGTCCGGTGAATGGATTACACTTTTTTTTTTTTGCATATAAGCTCGTACACTTTACATCAATTCATGAAAAATAGGTCAAAACATTCACATTATCATCTTCTCTCCAGTATGTTAAGCATTAAGACGTTTTTAAACATGACAATTCGATAAAATGTTAAATATGAATTTTTGTCGTTTACACAAAACATTTAATTCGTACGTGTAAAGAAGTAATTTTAAGATTAATTGTTCTTTCCAAAGTGTTCACGAACGTTTAATCCCACCCACCGCTGCTAGTTTCGGAGTTAGCCACAATGATGCTAAGGAAGTAGCATTGTTTTCAGGAAATAGCCGTGTAGTGTAAATGTGAAGCGGATAACCGCGTCACTTGCCGCAAAACCCGAGCACATATATTAAAGTGTGATCATTTTAAATTCGCGTTTACAGAAGAAATGTAGGGGATGACTTTTGAGTCCAAGTAGTATGGATAACGTGTACTGTACTTTGCTAATGCGTGCATCGTAACGTTAACCTCTCCAACTGTGTGGTTTAAATCTGACGGACATTTCACTTTTGTCACACGTTTTGTTGCACATTTGAACAAATGGCGGCGAATATATTTTAGTGGCGATAGCACCGGCTTCGCGGTGAGTTTGCGCCGCGAACACCTGTTGTTTCTTCCCTAGAAGTAACTAGTCCCGTGCGATATGGATTTCCTCACTCTGTTTGCTATTTACGTGGTGGTGGTGCTGACGTGTATCGTTTTAGTCTGCAAGTATTCGGGGCAACAGCAAAATAATCCATTCATTATTCTCCTCAACACAATATCAAAGGTAAGCCATCTGGAGTCTTTAGTGAGATTTCCGTTAACTGACTTGGGAGGGCGCTGCTGGAGTAAACCTGAAATGACCAACATGCCCGGTGCGATGGTTTTTTTTTTTTTTTTTTTTTAATTTTTCTCCCTCACAGGTAGCTGCAACGATTACTCCAAAATGGCTACAGCGGTTGTTGCAGGGGATCGTGCACAGACTGTTTCATCAAAGGTATTGCACACTACGTTTTGCACAAGGATTCACTTTATAATTGTGAATCAAAGAAACCCTATGAAAAAGAAGCACTCCTTTACAAAAGTAATCATGCATGATGGTATCCAAAGGTCAGATATGGGCAGGTGCCAGATCTAACCTTCACGTCATTGTGCGTGGCCTGTGAAAAGTCATCAACATTTTTCTAGTTGTCATGAAAATTATTTTAACCAAACGGAGGGGCAATTGTGCAATAGACTTTCCAATGTAATTATTTGGGATCCTACAGATATATTAAGGGACATGAGGTGGAACTGCCTCAGGTCCTAGCTATTGCTCCTCTTCAAACAACGCTTCTAACTGGCGGATACACGATGCAAACACAACCTCCACCGTTGTTTACGCAGCTTTCTGCATCCTTCATTTCCTAAAAATAAGATGAACTATTGATGTTGCACTTAAAAGAAAATATTCAAGCTTTTGTTTCAGTTTGTTGCGATTAAATCTTTTCCGGCAGCGTGGTGGTGCAAGTTCTGAGGTCCGGCGTTCAAATCCTGGCCCCGCCTGTGCGGTGTCTGTATGTTCTCCCTTTGCCTGTGTGGGGTTTTTCCTCTGGGCAGCCTGGTTTCCCCCCACATCCCCAAAACATGCATTAATTGGAGACTCTAAATTGCCCCTAGTTGTGATTGTGTGACTGTTGTCTGTCTCCATGTCCCCTGCTGGCTGGCAACCAGTTCAGAGTGTACTCTGCCTCCTGCCCGTTGACAGCTGAGATTGGCTCCAGCACGCCCAGCGAAACCTCGTGAGGATAAGCTGCTCAGAAAATGCATGGATGGATGAATCTTTTCCTCTCAACAGAAAACACAATCAGTTTTGCGTTATACAGAATTTCCTTACTGTACCCAATGTGAATCAAGGTACATGCCCTACAACATGCCCCCCCCCAAAAAAAAATTCTGATACCGTCGTTTGAATCAATCATCAATTGCAATATTCTATTTTTGCCCTCTCAGTATTCAATATTCTAATGTGCATACTTCCGGTCACCGTAGGAGCAACATGTTCATCTATCTGCACATTCTTTTGGAGGGAGTTGTGTATGCAGAGTTCACCTATGAGGTATTCGGCTACTGCAGAGAAATGGGCGCCTCTCTGACCAGCCTCTCTGTGCCTTACGTCCTGCTTGCCATCAAGTCTTTTTTCTACTACCTTTGCATCAAGAGAGATCCCGGTATCTTTTTGGCTGTAAATTAAAAGCCATATGACACGTGTGTTTTTTTCACTCTCATCATGTTCTTCTTTTGGTACCATCTGACAGGCACTGTGACAAAGAAGAAACTCCCGGGCCTTTTGAACATGTATCCGTACGACAGGAGGCTGTTTCACCCGGGCATCTCTTGCCCAACATGTCATCTTATCAAACCTGCCCGCTCCAAGCACTGTAGTGAGTTCTTTTTTTCCGTTGTTCCTGTCATTCTCTCCCTCGTGAGTTTATCGTTGTAGTCGGGAGTTCCTTTCTCTACCATCACAAAGACTGCGTTTGGATCTTATCATTTTTGATTGTTTGTACCTGTACATATATTCATTGCCTCTGGCATTGAGAAATCTTTTGTTAAGCATTACAGAACAACTGACATGCCATATTTTTTCAAAAAGTGGCCTCCACTATCACAGAGATAAGAGCGAAAGCCATGACCAATTTACGCAATGTTTGTTTTGTCTTTTCAGGAAATAGATAAATTTCCTTTACAATGTTACTGCCTCCACACCAAAAATCATATTTGCAGCAACTGTAAAGTAAAAGATTATTTGATCCATCCATCCATCCATTTTCTTTGCCGCTTATCCTTACAAGGGTCACGGGGGCGTGCTGGAGCCTATCCCAGCTGTCAACGGGCAGGACGCGGGGTACACCCTGAACTGGTTGCCAGCCAATCGCAGGGCACATGAAGACAGACAACAGTCGCACTCACAATCACACCGAGGGGCAATTTAGAGTCTCCAAGTAATGTTGCATTTTTTTTGGGGGGCATGTGTGGGGAAACCCACGCAGACACGGGAAGAACATGCAAACTCCACAATGGCGGGTACAGGATCGAACCCGAGACCTCAGAACTGTGAGGCCAACGCTTTACGGCTGTTCCACCGTGCCGCCAAATTATTGTGTATTAATTAGAATCTTTTAATTAATCTTGATCAGCCACATTTTAATTGTATAACAATATTTATCCTAAAAAGCAACATTTAAAAAAATAGGATTTTAGTGGATGACTGTATGAAATGATCGACAGACGAGGAATATTGTTAACCGTTGTATATCGAGGAGCGGTGTATTAAGATTTAAAATTGTGGGATGTGTTCAACATAAACAGACTTTGTATTCCAGGGGTGTGCGACACATGTGTTGAACGTTTCGACCACCACTGCGTCTGGGTGAACAACTGCATCGGTGCCCTCAACACACGTTACTTCCTGCTCTACTTGTTCACCTTGTGCGCAATGGCGGCCGACATCGCCATCCTGACTGGCGGTATGCTGCTTGAGGCTGTGCTGCTCTCAGGGCTCCTGCGGGCCGTCTACGTTGATGAGTACGGCCAGCAACAGCCCACTGGCCCGCTGTTTGTCACACAGGTAAGAGCGCAAACTCCTCTTCTACATTCTTTGGGAGTAAAATACTCGATTGTAATATGCACTCACAAAACTGAATCCACAAATCACATTTTTTAGATTTTTTTTTTTTTTTTTTTTTCATGGGACAACACTGGAGAAATTACATGTTATGGTTTTCCTTCTTTTTGCTTTGTAGCATCTGTTCCTGACCTTCCCCCGAATCGTCCTCATGCTGGGCTTCGTAGTCTTCGTCTTCTGCCTACTCGTCAGTTATGCCCTCTTCCTTTTCTTCTTGGGGCTCGTCAATCAGACCTCCAACGAGTGGTACAAAAGTCGAGGCTACGTTTGTCAGCACTGCCACCCGTCTTCCGCAGCCGACCACTTCTGTAACATGGCGCTTCACAACTCAAAGAGAAACTACTACA
Source organism: Syngnathoides biaculeatus (assembly GCF_019802595.1). Lineage (NCBI taxonomy): Eukaryota > Metazoa > Chordata > Actinopteri > Syngnathiformes > Syngnathidae > Syngnathoides > Syngnathoides biaculeatus. The sequence continues at coordinate 8,907,318 of NC_084661.1, forward strand.
GCCGAGGGTTCCTCCGAAATTTGGGAGAGATTTTCTTCCCTCGAGAATCTGTTGGGAAAAAAGACACTTAGGAGAATGTCTCTGTGCTTTAAAAATTAAGTCACCCACACACTGACATGGATCGGGAAAAAGTCCCCTAACTAAGGAAGAACAAATGCATTCTGGATTCCTTTGTTACGTCGTTGAACCAGTTGGTATGTACTTTTATTGTTTGGGGGGGGGGGGGGGGTTCAAAACAAAACACTTGTATAATATATTGACAGACTTGAATGAGTGTTTTTTAAACAATTAAATTGGTTTTATATGTAATCAGAATTATGTTTTGCGTTTCAATGAGGTTTCCACAACACAAAAAATACAGTACAAAAATTCCAAATAATATATAATCAACTGCAGTTTCTCCCATTTCTCCTCATTCCGATAATTTTAGCACTTACAATGTGTTAAATCCCTCAATAAATAATGAACTTTAAAAGGCTTCCTGGAGAACTGTGAGGCAGATCTGTGCTGCCTCTAAGTTTAAATGCAGAAGGAGGATAATGAAGATTTAAATTCTGGTTAATCCAATCACTGCATGGTAAGAGGTTCACTATATATTAGTATATTTGATAAGGAATTTTTTTGTTACAATCAGTATTTAGTTTCAGACTATATTAATTTTTTGAATGATTACATTGGAAAATTGCAGATCATTTTAAAGCTGTAGCACTTTTAAATGTTCATGTTGAAATTGGTTGAGTTAGAAAGGTCAAATATTAACACAATATGAAGTAATTTAAAAAGTGAAATTGTAGGCAGGCGTGAAACGTAACATGCCCAGAAGTGGGCGGGGCTTCCTTGCTGGGTCCTGTGCCTTTAAGCCGGTGCGGAAGTAAACGAACTGCCGGGTTACGACAGCGATCACGAACAGGTCATCTTTTTATAAGAGTATTGCATTGTACTTTTTTTTTTTATTCCAGTAAATTTGAGTCATTGACATGTTCTAACTTGCTTTCGTACTGTAATCTAGGGTGTGGAGTGCGCTAGAGCCCTTTCCTTTTCCTGCAGTGAACTTGCCGTCGTTTGCGCGAAACGCAAATTAAAATAGCTTATTTATTTTTAACGCTTGAGCTCAACTTTTCTCCTCATGGCCGCGTCTAAATGCGTGCGACTTAGCGGCCAAGTGGCCAAAGAACTGCTAGACTCTGTGGACAGCGTCCTGTTTGACTGCGACGGGGTTATCTGGAGGGGGGACCAGGCCGTCCCCGGTGCGCCTCAAGTCATCCAGCTGCTCAAGAAACACGGCAAGAAAGTATTTTTCGTCACCAACAACAGCTCCAAGACGAGGAGGATGTACGTGGAGAAAATGTCCACACTGGGCTTTAGCGCGGCCGAGGACGAGGTGTTTGGGACCGCGTACTGCTCCGCCATGTACCTGAAGAATGTGTGCAAGCTGCAGGGCAAAGTGTACCTGATCGGCAGCAACGCCATGAAGCAGGAGCTGGAGGCGATCGGCGTCCAGCCGATCGGAATGGGACCGGACCACGTCTTCGGCAAGCAGACCGACTGGGCCAACGTGCCTCTGGATCCTGAGGTCAGGGCGGTGCTGGTCGGGTTTGATGAGCATTTCAGCTACATGAAGCTGAACAGAGCCATGCAGTACCTCTCCCGGACGGACTGTTTGTTTGTGGGCACCAACAGAGACACCAGGCTGCCTCTGGAGGGTGGCACGGCCGTCCCAGGTAAGAGGAAAACTGCTTGCATCTTGGGTCTGGGTGCATTTGTCATGATGCAGTACCTCGAGGGGAAAAAAGTCGATGGATGAAATATCGGGCCACAGCTCATTCACTTTAGTTTTATTCAGTTCCACTCCTAGGTCTGTCAACTTTTTACTCAAAGCGCCACCTAAAAAGAAATAATTTGCTCTCCAAGTACCACCATATTGACCAATATTAACATTGTTTTGCTGAGTGGGCAGAAGTGTGCACCAAAAACCTTTTTTTTTTTTTTCTTTTATTCCTCAAGCATACTCTTGTCTTGTAAGTGACTGTAAAAATATGATAACCAGTCCACGGTGGAAAGCACCTCTCTCCAAAAGTCTTCTGGGATGGGGTCAAACTATGACATTCATCAGGCGATCGCGTAATAGATTGTCATGTGTCTGCCAAAGCAGTAGCGGGTGCTATAACTTAAGCAATGATGTAATTTTGTCAGAAGCCTTTCGAACAGGGGTATCAAACTCATTTTTATCACAGGCCACGTTGTAGTTACGGTTTACCTCAGAGGGCCATTATGACTGAAACCATGAAAATCTTTCACCTCGTCATATTTACACGTTGAATTTATGAGCTAGTTTTGGAATCACAAATCAAGGTTAATGTGTGTTTAAAGTATTGCTGATGCTTGGGTACACAATAATGCTTGCAATATCTTAACATGATATGATATGAATATTTTATATTTTGGTACAGATTTTAACAAAAATTGTGGAAGTTCATACTCCTCTGCCTTCTCGAGCCATATAAAATCATCCGGCCGGCCAGATCTGGCCCCCGGGCCTTGAGTTTGACACCTGTGCTTTGGATGTTAAACATCCATTGCTGTCATTTTCTGGTACCTTCATGGCAAGTAGCAATGTTGAAGTGCGGGAGGGGGGCGGTGGCTCATATGTTTTGGATTTAAAGCGATGTAACAAAGACAAAATTGCACACGCAAGAAGCTACCTGTAGCTGCTTAGACTATGATGTCATACCCACAAGACTTGCCATCAAGGTCCATCACTTCACCTTTGACCCTGTTCTCATCTTCCCCAGGTACGGGCTGTCTACTGCAGGCCGTCGAGACCGCAGCCCAGCGGCAGGCCGCAACGGTGGGCAAACCCAACCACTTCATGTTCGACTGCGTCGCCTCCAACTTTGGCCTCGAGCCCGGTCGCTGCCTGATGGTCGGCGACCGTCTGGACACGGACATCATGCTGGGTTCCAACTGCGGCCTAAAGACGCTCCTCACCCTCACGGGGGTCAGCACGGTGGCCGACGCTGAGGCCAATCGGCAGAGTGATTGCACGGAGAGGCAGAGGATGGTGCCGGATTATTACGTGGAGACCATCGCAGATCTGCTTCCGGCCCTCCAGGGTTAAGACTAAAATTTATTTATGCGGTCACCTAGTTTCCATTGTCTTCCAATTGTCTTGGTTGTATTAATAGTTTATCATCATGTTACAAAAGGACACAAAGACTAACCAAATATTTTCCTGAATCATTCATTTAAATCTTCTCTTTGTTCTGTTGAAAACAAGCTTGTGCCTCACTCAAAAATTGAATCGTTTTTAAGGATTGCCAGATGCTAAGGTATAGATAAAAAGTGATTGAATATAATTTAATCTTAAATTTTACAGGAAGTCATGGCTGCAACGGTCACAAAGGAGAAATGTGATCGCTTGTCCTAGTCAATCAGAACTCTGACGGCAGCTTTATTAGATCAGAGACTTGCTGGTGCACATTAAAACAATCAAGAGGTGGCCAAAAGCATGAAGCAGATTTTCAGCATCAGACAGATTTTTAAAGTGCTTGAAAATGGAGAGCAACGTCTCATTAAGATGTCGTTAAATGATCAATTTTCCCCAAACAAAAAATATCATGAGTGATAATAATTAGTGTTTGTAAAAGTTGCTTTACTAAAGTATTCTAGTACAGCACATTTCAATATACAATCTTGATAGATTAAATCCATTCGTGGGCAGCGTCCCATTTTTGGGACATCATGATTTTCACGCATTATATCCTTCAGTATATCAAAATATTTAAGTGTTTTAATCTGAAGCCATAATTTGGTATCAGGAGAGGATAACTCATTGGTCAAAGTTAGCACTGAGTTATTTCCCTTTCCTTCCTTACCCAACATGGCTGCCTCAAGTTATCATATAACAACCATAAATGAAAAATAATTATTTCCTTGATTGTGGCCTGTTAGGAGACTTTTATTTCAATAAGGCTAAAATTGCCACCCTGCCCATGAATGGGTTAAAAGAATTGTGAAAGTGGAGCAATTGTATCGCACTATGGTTTGTAAACCTGTGCTTGCTTGTTTTCAAAAATGACAAATTACTGTATTTTTTCAAAGTACTATATTATATCTGTGTACCAGTGTCAAGAATCAGGACTAGTATTAGAGTAACTCTAAGGGAGATAAATGTGTACTTAAATGACCTCTCTGTGATGAAATCCTGTCGCTTTGGCAACTAAGGGTGCAATTTAAGGAAGGAAGTGAGTTTCAATGTGAATTATAAAAGATGTATGCTGGGGTCACACAACAATCGCTGCTGGTAATGATTAAAACAACCTCTTAACGTTTACTTCTTGCGGCTTCATGTCAGTTGGATTTTTGTGATAGTAAAGTCACCTTGTGCTTTCATCTTTCAGAAGTTTCATATCACGTCTCCCATGCTGAGAGATGCTTTCCAAGCCATGGCTGCTTTTAGGCCTTTGTCTATTGTCTGGGCTGAGTTCGGGCTGCCAAGTGTGTGTGTGTGTGGAGTCCAAAATAATGACAGGAAGGAACTCAGCGGAGCCAGTCTCTTAACAATTTATGGATCCATCCCAAAATGTAATGCGTTCTTGCCTATAGGTCAAAGCCATGAAATCGATCTCGGTAAAGAGTGCAGGTGATTTAATCGATGAGGAGGGGTGAAGGGGAATGCGGTGGGAGGTCTCTGGGGATGAAGCGAGGGAAGGCAGCCAGGTGGCTCGGATCTGGGGCAAGCGCTCGGCGTTAAGCACAGATCTGTGCCGACCCAGTGAGGAGCCACGATGGGACACAGGTTGGTGAGGTGTTGGAATCTTCCAGAGGCCACTTTGGAAGGAGAATGCTGCTTGGTAAGAACATCTTTATTCATCATAAAAAGTTATTGTGAACTGTAACGATGATTCTGCTGTGCATGTATCCTTAGAATGGGGGCTCCTCAGCTTCCCGCCACATCCCCAAAAAAACGCTCTGTGTCAGCGTCTCAGCTTCCCTGCTCCTGGTATTCCTGGCCCTGGGGTTGATTGGACACCTCGGGCTGCCTCAACAACACTCGCAGGTTTTACCCCACCCGGCCCAACACATCTCTCCACCTATTTTACATCATCATCATCATCACCTCTGTTAGTCTTCACAGCCTGTGAAATTCACCAGCACAGACCCGTTCGGCGTCCTGCTCCTCAACCAGTCGGCAGCTGTAGACCAGCAGAACGGCCTGGTGACCTTTTCTGTGACTGCAGGGGCAAATCAAACATCCACTGTGCTTTTTGACATCAAACATGTATGAAGACAATTGAGTAATAAAGGGAATACAATCTGGGTCAAATTGTCTGAGCAACTTCTACCCGTTTGTTTTTTTTTAGGGCTTGATATGTTACCGGCCGGTCCACCAGGAGAGCTGCTTCCTGCTGACCATGGAGACATCAGACTATGAGAACGTGCAGTCCGTACTTCAAGCATCAGTAAACAAGGTAACAAGGGACTGGCGTGGACATTTTTTGGTGGGGATCTTTGTTCTGTTATTTGCAATGATAAAAAAAAAAACTCACTCTGGCCAAAGAAGTCCAAGTATTTGTCCCATTTTGTGGCATCTCGGTGTCAAGGAACTATGTTGAAGTGAAGTGAGGAGCTTTATTTTGACATGAGTTGTGGTTTTCCACCATCTAATGCCATCTATAGGCAGTTATACATTTGTTTGTGGAGGCATCAATTATATTCACACCTTTTATTAACGTACATTTGGGGGGGTTGCCTTGATTTCATAGTGAATGGAGGTTAGTATATCTTAAAAAGAAACTGCACAACTCGCATGGTCTTATATGGAGTAATTGATTAGAATTTATTAGGAAATGAGAATTAAAATATAAATAGTCTCCCACATGGTGCTGCAACAGGTTTCACTCCTCTGGGGAGACTTTCGACCATTTTGATGATTTTTGAAAGGATCTTGCTCCCGATCTCTGTCCTCGTTCATCCACGAGCATTTATCCTTGGTACTTTTGCATTGATGGTGAGTTCACGCATGACTACCTTTCTGCTGAATCCAAGAGGGATGAAGAAGATGCTTTTAAGGTGCCTCTCTCTCCTGCTGGATTCCTCAGAATATGTGATCCCTGCAGCCTTGGCTCTTCTTACAGGAGACTAGACCAGACACAATGGCCTCAGTGTCTGTGTGGGGTGGTGGGGGGGGCTTTTTTACCTCCCTAAGACTTTTCTTTTGGAGTGAAACGCTGCCCGACTGACTTCCAGTTATTGTCACGTGGCCATTGGATCGGCTATAAAGAGACACAATCGAGTATTTGACTGCATTTTTGTCATGTTGACTCGGATCAACCAGATCACCTAAGTTAAGTCATGGAAGAGTCTCAGTGAAGTAACTCAGATTCAAATTCCAAAGATTATTTTTTTTAATTTTAGTAATTTGAGCCCACCTGCTCAAATACCACAATTTTAGTACCACCTGCATAATTTAACAAGTTACCGATTCAATGTCGTTAGAAATACAGATGCTCTTGTGGTTGTAGCTTAAAAGATGTAGAACCGCACTGCATAGTACTACAGGGAGTCCTCGGTCTACAACTGAGATCCGTTCCTATCGCAGCGACTTAACTCGAATTTCGACTCAAGTCAGAATTTACATAAACATACTTTGTATAAAAAACAAATACATTGAAATAAACAAGATGTTGTACTTGGCATTACTGCAGAGAGGTGGATGGAGAAGAAGAAGGGGAGGCTGTGCTTAGCTATCCCAAAGGAACCTGGTCCTCAACCCTCTCCATCTCGACAAGTATCAAAGAACCTTTTGTGATCATTGTACCCGACATAAGAACAGAACCCTTCATATGCGCTAAAATACGGGCTTTGTCTTTAATAACTGTCACCACGGTCGACCGACTGAAGCCTTGGTGGTGTTGGTGTCTCTCATTCCTCCAATCTTTTGATGATTTTGACCTTCGTTTCTATGGTAATGGATTTTCCTATGGCTGTAGAACAATTGCTAAAAGATACAGCTTTCTTCTTTGATGTGATAATGTCTAAAAAGGAAGGCGAAAAATGCAAAGATACTCCTGGCGCACAAACACAGACAAGCATTAGCCAGACAAAATGGCGGATGGGGCACCGGCGTTGTAAAATCGAAATCATCTTAACTCCCTGTATTTGTGTACGTTTTACTGAAGCGATAATATTCCATCGAAGCATCCTGGCATCTTGTTTTGTCTTCAGCAAAGCCAGTTCCAGCTGTCTGTAAATGAGACCCAGAGGCACACAGAGTTCTTGGGGGTCCGGGCTGCTAGTCAGGCAGATGTCTCCACCTTGGAGGAGCCTCTGAAGCTTCTGTGTCGGGATAGCCCTATTTACTGGACCGAGAGGGTTGAAGGTGAGCCACACAAAACAGACTCGTGCTGTCTAGTAATTCCACTACACTAATACTGTTGTAATACCACCAAGTCTGTCCAGTGGTTTCTAATATTGACTCCCAGAAAACTGTTACCAACGAACATGTCAGGCTGAATGAAACTCAAGCTTTTTTTCAATTATTATTATTAACTGCAACAACCTGTCCAATACAACAGTAGATTATAGCCCGGGGGTGGGTTGATTGGTTGGTTGTGGCGGGGGTGTTGCCATGTAAAGGTTGTGGAACTATTGCAGCATCTCCAAGTGATCAATTTCTTCTGGAGATTACTGGCAACTTCATACTGCTTCCTCCTTCAGTGTCCGTTGTTTTAACCCACAACCTGAATGCATTTGAAGTTATTTTACAAATTATGGTTTCTGTTCTTTTTTTAGGGCCGGGCAAACAAAGGCTGGTCTATTTCTGCATAGACATCTGCTTTCCCAACAACATCTGTGTTTCTATGTGCTTTTACTACCTACCAGAGTAACTCAATCCTTACCATCTCAGAAAAGGAGGGAAAACATTTTTTCAAGCACTGTTGACAAAATTGGTGACCCAGGCCCAATGCTGTCAGTACTTTTGAAAGAGATCGGCAAAATACATGCATAAAATCCTCCCTGGTGGCGTCCACTCCCCACAGCAACCTGTGTAATGTCATTGTTATTCAATAAAAAAAATAAAAACGGGGGTTCTTGCCACTTTGTTATGGATTAACTCAACACAGTACTGAAAAACCGCAACTTTGGGATGTGACAAATTCAGTGAAGTCCCAAAATTAAAATTCTTTACATTAAATGATTTAATTAAACATGAGGGGAAAAAACATAGTTGTTAAACTAATGGGAAACTTTAGTTACCATCAGTACGGTTTATATATATTAAAAAAAAAAAAACACTTGAACTTGTACCTCATGTGACTGACTAGCAGAACATAAATACTACAACATTCTATATATGAAACCAAAATTATAAAGTGTATCATGAAATGTCATGCGCATGATTGAGCATGAGATGATCACTGTTGCGCTTTAACTCTCTCACGAGTCAGAGAAAAAGAATCAAAACCCTCAAACATGTCCATTTTATACCATTTAAAATTGGAGTCCTTTTTATGCTGTCTTGCTTTCACTCTTACACAATGCTGATCATCATCATCATCATCATCATCCTCCACTCAGCTCAGCACACTGTCATTGAAGGCCAGACACACCACAGCCTTCTGGTGGCCGCTGTACTCCCTTTTGATCTCGCCAGTCTCCACACACCACAAACGGGCCAAGTTGTCTGAGGAAGCTGAGAAGAAACAATAAAATTCCTAATTAAATAAAAAAGCAAAACAAACGTGTTATATAAAATATGCTCACGGGTTTTGAAGCTACAGTCAGCTGAATATTTTCTCTGTAGACGGAAACACCATTCGTTGTATGTTAGTGTGTCTTTGTTTTTTTTTTTTTTTGGGATACTTTTACTCCATATTTATCCATCCATTTTCTTTGCCGCTTATCCTCACGAGGAGTGCCGGAGCCTATCCCAGCTGTCAACGGGAAGGAGGCGGGGCACACCCTGAACTGGTTGCCAGCCAATCGCAGGGCACATTGAGACAAACAGCCACACTCACAATCACACCTAGGGGCAATTTAGAGTTTCCAATGAATGTTCCATGCTTTTGGGATGTGGGAGGAAACTGGAGTGCCCGGAGAAAACCCACACAGGCACGGGGAGAGCATGTCTGGGATCGAACCTGGGACCTCATAACTGTGAGGCCAACGCTTTACCAGCTGATCCACATAATTATTCTACATATAATTGAATGTACATATTTTCCACGGTTCTGATGATACAACCAGCCCAACATTTTGAGGTTACAGTGCCATCTTTTGCTTTGGAATGCACATTGCCATGTGTATTTTTTTTTTCAATTCAATTAAATTTTTCAAAATACTCCTGAAGTGTACTTGTGACCATAGGTTCAATCGCAACCTACACGATATTTATACTGAAATAAGAAGAAAAAAAAGAGGCATGTAGATATTTGGTCAAACATTAAAATGCTATTTGAGCGTACTGACCAGTGACAATGTACTGTGAGTCCCCAGAGAAGGCGCAGTCCCACATCCAGCCTCTAGATGTTTCTCCAGGATTATTGCTTTTGATGCTCAGTTCAGTCATCAGGGAGAAATTGGACGTCCTCCAAATCTTGCAGGTCTGATCCGCCGAGCAGGTGGCCAAAAGACTGAAGAAGACAGAGTCACCGCTATCAGCATCAGCTACACTCTACGGAAACTTAAATTAGGTAGGTTCTGGGTGTGTATTGCCAAAGAGGTAAAGAAAGAGGCTCACGTGGAGTCGGGGCTAAATTTGCAGCGAAGGGAGTAGCGTTTGTGTGCGGGGATCTTGGTTTTTGGAATAAGCTGGGTCACCTCATCTCCCATACCTCCAGCCATGTTCCATACATAACAGTTACCCTATAGAGGAGGACAACAGAGTTACATTCAACCAAAAGGTCAAAACTCTGCTACTTTCATATTGAACTTATCCAAGCCCAGCATCTTTGCACACTCCAGTCAATCTGGAAGGATATGGGGCCTTTGACAAACCAAACTACACGCGTAAAATTGCCAAAATGATCTGAAATATGTTGAGTAACTAACCGAGCTGTTGACTGCTGCCATGTAACTGGCATCGGGGTCGATGTGAACTGCGTTGACCGACACCTCGGGCTCGGGAATGAGCTGCTCATTGTGGTCCGTCTTCAGATCCCAAATGTGAATCACCCCACTCTGGTCTCCGACGATTAGCTCGGCCTGAAATCATGCATTTGAAGTGGACCAAAACCAAAGATGACAATACATATTCACCACTGTTTGCCTTGCAGTAAACGAGAATGTCCCACCTGGTTTGGATGCAGGCACACACAGTTGATTGGCGCATTGACCTGGAAGATCCTCTGGCACTGAAGATTTCGTGACCTGTGTGGGATTGACTGCGATTGAATCCATTGTTTACTTTTTCTCAACTTCAATGGTATCTGTAATTTTCCTAAAAAGATTCATTCTAATTCTGACTTCACTGCTGTGTTTGCATAAATCAGGGAAACTGATGTAAAAAAATAACTGTACAGTTTAGTTATCTGGCAATGGAGTACCTCAGGTCCCATATACGAGCCATGCAATCTTCTCCTCCTGTGTACATCCATCGCCCGTCCTCATGGAAGCCCACGGATGTGATGTTTTTGCTAACGCCGTCATAGTTAATCACTGGGTTGGGATTGTTGGAATTCAGATCGTACATGCGGATATGCTGATAGCCTTAAAAGGGGAAGGCAAAGATTTGTTCTAGAAGTACGTACCACTGCTTGTAACCCAATTTTTATAACCAACCAACCTGCAGCAGCAATCATACTCCTGTCAGGTGTTACTTCAAGTGAATTCACTTGCTGGCAACAAATGCAGTCAAAGAAATAACAAAAGAAAATTATGATTGCAGCATGGTCACACACAATATTCATTTATTGATGTTATGTTCAGGGTCACGGGTGAACTGGAGCCAATCCCACATACAACCTGGACTTGTCACCAGTCAATGATGGGCTCATGGTGGGTCAGGTAACCATTCACTTCTCAGATTTGGAGACTGATCAGGGATTCAGTCAGCAAAGTGAGCCAATACATCACCAGTGCCTCATCCCATTAAACTTTATCATGAAGTACAAACAACAACAACAAAACATGATGCAGAATTTCAAGTGTCAGGGCAAAACCCTTTAAGTGGATCTGGAACTTGGAAACAAAATAAAAATCAAATAGCAATTTTGACGTGTGCCTTCTGTTCGACCGGAAGAGTGACATCCAATTTAAGGATACAGAGTCCTGGTGCTGGACTGTCCGCGTGCAGATCCCGCTGTGGGCCTGCCAAAAGCGGACTGTGTGGTCGTACCCGGCCGTGGCCAAAATGACCGGGTCGCTGCCCACGGTCCCCTGATTCACGTTCATGCTTGATTTCTGGCTGCCACTGTCAAAGTGAGTACAGTATACCACTGGGTGTTAATTGTTCTTTCAAATGCAGGAAAACACGGCGATAATTTCTCACTGTCAGCATCAAAATGAATACAACCAGCACGTAACGTTAGCGCCGTATCATAGCTACGTTAAATAGTTTCGAACACCGCATCTGTATTTTGAAAACGCCATATCGTAAACCTGCATAACAAATAGTAATGTTTGTTTTGATTACCTTTGCGTTTGGTCGTGGATAACCTTGTACGTCTTTTTAAACAGTCTCCTAGGCAACAAATACTCGTAACACACCGTTCCGCTTTGGCAGCGTTCAGTGCTGCCATCTACTGAGCAAATTCCGCCTAAACTAGTTTCGAAATTAACTGCACACACACAAATTGTGATTTACACATTTTGTTGAAAAGCTGTCAATTGAATTTTACCGTCCTATGTATATCTTGTTTCATAATAGAGAAATGTTAATTCATTGTACTTTCGCCATCTCCTAAATGACACAGGCTTGAACCTCCATACTTGCCTGAATGCTGTAGAAATGTCTCCTAGTTCCATAACTATTAGCTAATAAATACCTTGGAAAATAGAACCCAGTCATGTTATGATTCAAGAGTCCAGATTTTATTGATGAATACATCTTTATTGTAGGTGGATGAGTTGAACAGTTGAAAAATTCACACCAATTCAAAACAGTTTTGAGGACATGTACAGGAGACCTACATAAACGCAAACTCTTACTGCTTCTGTACAACGCTAACAGCTTTTTTGTAACACTTGAACAACTGTCTGTGAGATCCTCAGTCCTCCCTTCCGAGGGTTAACATGTGCTGCATCACCTCGTCTGGGTCAGCCAGTGAGCAGGCCAGGATCACCACCCGGACTCCACTCTTTGTCCTCATGGAGGGGAGGATCTAAAATGGAATGATTCCCAGAATAATTTGTCACATGTTTGGACGAAATCCTTGAGGTAGAAAGGTAATACCTACTGTACCTTCACATATATTTTGCATCTCTCCAACAGAAAATTCCACATCATTGCGATTCGTTCATTGTTGGTCAAATGAGTAAACTGCTCCGTCTGCAGCAAAAGGAAAAAGATACAGTTGTGTGTGTGTGTTAGCGCTTAATTTCACTAAGTACCAGTGTTGTTTGTAATACTGACAGTGCAGCCCAGCAAGGCCTCAGCCACTGGGCTTCTCAGGACGCATGCATGCAGGGTGCCAGTGTGGTCTACGATGTCGACCAGCAGGTCAAACCCAGTGATGGATGAAAAGGCTTGACCCCGGCCTGGACACAATTCGTTGTTGCAATACTGCATGCCCTCAATCACCAGGAACATACACTTGGCGCTAAGACACAAGACAAAAAAAAAAAAACTGGGATATTAGTCCGACAAGTACTGCATCCTGCGTGTCAAAGTGAGCGTACCATCGAGTTTTTATGACTTCTGAAACACTGGAATTCAGATCGAGCTTGGAGAGGAAGCTATATGTGATGCCGTACGAAGCCTGCGCAGTTTCCTGGCACATTTCCTTCAGTTGAGCAACCGTGTACACGGCAGTGATGGACTCCACTGCTCAATCGTAAACATCATTCATGTGGGCAATGTAGCACAAGGGCAAGTTTAAAAACATGAAAAAGATAATCACAATGTATTCCATCAGATTTTTCTCGTGCATTCCAATACAAAAGTGAATAAAATCCTGATTAAGCGAAAATTAGTTTTATCACTATATCTAAAAATTACAATATATTGATTAATCTGAGTTTATGAGTCTGGAAAATTTCTTTTTGAATCAACATGTTGGGAAATTTTACCGAAGTTTTCATGCCTTTTCTTTACAACCCTACATGATAAAAGATTATGAGAGCGGGAAGAAGTGAGAAGTTACTCTTCGACAAGACAGACATCATCGATCACTGCAATGCAGGATTTCCTGATTTCACCTTTAAAAATAGAATTTTGCAAGTAAACATTTTTCTTAAAAATGTGTATTTTTCAGATTTGCATTTCAGCCATCGATACAGACCAACCAAGCCATGCAGGTTTACGGCTCATTTTATTGTCAATTATTAAACATTTGAATTATTTAGTACATGTAACGGAAGCATCTAAATTAAAAAAAAAAAAAAGTAACCTGTTTCACGTTATCTACTTCCTTTATAGGTAAAGAGGAAAAACCAAGAGTTGAATGATTTTTATGAAAACAAATGGAGACTGATTGGTTTTGATCTACTCTGAAATCTTAAGCATCGTTAAACCACACATTTTGATCTAGCTCAAAGGGGTATGAAAATATCCTGCTGCAGTATATTTCGGATTAAAATGCAGAGGGTTTTCTTCCAATAACATCAAGAGTCAGTCAAGTCTTTATGATAAGTTACCCGGCACATCCTCTGAGTTGCCTTGTTCCAGAGCGCCGGTTTCCAACATCCCTTGAGCATATCTGCACAACAGCTTGGCCTCATGCGTGTCTGACAATAAATGATGATTGACATGTATGGCAACAAAGACTCAACTTGAGTTTCAACAACTACTGTGGTTCCCTCTCATACCTTTTTTGACATTTCTCTGGTTTAATTGTGAACTTTAATGCTTTGGTGAAATGATGTTGGTGACACGCTTACCAGGATTGACAGTGATAATGCTTTTGGAGTTGACCGTTGCGGCCATTCCGTTGCGGAATCTGTCAAAATTAATCTTCGTATCTGCTATGAAGATCACTTGGAATGAAGAAACAAGTCAAAACAAGCATAAGTCATCTTAAAAATAACAGCGCATTTCATCTCAAGTGTCCATAATTATGCTCGCTTTTCGTAAGGGAATGTTGATAGGATGTGACTGGCAGTAATAACATTCAAATAGAGAGTCATTCTTACCGGTCCCTTTGGGCACTGAAGTCTGAAGAAACTGAATGACTTCTCTGTCCCAACTGTGAATGAATCATAAGTCAGGAAGTTAGTCTGGAGAGGCCGGCATGTTCAGCTTGATCTTACCCGAGTCAATCTGATCGTAACAACATTAAACTGACAAGAAGGAGGCGAAAATACAAAACTTGAAAGCAGGACACACACCAGACGAGAGGGAAGGATGACACCAACTCGTCAAAAAGTTTCACTTCCAGCCTCTGTCCCTGGTGTCCGTCCGATTTCCTGAAAAGTTTCACCTCTCCAATCTGGAAAAGAGAATTACAAACACTATTTTGTCGTCTTTCTGAGCTCTGCTGAAATTACATTAATTTAGACCAGTGTGCAAGCCAAATGTACCGTATCAGTAATGCTTTATTGCAGGGGTGAGAATGTCCGATTTGGAAAAACACTGAAAATGTCTGCCTTTGGGGAGGGACAAAGAAGGTGCACCCCCCTTTGGGAATGAAAATTTTTATAAAACACACTGTTATATGGTGACCTCTGGTTACTTCTAACAGTGTAAATACAGGGCAATCATAATATTTAGAAAACTTAAAAAATGAGTCCAGACAAGCAAAATAATTTTGACAAACTTCAGACATAAAAATGTAGATTGAGTAAAATTTACATCAAATAGGCTACTGCATTTAAAAGTTATACTTCAGAAATAAGTACACAAGTAATTTATATATATATATATATATATATATATATATATATATATATGTATATATGAGAGAAAGAGAGGGAGAGCGAGAGATTCTAAAATATAAAAGCGAGCGATAAAATGCGTTTTCTACAGGGCCAGTGCTACAGATAGGCCTAATTGTATTAACGGTTGTCAATTAATATTTGAGAAATTTACGTCCAATTTCCCTTTGTGTTTCCTGGTTTGGATATGCTCCTGGATAAGTGCACAGCACTTTGCCGGGAACATCGACTTTTTGTATGTGTTCGGTAGACATGTTGATACCGTTTTCGTTCCTATCTGCACGGTTACACTTTTTTCAAGCCACACCCATCTGAAACACTTTTTTTTACCCCATGGTTTTTATCAATTTCCCTGGCACGATCTTCATTTTTCCACTCCCAAGACTTTCGCCATACTGGAAAACGTGCAGACCGCTCGATAACATATGCGTACGTGTGTCTATAAGTGTTATCTATGCCGCAGTGAACAGAATGCTTCTCTAAGAAATGTTAACATCAGAGCGAAAATACCGACGAAATACTGCCAAAATGCTGCCGGAAATCGGAATGTTGTTATTATAAAACACCAAAATAATGCAAACAGATAGCAATGCCGAAAACAGGTAGCAATGCCGTTTTCCGCTATCACAGTTGTGACTAATTTAACAACTAGTGTTGCTGATAGATGCTGGCGGCCGGTCTTCATCACAGCCTCCCCCCCCAATTTTTTTCAACGAATCTACACGTGTCACAACAATGACATTTTCAGCTGAAAAAACTCAGAATTCCAAGAATCTCTGTGAAAATTCTCATCCCTGGTATTGTGATTCAATGTAGAACTACACCATTAAAACCCAAGGGCACAGAAATCAATGCCTTCGTAAATATATACGCTTCTAAAACTGTTGGTGAAAAATATGCATTAGTATCTTTGTAATAGGAGAATATCTGCTCTATCTCTTGAATAGGCTCCCATTAGATTCTGTAGGTGTACCAAATGTTGTGGATGATGAGTGTATTAAGGTGTATTTACGTGCAAATTTGCAAAAAGTCCAAAACCTACTGATTTCACAGCAGCAAGTATGTTTATAAATGATCCATCCAGACTCTGCCCATTGGCCAAGACGTCCCCCAGAGGGTAGAAGTCTCGAGAGTCCTTCACTGGCTTGTGCATCAGCGGCTGCAAGCTGTCACTGGTGTCCAAGTCCACACAGAGATACACTTGAGAATGAACTTCTGCCAGCAATAACTTGAAGGGACTGAGAGAGTGAGAGGAGAATTGTGACCTTTGACTCTTTACTCTAAATCGTCTGTGAACTGTTACATGAGTCTTAGTGACCTTGGTGTTGTAGGGCAGAATCTTTCCTCCTTCTCTGGATCTTTGGTGGCCACTAATGGATTGTCAATAGTGACTGTAGATATAATAATATAAGTATGCAACAATATAAAACAGTAACAAGATGAGGGAAAAACCTAGGGCTGGGGGGAGTCTTACCGACATCACCAATTCTGAAACTTTTGGACAGCCCGTTGATGTAACCATCATTTCCCCAGGCCGATACGTTGATAAAGAAGTCAGGAGAGTCCTTTATGGTGAAGCCAAAAGTGTATCTTTCCACACCAGAATCTGCAATTCTCACGGAGAAAGTCAATGAGAAACTATGTTATAGCTATTCTCCAAAAGAGAGCGCTAGTGGACAAAACACGAAGGTGCAAATTATTTCACCATTTGAGTGTACACTGTACTGTATTTCTCATGAAAGAATGAATTAGATACATACTCTTTCTGTCAGGGAAGCTCTTGACGTCACTTTTTCCTATGATTATGCCAACCACTTTCTGGAAAGGACACAATTGTTTGAAGAGAATAGCCTTCCACCATAAAAAGCAGCTAACTTCCAACGTTAATATAAAAAACAACCACATATCACGCTCGAAAAACAAACAAACCACTTTCTCTATAAAACTGTTACATACTGACTATGTCAAAATAACATTATTTTACTTACAGGATGACACAATTTGGGATGAAGTTCGGAGATTCTATTGTAGCTAATGGAGGCCATTTTCAGCACTTTGCTATTTAACTATGCTTCCTGATAATGCTAAATACAATATTTCGGAGAGTCCAATAGTATACAGAGACTACAAGAATACCTATGTATATCTACAACAAATGCTCGAGGTTTTAATGAACGGTGTCAATCTTTTTTCAAAATTGTTAGATTTTATCGGGACAAAATGGCTACACGACAGGTAGCAGCTAATTTTCTTGGGGCCTTCATAGTAATAGGAAATATCAAAACTATAGGAATATCAACGATATTGTTTGAAAAAACTTGGATAAGTATTGCATTTGAAAGAAAATTTTATGCTCTACTTGATGCTGTACTATAGTAATGGTGGTTATTTCGCACAAAACGTTTTTTTTTTTAAATACATAACTATCTTTAGTATTTCCTGAACCACTGAATGTTCATAAACGCAACGTCATATCCTTTCCTGTTTCACATCCTGCAGGTCAGTTTGTGATAAACTTTGAGTCCAAATCACGAAAAATTGTGCCTTATTTTTGAGTTCATTTTATTTTATTTTATTTTATTTTATTTTATTTTATTCCTATCAATTTAAAAATGTCCCATAACCACAACAAACAAAAACATGTCACAAAACACAAGTGTACTGTACATCTGGAGACAATTGTGAAATGAAACCCATAATGATCACTTTTAAAACTCATTGAATCAAGAAATACTTAAAAATGACATTGAATATTAGGTCTGGGTAAAAATGATCGTTCCCTGAATATTATTACACAAGTTTTTGAGTGATTCACTGGAATCAAACTATTTCTGTTACTCATAATGAGACTTTAAACATGTCTCAACGGGTATTTTGGCCCAGGAACAAAGCGCTCCAACCTTCTCTGGTTTGAAAGGCGCCTTACATAATCACGCGACACAATATATGAAGGAAACCAAGATGTTTCAGCTTCTTTCTCGGATGTCCAATAATATTTATAAGGACTGAGCAGTTCAAAGTTTTTGCTAAGGAATGAAAAACCCACAATCATCAGTGCAATAACTTGAAACTCATGAGCCTGGATTTTGGTGATTTTTGATAAAACCACTTTGCTTCTTGGGGGGCAATGTTCTTTCGTTAACACAAGTGTGCCAACAATCTTGTCCACATGTGTACAGTCCTGAAATAATGAAGATTTAGTCAAAATCATCTATCACTATACATAACTAGCATTGATGAACACATGCATTCGTGTGAGTACTGTATGGATTTTTGTGAAAATGAAATGAAAACAAACAGCGCAGTTGAGGAACGTGATAGGCTAAATGTTGTCCCGATACTTTTGCCCACAGGGTTTTCATTCCTTCTTCACTGCACCGTAGACTATTGTGGATATTGCCATGCTAATCTATTCCAATCATATTTCATAGCACAGGATTCAACCAGAGACAGCTTGGCAAAGATGAATGTGACAATTTCCTGTTCGTTTGATTGAACAAAGCTTTATCTGACTCATGATTCTGTCTTACGCAGCTAAGTATGAATGAAGAGCTGTGACAGTAAACCCTCAAACACAGCCTTTTTCTTCATCTCTCTGCGTATGAATAATCCTCACAGTTGGCTGTTTGGATAGAATATCTCATCCTTTTTGACTAATGTTGATTTTTTTTTTCACCCCCCCCCCCTTTAAGGTTTGACTGTTTCTAATTTTAGGACAGTATTTGTGTAGCAATTTGACACAGCACAGAGGAATACACTAATATTCCATCACACAATATATCGTGTGATGTAAAACGGGAGATTATGGTAGTGATTATCGACCTGTGTGGTGAAGATGATCTTCTATTTGCACCAGATGCATCTATTCAAATGAAATGCAATTTCAAAGTCGAATTTTATTATTTTTTTTTGTATGTGCTATTAATCACAGTTTATGACTTTATGTACGATCAGATAAATCAAGTGAAATTGTGTCATTTGGTTAAATGGGTTAGGTTTTATTCACATCGATTCACAGCCCGTGCTAATCTGTCGTTAATCATTCTTTGATCCAATATTGAAGAAGGTATAATTTTGTTTTCTAGCGCCATCATTTGCAGATTATTGCCGACTAAAGTAAACATTATAAATAGTTCACATGGAAATCTAAGACCAAATTACATTGCCAGTGATAACTAACACACCATCAGGAAGAAATATTTTATACAAACTTGTATGAATTAAAGTGTGCCTCTTCTTGACAATCTCAGGCAAATAACACAATAAATGGGAGTGATTTTTTTTTTTTTTTCCTCCCAGCAGTACTTCAGTTGTGTGTTGATGACGTGTCCTCCAGCATCTCATTGTAAGTGCATTTTTTTCTGTCCCAATTTGTTAAATGTACCCACAAATTTTCACAATTACTTTACTCTCGCTTACTTCCTGTTTGAAACAGATGGTACTTTGTACGAGCAGCCTACAAATGTTTTCCAGTTCGGTCTGTTTTGTCTATTTGAAAATTAAAGAAAAGAAAAAAAAAACACAGGATGCTACAGAAGTGAAAAATGAAATCTGAAAGTTAGAGTTAATGACATTAAATGGATTATATATTTTGTTATTTTACATGCACTTTATTGTATGTCTTCTCATTTAAATATACAATACATTCCTAATGTAGTTTAAAGAGGTTGCAGATATACAGATATTTAAGCCCTTATATTATAAAAAGGAAAAAAAACTCAATATACATGATATAGAGCCCCAACAATGGTTTTGAAATTTTGTACTGCTATTCGAATGTGTTGAGTATCCATCATCCCCGATAGCTACTTCAATACATCCAACAATTCATCTTGAAAATCCAAATATCCCAGGATTCATTGTACCGATACAGAAAAATCATTTTCTGATTCTGTTGCTATGGTATTGTTTGATTTTAGGCCCAATATAAATTCCCAAATTGTGGTGTGAAAGTATAAGTAAAGTACATAAAGTGCTTTGTATTGATTTAGTAAAAACACAGTCAGTTTGAAACAATGTTTTTAATTTATTTATGAATTATTCATCACAGATGCTCCAACAGCTTACTCTGTGCTGTAATTATGTGACTTAACGTAAATATGAAGCTCCCAAATAGTTTGAGGATGAAAAAAGACTTTGAACACACCC
The DNA here is from genome assembly GCF_019802595.1 of Syngnathoides biaculeatus. NCBI lineage: Eukaryota > Metazoa > Chordata > Actinopteri > Syngnathiformes > Syngnathidae > Syngnathoides > Syngnathoides biaculeatus. The sequence goes on from NC_084661.1 coordinate 8,927,499, forward strand.
CACAGCACAGGATAATTGCTCACGATAATCTTTTAGAGACATTCAGCTGCTGGGGCCTTTGCCAGCTTTTATCGGAAGGGGAAGAAAATGCTGAAACTCAGCCTGACTGACTTCGACCAATCATCATCTTGCCCTCCCTCTGCCCCCGTAGGCTCATAACATTTCACCCAGGGCAGGTATTGGTTTGTAGTAAAAGAAAAAAATGTGTAAAAATTACGATCACACGCCATCTAATCTTATGTAACACAGGAGCCATTGTGACTATCACTGTGCAAATTCATACGTCCAAGCCTCGCCGCGATTAGCAATGCAGATTTGTCTGATCTGACTCCTGATGCCACCATGGTTTTTATTTAGAAACTAGCTGTCCACAATGGCACCAGACAGGAGATTTGTGGTCCTGTGTAAGACACGAAAGCAGAGAGGATGAAGTACAGACACCAGTGACTACTTAGAGGCATGGCAGGCGAACAGCAGCTCCTCGCCAAGCTCAAGTCTTACTGAAGCTGCAGCACATTTGGTAGTCCTTAGGGTGCGTTCTGTCTTTGTCTAAGTGCAGGTTTTGATCTAGGAGTTCATTTGCAATCAGGAAGTCTCAGTCTTGTGTTTACACTAAGTCCATGTGATGATTTAATGCAAAGCAGTTTTACAGTGCTGTAATTTTTTTTTTTTTGTAGCTGAATCTGAGAGAGGTTGAAGTATTAAACCAGTGTGTTCAGTTCACTTGCGTGCACGCATAACAAAAGTCCCATTATTAAGAAAAAGACGTTCCATTTAATTGCAGCAGGTCCTGAAATTCATCATGATTGTATTCCTTCAGATCATTAAAAGTATCGGCTGGTGAAACTTTTCTGAAGCCTTAACATCCAAGTATAGGTTTTGCAGTTGTTGGCGCAAGCCTGAGCAGACTTTATTGGCTTCCAAAATACGAGTACTGTATGTGCACTATAATTTTCCTGCCACCTGTGTGAGATTGTTGCTGCCGCTGTTGTTGCACCACTGGGCCTGGCCAAAAGCCAGTAAACGCGCACTTCCTGGTCTGCACGGTGGAGCCACACAGCCGGCCAGCTCATATCCTCACCCAGGGAGACAGGACTATATATATATATATATATATATATATATATATATGGCTGGAGAGGAAATGTTAAATGAAGCTAATAATGAGCTGCTGAAAAGCAAAATGAGTAAAGAAAACCGTGGTGTTTATGATGTCAGCCATTCCTATCCATCATTATACTGAGGTAAAAAGAAAAAAAAAAGGAAAGTCACTATGACCAGTTTGAGGCATTCAAAATTTAAATTTTGAATGTTTTTCAGGTCGGAAGCAAAATAAAAATTAAATCAGGACTAATTTGAAAATTAGATAAGCAAACATTCACGCTTAGTGTAGATTGTCAAAATGATTTCTGATCTGATGCAGTTACAACACTTTTATGTTACAATGTACATTGAAATGAAGGGAAATCTCATGAATCCATTCCACATATAATTCATACAAAAACACCTTTTTTTCTCATAAAAGAAACATCACAATACACGATTGCACTTTATAAAATATACACTAGTAACGTGATTAAATTTTCTATCCATCCATTTTCTTTGTCGCTTATCCTCACGAGGGTCGCAGGGGTCACTGGAGCCTATCCCAGCTGTCAACAAGCAGGAGGCAGGGCAACACCCTGAACTGGTCGCTGGCCAATCGCAGATCACATAAAGACAAACAGTCGCACTCACAATCGCACTGAGGGGCAATTTTGAGTGTACCGTTAATGTTGCATGTTTTTGAGATGTGGGAGGAAACTGGAATGCCTAGAGAAAATCGACGCAGGCACGGGGAGAACATGCAAACTCCACACAGCCGAACTCTGGTCCTCAGAACTGTGAGGCCAACGCTTTACCACATGTTGCACCGTGCCACCGTGATTAAATTAAATGCAATGAATTAAACAGTTTGCACATCCTGATTTCATGGTTTAATTCAATGGGTGCCCTTCTGGTGTCTGTCCATTGGCCACAAGGGAGCAGTATATAACAGACATAGAAGCATCCATCCATTTTCTGAGCTGCTTATCCTCATAAGGGTCGTGGAAGTGCTGGAGCCTATCCCAGCTATCATCGCGCAGTATATAGTAATACATGCGAAGAAGACTTTTACAACTAACATACCCTGCAACCACTTACGTTCAAAAAAGTTATTTAAATGTATAGAACTACTGAGATAATGACGTCACTTTTTTTTTTAGCACATTGACGGCATTTACCTTTATGTGTTCGCATTAAGTTAGCGGACTTTTAGGCAATGTTATGTGCAAGAGGAAAACAATGAATTAAAATCCTAATTTACAAATGCGAAACCTCTAATATCCAGGCATTCACTGTACTACCATCCAAACAGGCCGCTCAGACATGTTTTCTGTCTGCCTTTCACAATTACGAGCTCTCCTTAACATTTTGTGCCGTGCCTCCAAGCTACTTTTAAGTATGTGGCATTGCTTCACAGGCATCTTCTAAACCACTTGCGGTGCCATCGCGGAGGACTTTCTGTATTGTGTATATACAAATGCTTCACAGAAGGAAAGTACCTTTATGCGTTTGTAATCTAATGAAGAACGTGGCTGCTTGGATCTAAACAGAAGTATCAGTGAAGCAAAGTATTCCTAGCGGCAATGGTAATACAGTATTTATCAACCATTCCCCATGTGAACATTTTATTCTGGAGATGAGAACATCAAGGGACTCATCTTCGGAACACCATGGATGCTTGAGATTAATACCATCATGTAAATGACTCAGGCAGCACGGTGTCGCAGCTGTAGATTGTTGGCCTCACAGTTCTGAAGTTCAGGGTTTGATCCCGGCCTTGGATGTGTGGAGTTTGCATGTTCTACCCCGTACATGCGTGGGTTTTGTGTTTACTGGCCACCAGGGATGTTGCGGGGTTAGTCTAGAAATGAATTACAACTCACAAACTATGCTTAATGTATTATTTAGTTTCCATTGATTTTTTTTTTTTTTTTTTTTTTTTCTTCCTCTTGTGCAACGTGTACTTTGATCGAAATGCTCACCATGGATGCCTTCACTAGATAATTCTTCTCATTGTGTGAGTCATAGTGGACGATTGTGTTTATTGTGTAAAGGGACATAATTTAGGTTAAAAAATTGTGTGTTAATATTCTGTGAAAGTACTGCAGTAGTTGATCAATCAGTATGATTTTCTACATATACAGTAATGGAACATTCTTGCTACGCCATGGCAACATCACTTTCTGGCTTCAAACCGTGGGTGAATGGGACCTTTTGTTTGCCTGCATTGATTTCCTCTGGGTGGAACTCGCCCTTGCAAGTGAACAGATTACTGCAATCCAAAACACTTCCAGTAATTTAAAGTAACTGAAGTTGTTAAAGTGAGGGAAAAAAGTGTTTGCTTTAGTAGAATCAATCCAGGATGACATGAAATGCAACCAAAAAAAAAAAAAAAAAACATAAATTTAATTGAAGCCCACTTGTCGAGTAATTATACTTATTTCAATTATACTACTGCAAACAGATTTTTTTTCTTCTCATATTTGAATGACTCACACTCACGATTTTCATCCTCCTGGACAAAATTCAAGCCCGATATAACTGCCAATGAAAATGTATTGATGCCAAGACAAAACTTGATCCATTCATCATCTTTAACCCTGCAGAATCCCAATTCTGCATATTTGAGGGAAGTCAGTCCATCAAACTGTCTACAACACGAACTCCAATCTTTACATCCTTCCTCTCCCCCAACAAGGCCTGACAGAAATATCGCACTCCACATTTGACCCCAAATGACATTCTTTTTAAGAATTTGAAAGTATTTCTCTTCTAAGGATGTGTGGGGGAGCGAACATATTTCTTTAATTACTGCTTAGTGATACATTAAGCAGGCGCTTTGATTTCCCGAGCACATATGTTCCTCAGAACACTGATGCATTGTCCCTAAAAGAGGGGTACAGCTTTTCACCATGGGGGCGAAGTGACATTGATGACTCATTGCTAGGGTGAGTTCATCAAGTGCTGATGTCGTCAATAAAAGCAAATATATAGTACCACCATTCTTGTACTCATGACTGAAGGTTAAATAAATGGAAAAGTAAAAGATGTAAAAGATATGGATGGGGAAAGTAGAAAATTGCACAAACTGTACGTGCAGATATACTACGTACATTTTCACTTATAGTGTAACTATAAAAATTATGAAAGACTGCCACTCGCGAAATAGAACCGCGTCCTTGGCTGAATTAAAAAAAAAGTCTATACGTACGCAATATCAACATAAATATTTGCACTATATTACCTACAGTAATTCAGCTTCTCTGGTCTCAACGATTTACAAGGAATAAGAAACTTAATTAACATGCTAGTTAAGTGGTTGTGGAATGCCAGAGAACCATCTATTGATATTCCTCCCCTCAAATATAAACAATATTCAATAATTAAATCCATCCATCCATTTTCTTAGCCGCTTATGCCCACAAGGGTCACAGGGAGTGCTGGAGCCTATCCCAGCTGCCAATGGACAGGAGGCGGGGTACACCCTGAACTGGGTGCCGCCCAATTGCAGGGCACATCGAGACAAACAGACGCACTCACAATCACACCTAGGGGAAATTAATGTTGCATGTTTTAAGGGTTGTGGGAGGAAACCGGAGTGCCCGGAGAAAACCCACACAGGCACGGGGAGAACATGCAAACTCCACGCAGGTGGGTCCGGGATTGAACCTGGGCTTTCCAGCTGATACGCCGTGCCACCCAACAATGCTTCAATATAAGAAAAGTAAAACAAACTGTATTGAAATGGAATCCACCGTGCCTCAATAATGAAATAAGTAAATTATTCACATTCTTAATGGTCATGTGGAGAGAGGAGAAAAAAAACATAGTTTAACTTTAATGATGAAATGGTGTAATTACAGTTGTCACAAATGTGCCTCATGCAAGTTTTTTTCAACCCTCACACCATAGTTAACAGTTAAAGTAATGTAAATCATGTCGTGATGAGCAGCAAATTTGTTTTAGATGTTAATGTAATTTCTTTGAGCAGTCCTTCCAGGACGCATGGATTGACTTTGTGATTCTCTGTTGTTTTGCAATTTGATGAATGACATCAACGTGAATGCACATTAATTTATTAAAGATCCCCAAACAAACCGATAGAGGTGACACAGACAGGCGTTTAGCTGTTTTGCAGCAAGTTTAATGAACCGTGGTTCTGCATGCATGTCATTCATCATCGTTCCTGCTAGCTCATTGCAAATACATCATTTGTTTGGAAGTCAATTCAAAGATTTAAAAAAAAAAAAACATTTGACTCATTTGTCAGCTCTGTAATCTTCAACATTGGCGTCCAGAAAGTATTTAGAATTTCTGATTCAAAGCAATTTCACTGCAAAAATGGCCATTACGTGTGTATTATTTACTGTGATAGGATAATGCCAGTCAGAATGTTGTTCTGAATCCATACACTACAGGACGCCACTTGGGCCTTCCTCAAAGCAAACACTGATCGGAAGCAAAAAAAAAAAAAAAAAAAAGAAATAAATGCTCCCTTCCTTTTGCCTCTCCCAGTCGTCTTTCCTCAGGATACTAGTAACATCCCATATGGAAGCCATCAGGCAAGCATATGCTAATAACAATGCGGCTACGGGTTTAATAAAAAGGAATGGAACGAATTATGGCCCTGTCCCAGTCAGAGCCATCATGTACTGCAACGCATTAAGCGTGGCCTTGGCAACTCTCTGCTCAGACTGGGAGGGATGACGGCGAGAGGAATGTAGGTGGGTGCCAGGCTTCCACGTATTAACCAGTCAGTCCCCTGTGGGCTTCCATGCTGCATGTACACAGAAGGAACACACAGCGAGATGTCACGGGAGGAAGCCTGTGGGCAGCACGGGGCAGGCTCCACTGGGGATGAAGCAACAGCAACAGTGCTTCGACTTCGAACATTGATTTGATTCTTGATTAAAATGGAAGGAGAGTTTTTGCAGTTTTTTTTTTTCACGAGAGAGTGCCTGGGGTACATTAACAGACAAGATCCCACAGTGAGACTGCGTGTGTGGGATAGCTACCTTTTTGTGGTTTCTTCGAGTCCGATCCAAGAGAATTTCACAAGATTCCATACAAAAAGTATTGCACATTTAAAAATGTCTGTTCTGATTACATTGTTCAATTTTTAAATAATGGCCTCCTCAAAGTCTTGAAATTATGTCAAGGGAAAGTTTTTCAATGCCAGACGTTCATCCACAATAACCTTTTTTTTCTTTTTTTTTATTACCTCACGTTATTACTATTTGTACAATTTACTATCAAATGCCAGGAAAAACTATTTTGTATATAACACATGCAAAGGCAAATTAATTTCAAATAAAATTTAAAAAGTACATATTTTAATTCAATTGTTTTTATTTTGGCATTATATCATGCTGTCATAATGCCAAAATAAAAACAATTGAATTAGGATGCAATTCATTAAAACCTGAGTAATTTGTCTTAAAAAATTAGGAAAAAATAAGTGCTACCGCTGTTATGGTGGAGCAACTGATTAGGGTATTGGCCTCACAGTTCTAAGGACTGGGGTTCAAATCCCAGCCCCGCCTGAGTGTTCCATGTTCTCCCCGTGCGCATCCCAAAAATTAATTATAATTTTATTGCATTAAAATCAAAAGCCTTTAAGTGTGATTGTGACTGTTGTTTGTCTGAAACAACCGCATTTTTTACATTTTTCATTTAGTGTACTATCTTAATGCAAAAATAAAAACTGCAAACAAAAAGGGCTTACGAAAAACATAGGTGTCTCAGTGCTTCAACATTTTAAGCAACGGCTATTTCAATGCAAATTTTATTTGAGCACAACTATATAACAATACATACACATACATGCACAGTATTTATACTGTATACTTTCTGTATTGCCAACTGGGAGCAAATTAGGGTTCAGCGTCTTTCCCAAGGATACTTTGACATGTGGACAGCTGTCGCCAGGATTTGGAGAATCACGGGAAAAGCTGCTTTACCTACTGAGTCACAAACAATCCAGACACATATGTGCAGAACAATATTCAATTATAGTGCATTACAATTAAGAATTTCTTTTTTCAGAACAAAATTCCTTCCACGAGACAGGCTGATCTATTAAAATGTTCGATTGATCCTCTTGAATAAGGTTTTTTGGCTACTCTGTGTAAGGCTTTCCTATCCAATCCTTATGTAGTGTCTTTTATAGGGATCCAATACGTGTGATTATTGTGAAAACATAGGCAGCCAAATCAAATGCACTGTTGCGTCCAATCATTTTCATTTTCATAATTGCACATCGCTGTCGTTGACATTTCACCTCCGCATGCCAACTCTCTTGGAGGTCTCAACCCATTGAAGACCACCACTGAGTTTACCTCCAGCCAGCGGCATGCTTCACGAACATCAAGCTTGTCAATGAAATGTCAGTCAAGTTCAATTTAGTGACTTCAGGAGGAGAAGAGGACACAAGTGTAGGGAGGAGTCGGCGGTGGTGCAAGTTGTTGCCGGGTGTGCACGTGCCCATCCCAAATCTCATCTCTCAATGCGGGGGCACGCCCGTTGGATCAGCTGCAAGCCTCAGAGAGCATATTTTAGGTCAGACCTACAGCATGGAGGGAATCTAAACAGTTCCATCAGGACAAGAGCACTATCTATTAAGTAAAATTTCATGACCTGTATGTCACTGTTTCAGCTCCTGTCCGTGATTACTTACGTCTGTTGTGGAAGCAAACTTATACTTGGCCTGTGACTGTGTAAACTTTTTTTTTAACTGCTTTCGATGACTTGAGTGTGAGCACACCAGGAGCTTGCTGTCTTCATCTCTGTCTCCCATTAAACGTGCAAACATCTGCTACATTTGGATTAGAGGATTTGCCCCCTCCAGCTATTTGTTATCGGTCATTTATTTTGACCCCAAAGTCGTTTTCCCCTCCATTTTCTGTGACGTCATGCTCTGGACCACCGGAGTCGGACTTCTGCTCCTTCACTCTGGATACCTGAACAAAAAAATGCTACTGCTGCTGCTCCATAACTATTTCTCAAAAGCGCTTGATAAATGTGTAAACAGATCTGAGTGAGTGCTCGTGTAATGCTGATATAGTCGCCTTGTAATTGATTTCCCACAGAGCTCAGTGGTCAGATCGATAACTTAGGCTGTGACGTGCTTGTTATAAAATGCCAAAGCAGGCAAGGCTACATTTATGTTTAAAAAAAAAAAAAAAAAAAAAACATGCATTAACTCGCCTGCAGGTGCACGCATGGCTGCTTGTGGCGCACGGACACCCAAATCACATACAGATGCTTACCATCCTCGTAATTGCGGTTCCATCAATATCATATTACCCATAGCTTTAGCTGCCTATTGATCAATCCTACAGCTGCTGGTCATGTGTTGGTTACGATATGCTCCATTACCTGAGCTCAGATTGGGAATGGTGGAAAGTATGCATGATGGGTGGGTTTGGGTGCCTGAGGCTGTTTGAGTGATTATGATGCAGGCTGCGCATTGATCCAAAAGACTGTCGAGTGTTCCTGGTGCAGATGGACACCTTATGGCACGAGCAGCACGTTAGGGTTGGCTATATAGATTAAGGTGGAACCAGTATGGATTTTTAGAGGCCGGCACTAAAAGTGATGTTTTGATGTGTATACATTCAAATATCAATAACCATTTCAGGTATAATTCATGTTCAATACTTCACTATGCAGTGTGTTGTAAATTCCAATTATTACATCTATCAATACTGACAACTACGCTAGTGGGTAGCAAACAATAATTATAAATATCAGTAGACTTGCAACACGTTAACATTTATATTGCATGTGCAGCCTTAAAACCCAGATGCAGCTGGTATAGGCTTCAATGGGTTTTTTCTTTCATTGTTGTTTGTTAAATTTTTGTTTTGCGTATTTTTGCTAACAAATCACTTCACTAAGAAGAATCCAGGGGAGTAGGATATTCCCACTTTGGTTCTAGAGGTAGTTGCGGGGCAGAAAGAAGACTCTGGATTGAATTCTTTGTTGCCTCAAGGGAGAAGCCGACCATCTTCTGTTTAAAAATATGTTTGAAAAAAACCCCTCCCTTGATTCACGTCTGGAAACAGTAAATCAGCGATTGATTCTTCCTGCATGTCCCCATCATCTGATTTACTCATTTGGACTCGCACAAATTGTCTTGCGATCGGGTCGACTTGTCCGCAACCTTCTCCACAATTTCACTGCACCCATTACAGAAGGATGTAGTTTGCAAGTATGGGAAGCTAAACAAAAAGGAGTTTGGGCTATAATTGGAGCATCTTTTTGTCCGGGTGTGGGTCAATAACTTGTGGTTGCCAAAGGCAATGCCAACCTGGCAACCTCACTTGTTCCTCAATAATAATATAAACAGTATTTATTCCAAACATTAAACCGTATTGTTTTAAAAATCTGCTTATCACGTAAGTAGGCATACAGTATGTTGTTAAAATTAGGAAATCAAAGTGTTGAACTAAATCATAATCAGTCAAGCAGTGTTTTTATTAAACTGAAAAGACTGGTCAGAGACTGGGGATGGCTAGGATGTGGCTTGTGGATCAGACTTTGCCCAAGTCTGATTTAACTCTTAATTTAGACTTCTCTCCCATTAGAGCACAGACATTCACCAAGGCCAAACATTCTGAAACATGTCTGTATGATTTGTTTGATTATGCAAGGTTGTTCAACTCTTGCCCATAAGTGTAGCGGTACGTGCTAAATCTGGTCTGTCTCTGTAGATCCTGGCCCCAAATGTAAGTGAACCATAAGGGGGTAAATAAAAGAGAGAAGATATTATTACATGCACATCTTTAGTTTGGATGCTTCTCAAAATGTCGTGGGCTAGGAACAAGAAGTTAAAGTTGAAAATTGATCATGTTTTTTTTTTCTTTTTTGTGTTCGCCTGCAACCAAATAAAATCCTCTCACGTTTGTGTTTTGGGAGTTTGCCTGAGACACTTGTGTAACAGTAAGTAAAACTTGAGGCAAAGACAAGTCATCATCATTAGGAATGGGAAAATTTACTAAATAACACAATTTTTTATTTTGTGCAAAATAAAAATACATTTGCATCTTTTTTTCATTATGGTTGCTGTTTCAGCTCAAACCAAGCATAAGTCCACGTACCTCAATGTAACGGGCGTGTTGGGGAAAATAAATATTTGCTCATTATGGTTGATTAACAATATGATAATTGTGGCAGATGACTACTAATTCTGACTACATTGTCAGTGAATTCATATCATGCGACTTTGATTTTATTTATAAACTCTTCAATTGGAGACGTGCATGATGACCACATCTGTTTGTAGTTAGTATAGGGATCTTCTATTTCAGCCCATGTGTTTCCTGTCATGGAGTGAAAGGAAAAGAAAGATGGAAAATGTGTGTGGCCAGTAATTTCTATTTTTCTTGGGAACGTCTTGTCTCCTGTCTCCCCTCTGATGTTCAGGTCTGACCTGAAGACTGGATTAATTCCCGCTCCTTCTGCCCCGATATTCAGTCGGATTGCCGTCCATCCCGTGTTTTTGATCCCATTCATCACACTTGTCTTTTACTTTCAGCATACATCCACTTGTATGCTCTCTCAGTGTGGGAGACTGTAAATCTCGGCATGCTCTGCGCCTATGATGAAGCACTGTAAATCTCCGACCTTCTTGCAGCTCCTCAATAAAATGTCCCGTTGCTAAATAATGAAACTTGGGGATGTATTCTGGTCTTCTGTCAGGTCCTGGAGGGATGCGATGGGGATATTCTTCCCATCTATGGCTCCAATGAGGGAATTAAGTGTAGCCTGGCTTCCAGCAGTGTACACAGGAAGAGGACATTGTCCAATCTACTGGGGGCATTGCCGGAGATAATAAAGCTTGATGGTATTTTCTCATACTGACAGATAATATTTTCTCACACTCAACTGTTGAAAGTCAGGGAGGACAGGGAGTCTCTATGAAGAAAACACTGACCATGAGTAAAACTTGTTTTGGCAGCCCACTGGATGAATTGCAACTGATTCAACATTGCAGATCGATTCTAATGTGAATCACGTTGTTAAGCGTTTTAAATATAAAATGTGCCCTGCAAATAATTACGGACCGATTTTGATGGAATGTATAATATATATAAATAATGATATCAACAGCAACACTCTTATGGTGCTTAAAATATGATTACTTCATTTCGTGTGAGTAATGTTGCCCACTCAGGCTGCTCATCCTGAACGTTGGATCCCTCCATCTGTGATTTCTTCCAAGGTTTCTTCCTTTTTTTTTCTTCCTTTCCTTTCGTTTATTTTTTTTCGGTGAAGTGTGGGCTTGTGAAACCCTCAGAGACTCTTTAGTGATTAAGGTTTATACAGTTTACTGTAAATTAACTTCACTTGTCAGTAAAATGCCGAGAAAATAGCATTGACTAAAATTATGATAATGATGGCCAAAACCCTTAAAATACTTACAGAATTATAAAATTTGTTGGAATCTGTCACTCTCAGTGTATTTTAGATTAATACACAAAGTAGCAAATCAATTCTCGAGTCACAAAAAATGCGGGCGGAGTTTAGAATAGGAATATTAGAATTTCCTCAGTGTCGTTTTGCTCTCATCTGAAAGGCGATCACGTCCCTTAAGAGTTCCTCCTCAATGGGTGGAAGGGGAAACTTTGTCCTCGCTAAGTGACTGAGTCCTCGGAGAGGGACTGGCGACAGAGGAGAGGAGAGGAGACTCCCCTGACATCTGTTATGTGGACTGGCATCTAATTTTTCTGTTGCAGAGGGCAAAACAAAGGATGGGAGGTGAAGGGGAAGCATCCCGTTAGAAGGAAGGAAGCGTCTTTACCCATGTGCTGAAGTCCCTTTTAAACAGGAAACCTAATATACGGATGTTAGGTTACCTTTAGGATGAAACGAGTGGGAGCTGTTTTAAGATGAGATTGTGTGGCGAGTAAACAATGCATTTCTTTTGGAGTGGCACCGAGTAGCGCAACAGCCTCAACACAGTCCAGATAATCCGAATTTGGATGATTCCCTTCGCAGACATTCACCTTCTGAATGTGCCAGAATTTTGTCAGTATGATTCATGATTCACCGAGAAACTAATTAAAATTGAAGAATGACCTGTGGCAGATGTTAACAACTACTGCTACTGCTGCTACTACTGCTAATAATAATAATTATTGTTTTAATAAAATGATCACACATGTATCTAGAACCCCTCCACATACCTTTAGTAATATTCATAGATAACATTGATTTTAGCAAATGTGTTTTTGTCAACACGCTGAGCCAGTGGTTTCCAAACTTTTTACACTAAATACAGCCAAAGAATATACTTACTCGTAGCTCTCCAAGTACCACAATAATGACGAATATTCAAATACAGTAGCGGTGTAGTCCAAAGTATACACCAAAGACGAAGCAGAGGTTTTATTCCTAAAAACTATAGCTCTATTTATTATTGTAAGGCAACTTTGATATCATACACAGTTTGAACATTAACTTAAAAATTAGTGAGGTGGGAAATGCTACTTCATTCAGTTAAAATGTATTGCATACAAAAGTTATTTAAAAACACTTAAATGTTATAAAAAAGTTGTTAAATATGAAAGGCAAATGTATTCCATTATACTAATCATTTATAAGTTATTATAATGTATTTATAAACTGAACTGTGTTTTTAAAAAGTGCTGCATGTGAAATGTAAAAAAAAAAAAAAAGGTACCAGAATGCACATGGAAAGTAAAGAAACTGACCGACAGTAAAAAAAACAAACAAAAAACATGCTGTCTCCATACTGTTGCTATGTCTCATTTTAATTTGTTACATTTCATTGCATATTTCAAAACTTGTAAATGTTTTATTTGTAGTTAATTCAGTTTTCACATACCACAATGGAGAGCCCATGTACCGCTAACGTTACTTCTACCACACAATCACTGAGTTATGAAAAAAAAGAAGAAAAAAAAGCTGAACCAACATAATTGTCAGAGTCAATGTTTCATTCATTTTATTCCATGTAATTCTACTATAATGACAATCCACCAAGGAACAACAACAAAAAATGTGGTGGTAAATTCTCTTCTCTTGGTATTACAGTGTAATATTTCTATTTAAGTGTTTTTGATGGAACAAGATATATGTATTTTGGAGTTACAGTATTTTGCTTCCCATATTTAACTTCAAGCTCAAACTAAAAGGGTTGACTGAAACCTTTTTTACGTGTATTACTTTATGCAAAATGTTTTCCAATTTAACTAATTAGCATGATTCAATATAAAAGAAGGGTCCCCATTCTCCTGCATATAAGACTTTTACCCTGTCCAAGAAATTGTTATGCACTTGCCATGCACTTTGGGGGTCAGAGTTCATCTGTAGATATCCTCCACAGAGGTCAGCTTCATTAGGTGTTAATGATCCTCCCTGAGGCAAGTTGTCGGGCGTGCTCACTTCACTTCTCGGGCGACTCTTTTTTTTTTTTTTTCTTTTACATCTTTGATGACAACCCGTTTCCAAGCATCAATAACACATTGAACCCGTTCTTCAAATCAGCTTTTCTTTTTGTTCGCCTGGCCACTTTTCTCCCCTCTTTCCCCGAAATGTAAATTCAGCGAACCACCAAACATGTTGCAGCCGAAGCAACGCGAATCCTCATTTGAACTGGCGCGCGCGGAACGCTGCAATCAACGAGACGGCCCGTTCATTTACCAAGCTGTCAGCAGGAGAGCGCTCAAATGGAAAGTAGAATATACAAGCATGCAGCACAGGGATTTGGAAGTATTCCCAGTAATTATTGTATCATATGAGTCTCCGTTGCTGCCTTGATCTGCCAGGTTTAGAGGAAATGCGGGTGCAAATCTTCCACCCTTTGCAGGCGGGAATTTGCTCCAGAAGCCAGACCCAATCGCAGAAAGTAAACCAGTTTGACTTTGAAACCAATTAAAATGGTGCCTCTTCAAGTACAGTCGGACGCATGATTAAGCCAATCTCATGGCGTGTAATTTGCTCGCCATTCAGGAAGCTATAATAAATAGACAGCAGCAGGAATGAGGGATTAAAGGTTTTATTTTTGAAGTTATGGACTTGAATTGATTCCAATTCCACTTGTGAGCTAAGTTGGAAGCTATGCGATGCCGTCGGATGAGAATTTGAGCTGATGACTCAAGCCCTTCCATTACTGTCCCGACGACGCAGATACATGTTGTCATGCGTGTTTGCCAACAATCCCGCCACGATGAAAGAATTGTTTCAATCTGTCCATGAGTCCAGATATTCGGCTTCCAGAGGTTTAGCCATAAATTTGATGATTTGAATGTGTGAGCCGGTGTGTTTGCGGTAGAAAATAAGCAAAATTATGGCTTTAGGGCAGATGTGGGCGAACTTTTACACTCAAGGGCCACATTTCAGTTTTAATGCAGAAAATTGGGCCAGGTCTTTTGTACAAGAGTTAAAAATCTAAAATGATTATATAAAATACTTCATTTGAATCACAAACAAGAAACCATTCTTATATCCTACATAATCACTGAAGTGGAGTAATGAATAAAAAATTTGAATCTACATGTTAAATTGGTGATTTTACAAAAAGTGGTGCCATATACAGCAGCATGGTGGCACAGCTGGTAAAGCGTTGACCTCACAGTTCTGAGGTCTCGGGTTCAATCCCGTGTGGAGTTTGCATGTTTTCCCCGTGCCTGCGTGGGTTTCCTTCGGGCACTCCGGTTTCCTCCCACATCCCAAAAACATGCAACCTTAATTGGACACTCTAAATTAACCCCTAGGTGTGATTGTGAGTGCGGATGTTTGTCTCCATGTGCCCTGCGATTGGCTGGAAACCACTTCAGGGTGTACCCCGCCTCCTGCCCGTTGACAGCTGGGATAGGCTCCAGCACTCCCCGTGACCCTCGTAAGGATAAGCATTTAAGATAATGGATGGATGGATGGATGGATGGGTGCCATATACGAGTTACCTAACTTGTGACTGTACAAGCTTTCATTTGCCCAAGCATCTGCTTTGACTTGTGAGCTAGGATATAAACTGTAAACTCAATTTGACACACTTCCACAAAATAAACGGAACTCTGAAGACAAAACATGTTACAGATTTAAAATTCCATGTGGCACAATAAAGTGATCAATCGGACTTTACTCTTTTACTGTTTGTCATTATGGGCATGAGGACCTTGCTTTTCATCAATCAATACAATGACATTTTGGTTGGCAGTATAATTGATGAAATCCCATTTTACAAAGCGAAAAATTTTTTTTAGCTGACAGAAATCTGATGACAATCTGCAGTAAAGTCCCATAAACAGTTATGCAATTTCCTCCATAATCATTCACTGCATATTCGGTCAAAACATGTTGCTGCTGACAATTGGATATTACCTTTCCCAGTTTAACAGTTTGAAAATAACTCCTTATGAGCTGTTAATGGAGGGGTCAAATGACCGTAGGTGACCCCTCATGGTGGAATGCTTCATAACCTCTGACCTGTTTGACAGGCCACTGAGGCTGATCGTGACCCCCACGGAGAGTGGCCAGTGTCAGAACGGAATGGTACACAGTTGTTCAACGCCTGCTGTTTGGGCTGTGAGGACGCATCTGGTGAACCTTGGGACTTTTTCCACTATGTAGTCCCCCCCCCCTTTTTTTTTTTTTTTTTTTTTGCCCTGAACGGATGTCCTCACATCGCCACATTTGCAAGCTGTCAAGTGCATGCCAAAGCAACAGGTGGTGCTGTTACCCCGAGTCTTAAGGACACGTCAACCAATCAGAAATTTCCAAGGAAGTCATTTTCTGTAAAAGGCTCATTAGCAATCACGGTAATTTGAGGAGAAGTGGAATCACATGTTTGAGGTTACGAGCGAGGGCGGCTATGGACAAGTGGTTAGGAAATCCGGCCCATCAGCGAAAGGCGACAGGCTCAATTTCCCCAACCGCTTGAGGACAAATGTACTGTAAATCCTATACATCTTCTTCAATCATAAAATCATTTTATTTGACACCCAAATAAAAGTTGCTGATTGTCAAAAAAAACATGCTTATGTGATGCAAAATGCATCTAAATAAATAGTCGGTATCATTTTACTCCAGTGTGATGGATGCAGCTGACCTCCACTGTTGGGCACACACACATGGTGCACAGGAGTTTCAGTGTAGCATCAACAAAGCAGCTATTAGGGATGACGCCAGAGCTTTATGGTAGAAAGGCTCTGCTCTGCAGGCCTGGAACTCAACCATCTTGTTTATATATCAATATAGTCAGGCCTCACTAATGTCAGTCTGATGTTGAATGAGGGATTTTCTGCTTTCTGGTAGCAATCGTTCATTGATGGCTAACCCTCTGGAGTCCATGTGGACCCCGAAGTTCCTCTCTACCTGAATAGTAGGTTTTCACCTTAATAATACATTTTGGAGAATTCTCTGCTACCAATTTCACATTTTCTTCCATTTAACTCCTTGTTTATATATATATATATATATATATATATACGCACACACGTGCGCACACTTTAGTTTTAAAAAGTAAATATCTTTCAGCAATGTTACATACTGTTTCATCATACTACTGTAATTACAAAATACCTGAGATGATGACAAATGTTAAATTCTGTCTACACTAGCTGCAAATGCATTTTTCAAATGTAGCGTATTTATTTGCAAAACGATTTTTGATAAAATACTGAAAGTACATTAAAAAAATGTTCAGTATGACCGGCAAAAGGCCCAAAATTGGGCTTTAGAAAGTCTTGGTGTGAATTTGCAATTCAAGCAATTTGTGATGATGAAGGATTTCATTGTATTACTAAATTTTCAGAAAGCAGTGGTTCCAAGGACCACTTCTAAAATACTACGATATTAAAATACAGTCATGTAGTAGGCCCAAATGTTAAAAACAACGCAGAGGTTTAATTCCGAAATGTTATTAAATATTACTGTCAATTCCACTGTAACAATTTGAACAATGTTTCATCCATCCATCCACCCATTTTCTTAGCTGCTTATCCTCACAAGAGTTGCGGGAGTGCTGGAGCCTATCCCAGCTGTCAACGAGCAGGAGGTGGGGTACACCCTTAACTGGTTGCCAGCCAATCGCAGGGCACGTAGAGACAAACAATCGCAGTCACAATCACACCTAGGGGCAATTTAGACTGTCCAATTTATGTTGCATGTTTTTGGGATGTGGGAGGAAACCAGAGTGCTGGAGAAAACCCACTCAGGCACGGAGAGAAAATGAAAATTCCACACAGGCGGGTCCGTGATCAAACCCGGGACCTTAGAACTGTGAGACCAACAATGCTTCAGTATAAGAAAATTAAAACAAACTGTATTGAAATTTAAATATAAGATACTTCACATAAAAGTTAAATAGATTTACATTTTTGAAAGACACTGTTCTCAAGGAATGAATGTGTAATCGTAAATTAAATAAAGATTTAATTCATTGATTCTTTTGTGTACCACTACTGGTACCCATATCACACTTTAGGAATTACTGATATAACAGCGTATGCATGTAGGCGTAGACGCCAGAGTGACCATGAAAGTATTGAAATGAAAAAAAAATCTACATCAATCGACTTGTGAGTGTTAGGCGCTGAATCGATCGCATGTGCGCAAGGTACACTATATTAAGTGTTAAATGATATTCCACAAATTTAAAATGGCAACCTATGCTTGACCCTTGAGCTAAATCAAAGCGACAGTTCGACGTGGTACAGATAAGCACAGCCTCACTGCTTATAAACTAAAGAGGACCTTATTGATCGATGCCGTTTCCCTGCAGTGGAGGTCCTGACTCAGCCGAGGATGCAATTTTAATGCATTTAATTGGAATTCAAGTGTGGAGGGTTGCCTATTTGTCTCTGAGGATCAAGAATGCATTTGTGTGTGCGCGCCGACTACGCAATGTGACTCCATTAACCAGTCGGGGGTATTGGTCTGCAGTTTATGATGACCAGGCTCGCAGGTCAAACAGGTCAAGGGAAGGGGTAGCGGGGTGAAGATGTCAAAGATCGCCGTCCCCTTGGAAGTTTCTCCAATCAGCTTCGCCATATTGATTGCTGAGACATCAGAAAGGCACTGACCAGTGTTAACCTCAAATTTAGAACCGACCCTTTTCCCGCACACTTGTGCAAGCTACTGACTGAGCACTCATTTATAAAGGTATGCCATATTTTCATTGGCTATCAGGGAGCCAAAACAGTCAAGTTTATAAAGTAAAACGAGCTTCCCTAAGAGAAACGAGATATATACTCTTATTAGGTGCGTTTTTGTTATGTCTACTGATTGTAATGTGTTCTGTTTTGGTAACACTGGGATGATGTCTTCAGAGAAAAAAAGCAGCAAGGCCACAAATGAAACATAGTCTTATAGCATTAGTATCATTATTTTTTGTTCTTGATATTTTGGTGGAGTTGTCATTTTTTCCTTCAAAATATTACTTTTTTTTGTTCTTTTTTTTCTATACAATGTGGCTCTAATACTTCTATTATAAACATTTTTTGAAGTGGGCTGTAGTAAGGCTAAATCAAAACCAATGAACCCACATTAATGACGGCGACCCACTGGTAGTTCACATTTATGATTTTTTGCGGGAGAAATCAATAACATAGTGTTTCACAAAGATGAATATCATAAAGTAATCATGTAATTCAAGGTAATTTGAAAAAATTTATTTCAGAAGTGTCTATTAAACTCATAGCCCTTTGCAATTATTATTACCAAAAAGAGTGTCCTTCAGTTTCCAAAAGGTTGTTTGTTGAAGCCTCATATTCAGCATAATTGGAAAATAACACAAAACACAATCAAGATAAAAAAATTTTAGTCACCGTGTTCAACAAAATTACAAATTACAAAAGTCCGAGGAAAATCATTTCAACAATATTTTGACATCTTATAAATAAGCATCTCTGAAATATACAGTTGAATATGAGTATGTTTGCGGCAGTTCTGCAAGAAATGTTTCAAAATTGAGATACTCTTGCAACAAAAACGTCACTCAGCAAAGTGCTTGTTAGCTTCTTTTCACCACATCTCCCTGTGCTTAAATCTTTTTAAACTAAAAGAACAGTACAGGAAATTGCTTTGCATGGGAAGGAAATATACATTTACGTTTACTGCGTATACAAGGTGCATCGGAAACTTTCCAGGACTGGCGTCACAAAACATACTCAGTTTTTCAAAGTATCCAGTGTACAAGTTACACAATTATTTATTTGAGGTGATGCCGCCGGAATAACTTTCTGATCTTTTTACTGGCAAGTCTTCATACACCCTATCTTCGGTACATCCTTGTACATTTAGGTTGTGTTTGAAATTTGTCCGTCGTGAGACCAGTCTTGGAACTTTTTTGACACATCTGCAGTAAATCCTAATCTGATCACAGAGTTTGAGCTAAACTGAAAAATGCTGACCGCACAAAACTGACCATTTATTTAATTTGATTGTAGCATGTTTTAAAGCTAAAGGAATGATTGCAAGACCTGTTTTACACAGTTAAAGCTTTGGTAATGCACGTTGTCTCTCGCCACTGTCAACTTTCAAAAGCTTTGGTGTCAAGCTGTGTTGTCCCAGCCGAAGTTCTGACCCGTCATCTGATAGAATTTGAGGTTAAAAGGTCTGTAAAAGTCTCTGAGTCGGAGCAGGATGTCTGAGGGGATCTGGGGATGGGGCCTGCCCTTTGACTTCCCCAAGCAGCGTGGCCTGCTGCTCCCCTCTGGCTTCTTCAGGCAGGGGAAGCCTTTGGTCTGGTTGAAATAGAAGTGCTTGTCTGTCACCACGCGCTTGAGTCCCAGAAAATCCTGGACGCGGCCCATCTCGCCGGCGGGGTCCGACACCAGCCGCTCGCCGCTGACGAACAGGAAGCTGGAAAGCGGGAAGTAGCGCAGCCAGTTCTCCAGGTGCTTGGCGTAGATCCCGATACGCACCGCGCTCCAAGAGGTGTCGATGAGGCCTGTGGTGGCGTTGCGGAAGGCCAAGTTCTTGAAGGACGGGAGCCCCGGCGACTTGGACACGGTCTGCGTGTAGTCGGAAACGGCCCGGGTCACGGGGTCCCGCACTACCACGATCAGCTTGGTGTGCCGGCTCATGGCGAAGACGCGGCGAGGGGCTTCCTTTGTGATAAAGTAGCTGGGGGTCTTCTCCATGGTGATCTGACCATCCAGTGTACGGGGCATCAGATTCCTGAGAGGAAAGTGGGGAAAAATGCAGTGAATAAAAAATGTTTCCGTCGGCTCGTATGCGCTGTCTTTCAGAAAAATCTTAATCTTATTAGGCGAGACTCAAACCTCAGATGCTTTTTGGGCTCCTTGATTGTTATGCTTTGCTATTAGTGGTCTTAATATGTGATTATGTGTCTGACAATGATGGAGTGACCATATCAGCACTGTTAGGGGAGCCTGTAAACGGCTACTGTAGGAAACCACAAGACGACTCATTTCCTTGCATCTTGCTTCTTAACAAACCCGCAGACTGTGGGTTAAAAGCTGTTTGTTGTTGTCAGCTTTCTTACTCAGGATGAGTCACGAGTCAATTAGTTTTCTTTCTTGTTAAATAATGTTAGGGTCCCAGAAGAAGGGTTAAATTCCCACAGTCACCAAAAAGTGTGCAGACCTGGGGGGGTTCATTGGGAAGTGACTGCATCCAGCTACTGATCTCCATGATAACAGCTAGAACTGCAGCGCTCCAGTCACGTTTGCGCACAAAACTTGCACTGGAAAGTGGAAATATTTCTCGCCATATGAGAAAGATGTCTTTTAATTTTCTCTTGGTAGGCTCCAGCTCTCCCGGGATTGTAATAAAGACAAGGAGCGTCGAAATTGGATAACTATTAACAGTGGTTAACTTATTTTCACCCTCACCCGAGTTAGCTTCATGTGTGACCTTAAAAATGCAAGTACAGTTAATAAAGATTTTATGACGCAGACCATTTTATTTCATTCTCGTGCACTGAGCGGCCGCTCAGAGAGGCATTCGTCGAACAACGTTTATTTTTGGTTATAGTTTACGGTGGTGTAGAAGTGCACTGCTATATCGTGAACTGCATTTGTAATATTTCTGTTGACTTATTTAATAACACGAGGGGCACCGAATATTAAAAAACATCACTCAGTGCAGTTCTACCTCTCTGCAGGATACTTCAATATAAAAAGGTAGCCTTGACTTTTATAGCTTGGGAACATACCTCCACCTTTTTGGTTCTGGACAGCCAGTCGGATGATGAGCCCCATGTGGCGCATTACTGTAGCTACCTGCTGTTTTCCCGACAGTGTCTAACTGTCTACTACTTTAATACCACTCTGGCAATGCCATTATCTCTGTAAACATTTTTTTTTGGATAACGCTCATAAATTTGACTGTGCAGGTGCTGTGGCAAGTGTGTGTATTTTTGCAATGAATAATGAAATAACTGGGCAAAAAGGATGAACGCCTGTGAAGATTTGCAGTGCCTACGAACGCGGAGGTTATCCAAGGATAATCTCACCGTGCACCATGTGTTCTCATTAAATCTTGGCTATTGCTTTTGGCTCTCTCCTTATTATTGTTGTAGTCCATTCTTGAGTATTCAAGGTTTCAGCGTGTTGACATATTGCTTGATTCATCGCTCGTCTTGTTGACAATTCAAGTTCAGAGGACACAATACCTTAAAAAGATGGGAATGACGCGCCAACGCAGATTGTCTAAAACAATGAAATGGGAGGGATTGGGAGTGGGGAAAACCCTGATTGACTCCTATTATTCATGCAGACGCTAGCGTAGCTGTAAAAATGGAATGTCGTAACCCCCGCTGTGAGCAGCATCCTGCCAACTTTCCTCATGCAAAAGGAGACAAAAGGGGGGATTTTTGTTCATCTCGGAGACATCTCAGCGGGCAGCAGCGCCAGGTTACAACTAAGAAAGATCTCTCAGATAATTTCAAAGTTTATCTCTCCCTCTGGATCAAGCATACTTGGATGGTTCGGGCGTTGGGGTTGGTTTCTAAGTGAAAGGCTTACAGCGCTGTGAGTTCTGCAGATGATCCTCGGTTGTACGATGTTATAGCAGGGCGACACCAAACCAGACATGGGATGAGTTGTGTTACGTGAGCTGGTGCTCAATAAAATCAGACAGCATATACTAAAACACCACAAGTAGAAAAGTTCAGCAAAACAAACCATTTTCCAAACTGGCTTGTGTGAAAATGTATGTGGAGGACGTATTTCGGGGAGAACTCGTGGCCAAAGTGTGAGCAGCAGCCTTCACTCTGAGGTCACTTTCGCGAAACTGTGGCTCACATATTTATTTCAGGGATGGTGTAACGTGAGTGGTGATATCAAATATGGATCCAAAGAACATTTAACTCCAACTGAGGAACATCTATTTTTTTCTTTTTCCACTGTTGTCGTAGGTACTGCCACATCTACTCGTGCATTTGACACGTTCTCCAATGATCCTCACCAATGTTGGAATTTCATTTTGGATAAGTTTTCCGTCCAGCGCATCGAAAGACACATTTGTGTTGTGAGCCCACGTTGTTACTCTGGCTTTTGCACGATGTCAGCAGGGATGGGTTCCAACTCGTTGTGATCCTGAACAGGATAAACGGTTTAGACAACGGATGGATGCATTTATTGTGTGAACTTTTAGAAACTTAATTTCTTCTTCCTCATAGTCTTTATTGCAAAGTTGAAACATTTTTGTTGTTGGGCAAAATTATGGAAGTAGATTAGTGCCACAAGGGTTTGAATGTGAAATCTAAAGTGAAATAGGATTTGAATTTGAAATGCCACAGAAAACGGGATTTGAATTTGAAATGTAAAGTGATCACATTTTGAATAGTTGTATTTCAGTGTAACTTTTCAATGTTAACCATTCAACTGGCTACAATTCGCTGTCTAAAATTCACCGTCCGTGCCACCAGGCAGTTACTTGCGGTTACAACCAAACACCCAGCCAATAATACAGTTACACTTTTTTGGTATGTGACGTCACGTGACGAAGAAACCGTAATAGCGATTGGCTGGGTGTCCTGCATGGTGGCACAGAGAGTAAATTTTAGACAGCGAATTGTAGCCGGCTGAATTACAGACAGCGAATTGTAGCACCTATTGAAAATGTGATCACTTTACATTTCAATTTCAAATCCTGTTTCCTTGGCATTTCAAATTCAAATCCTATTTTACTTTAGATTTCAAATTCAAATCCTGGTGGCACTAATATACTTCCATGCAGATCCTTACAAATTCAGATTCTTTTTTTTGGCATTTGAGAACTATTTGGAGCTATTCCCCTATCCCACTGTAAAAATAAAAGACTCGATTTATTTATTCGTAGTGTCACCTCAGACCAGAACAAAGGATGATTGAATTGTATTAAGATCCTCTTTAGTTATTGAGTATGATTCATTGCCTAATAAAGGAATAATAAACATGGATAATATAGACAATTGTACAGTGTAGTATAATTTGTTGGGATGGAAAAAAAATGCTCCCAGTGGACTGGCACTAATAAGTGCTCCTTGTGTTGTAATATAAACAGTACAAGGGCTGTCTCTTAGCAAACATCCATGTTGTTTTGCTGGAAAGAAGAAAAAAAAACTTGCACAGTCCACTGACCTCAAGTAGATTTGAAAGCAACCACTAGCCTGCAATCAAGAAGGAAGCCCACACAGCAACGGAGCGTAAGAAGAATTTCGAGTGGTGGTTAGCAGCAAATACACGAAGGAGGCAGAGCAAAAAGAGACAGTGGGAGGGAAAAAAGAAAAGAGAGTCAGGGAATTAAATCAGAAGTCACTCATCAAACTGCGGAAACTATCTTCTAAAGAGTTTTTGTTTTAATATCTTTGCATAGGCGATTTGGTGTCATGTTTCTATGTTAGGAAGAGCAAGCAAAGACTGAGTAACCAATTTCTCAAACATTTGCGTAACCAGGAAGTTACGTTTCTTTTAGCATCTGGTGCTCAGCTACTACGGCGATTATGTGGGCATATGCGTGTCCACACAAACACACACGCACACTACATGTGTGTGGGATTAAGGTTTATTACGACCCATTTATAGGGCAGCGGATGCCAGCAGATTGCTGTTTACTACTTGGATATGAACATGTGAGTGAGGTATGCTGCTGTAGTTAATATACAGCTACCGCTTATTTATACTGAAACATTAAAAAAAATACATTTCTGCATATCCAGGAAGATTGTATTCCGATGGTGGAAACGATTGCTTCTCTAGAGTATTACATGAGGTTAATTAGAGTACAACCCTTGAGTTCATACATTTTGGAATAAAAAAAAAAAAAGTCACCCCAAAATCTGCAGTAGTTAACTTATTCTTCAAACTTATTTATGACTATGAATGTCACAGTATGGCTTTATAATGTCTGAACAGTTGAAGCTTTTTTAATTGCAATGAATGGAACGGATCATACTATTATTTTCCATCATTTCCTATAGAGGGGAAAAAAATGGAGATCGACCAACATCCCAGAAGAGATTGCGGTCAGAGTCAGTGGTTCCACTTTAAAGAAATAGGAATGTACAGTATAGAGACCGCTATGTCGGTATCTTTTATTGCCCTGTTTCCATCTTTCGGCGTACAAATTGAAATTGCATTTGTAGGCAAAATACAAAAAGCCAACACATGGGCACACAACGACTATTTGAACATGCAGTCCAAAGGATGGATTCACATCTGGGAGTAATGAAGTTCAGACCAACACAATGAGTGGGAGAGAGAGAGTGAGAGGGAGAGAGAGAGGCTATTTGAGGGAAATGAGGAAAGTGTTTTTGACTTAGGAAGTTTTTCTCCGCCGCTGACGTTCCGATCCCCGAAAGCTGTGATCTGTGGCGACACTGCCTGGCCGTTGGCCAGACCCCCAGACCCTCTTTATCCCCTCCACCCTGCTCTGCTATGAAAAATGGACTCCTCCAGCCTGAATTTCGGAGTCAGATGGTAGTAATTCCGAGGGCCAAACCACAGGGTATAATCACTGAGGATCATTTAATGCAACTTGTCATCATGTGCAGTTTTCTTTCTTACACGCTCATACATGCGCGCTCTCTTTCCCTTTCTCCTTCCTTCACGTTATAAAAGCGATTCAGCCTTTTTCTTTCAAAATTCAAGACTCCATCTACCCTTCCTAGGGAATATACTGGATATGTGCAAAAATATCAACCTCCTTGACCACTTAAGCCTGAGCGTGTTCAAAGATGTAAAAAAGCAGCTGACTGAAGCAGAGAGGGAGACATTTGTCATTAGTGAGGGCAAATACAGGCCTGAAGAGCTCCTGTGGGCTGATGAGAAGTCAGCAAAGACTCTAATCTACTCCACAAAAATACGGGTAGTTTGTTGCCTCACTTTGCGTTTAAGGACTTGAACTGAAGAAGACTTGGCTCGGTAATATGTCCTTCCAGTAGACCTCAATTTGATTTGATTTGAGTTTTCTTATAAAGAGTGCGGTTTGATTTTTCCCTCGAGCTATCTGACAGTTCTGAACATCAGCCTCGCAATCTCATCTTGCACAAAATCCAGAGGGAAACTTAAAAAAATATTATCCATATTACTATAGGCACGTGTGTGCTACCCAAACGCAAGGTTACCATTGGCAGACACTCCGGGGTAGTGAAAAGTATTTTTTTGCCGTAGAAGTTTCGCTTCACTGGGGTAGGTTGGTGGGAACGAAGCGGAAAAATTTGTGTAACTGAGAAGAAAAGTAGACAAGTGCAAGGCCTGGAAGCCGCAAATGATTGAGAGGTGGTCAGTCAGGGTCCTCAGAGAAACCACAACAACCTGAAAGACTCAGGAAGTCACCCTTTGTCGTTACTTCGCTACACGTTTTTTGTTTTGGTATGTTTGATATTAGGCTAAGGAAAAAAAAAAAAACAACTTGGCAAATTATGGGCATCCGTTGTGTAACTCAATTTGATAATGTGATTTTCTCGGTATGTTAACAAGTGACCGATTCGACGACAGCGATGTCAAAACACGTTCAAAGGACTGAAAGCCCTGTTAAATGCGCTGGCAAGTCGGCAGCGATGTCGTTCGAGTGAAGAAACGCTGCACTCTTGGAGTCTTAACTGCTTGTCCTTGTGGCTTTTATCCGGAACCATCTTTTGCATATCCTAAAATTAGATGTTTGGAAGTTGGCTTCAGACACAAAACACAAACAACAATTCACAACTTTGAATCCTTTTAAAGCTTAACACTGAACAATAAACCTGCACATTATGTTTGTGGCTCAGCACTCACAAATTCCTGTGGTTGGATTTTTAAATTCATTTAATTAATTTTTTTTTTTTGGGGGGGGTGACCTATCCTTTGTTATTTGCTGAAAACGTAACCTAGTTGCTGTTTTCATGCTCAGGTCAAAGCAATAACAATATTGCTTTCGCGCCACCTGGTGGCAGGTTGGTGGCAAGGAAACAGTTTGAAGTGACTCTGGGAACTTAATTTAAACAAAAGTAGTCCTTTGCTGCATTTTAGTGGCATTTAAAGGCTGTTACAAAGTCTTTGAGGGGGGCTGTCAATTAGTCACAGATTTTCACGAATAGTGGGAAGTACCTGTGAGTGCAACCAAGATATTTGTTTAATCAGGGGGCAATAGGAGGAAAACTACAGTATTTTGAGGCCAATACTATATTCAAGAACATAAACAGTGAGCCCTTTTGAAACTACATGGGGCATTGACAAATGTATTTTCTCAAGATTTTTGCCTTATATTCAAGAAAAAAATGGTTTAAATGTGTTTGTAATGCGATATCATTTTGATGTAGGTGGCACGGTGGATCAGCTGGAAAGCGTTGGCCTCACAGTTCTGAGGTCCCGGGTTCAATCCCGGACACGCCTGTGTGGAGTTTGCATCTTCTCCCCGTGCCTGTGTGGGTTTTCTCCTCCCACATCCCAAAAACATGCAACATTAATTGGGCACTCTAAATTGCCCCGAGGTGTGATTGTGAATGCGACTGTTTGTCTCTATGTGCCCTGTGATTGGCTGGCAACCAGTTCAGGGTGTACCCTGCCTCCTGCGCGTTAACAGCTGGGATAAGGTCCAGCACTCCCTGCGACCCTCGTGAGGATAAGCTGGCAAAGAAAATGGATGGATGGAATTTTGATGTAAATGTATGTATAAATTATTTATTTTAACATTAAAAAAATCATTTAAAGAGATAAATGTATTGAAAATACATTTATAATACATATTACATAAATACATATTACAATTACTACAGGAACTTCATAATGCAAATACTCCTTCGGCCCGATTGAAGGACGAGGTGTGCCGTATGTGGCCCATGAGCCATAATTTGCCCACCACTCCTTGAATGTGGCCATCATTTCATTTTAGTCTTTAACGAAATGAACAAAAATTAATTCACTCTCACATGTATGACTTTTTGTGTAAATTGTCACAAAAAGTATCCAAGTAGTGCTATATAAAACAAAGTGTGGCTGTTTATAATCTAGCTGCATGTATTATCATCCCTGCTACCTTATAATTTCTTTTGCATTAAGCTGCTGAAAACCGATCTACTCAATTTTATTTTTGGAAATATTTTTCCACTCACGGCATCTTGCTTACTCCTGTGATTTTCTGCCCCGCCCTCCCAGATTGTTTTCACCTGTGTCGCGTTACTTTTCCCGTCATATTGAACTATGTGCGATGGCTCGTCGCTGTGCCAGCTCGCCCGTTCCTCTTTGGCGCTCGCATTCCGGCCGACTTTCTCGGTTTCCTGTTCTCGCCTGCATAATTGCCCGCCTTGGTGAACGTTTTTAGTTTTGGGCGTTCTTTGTTAGGACACCCTGTGTTTGGATGCTGTCTGTCTGGATTCTCCAGTTAGTTTGAACACATGTTGACTGTTTAATGAGGCCACCGGAAGTCCATGTGAGGAAGTTAATGTTCATTATTAGCATGTTTGCAAGTCACCACTGATTACTCGCCGTTATCGAGTGGGAAAATCTGCAGCCTTGTTCTTGTCGGGCCCACATGTGGCCCACTTGTCTGGCTTTATCTCGAAGCTGCTCGGGGGCCCCGGGGCCCCGCCCTGCCCTGCCTTCAGTGAGTGCTCTCTCCTAAACACAGGATGGACGGGATGAAGATGGGGTGGAGAGATGAGCAAATTACAGATTCTCTTTACTTCCTGACCCCACTGATGTCATAGTGTCCTCGCCACAGTACCATAATTGGGCTGTTAAAATGGAAATCTGCGGTGGACTGCGATATCCCTCTGGATGAGTCCTGTGGAATACTGTATACACAAATAACACATTTCATTCATTAAGAAAAGTGATGGCATTTTTTTTTAAATGGGTGTGGTTTTAAACCATATGCCACATTGGTCGCCAGTCATAGATTGATTACACTTCCACCCCTTTACTCATTAATACAGCTTTTATGTCACCAAGGCATGTTCGTGTCTTCCAGTAAACATAATTATGTGTTCCCGGAGAGGCACGAACTCACAAACTTGGGACAGTCCAGCAGACTGAATGCAGTTCGGCTCAAAACGCACCATCTTGTCCTTGATGATGTCCACTGGGTTAAGTAACAGGCAAAAGTTTTAGGCCACCACTCTTTATTGTTTTAATTTTTTATGTCATTGAACATATCAAGGTGGCACGGTGGGTCAGCTTGAAAGTGTTGGCCTCACAGTTCTGAAGTCCCGGGTTCAATCCCTGTGTGGAGTTTGCATGTTCTTCCCGTGTCTGCGTGGGTTTTCTCCGGGCACTCCGGTTTCCTCCCAAATTCCAAAAACATGCAACATTAATTGGACACTCTAAATTGTCCCTAGGTGTGATTGTGAGTGTGGCTGTTTGTCTCTATGTGCCCTGCGATTGGATGGCAACCAGTTCAGGGTGTACCCCGCCTCCTGCCCGTTGAGAGCCGGGATAGGCTCCAGCACTCCCTGCAACCCTTGTGAGGATAAGCGGCTAAAGAAATGGATGGATGAACGTATCAATTATCATCATTGGTAGTAGGTGAGTTGGAGCCTATCCCAGCTGACCTTGGAGCACACCCTGGACTGGTCACCTGGTACTAAATGCTAGCCTGCTGCTGCTAAAGCTAAAAAGCTAAATGACTCACGGTTGCAATGAAATGATAATGTTCAGATCAGTTAAAAATTAAACGAGATTTTCCAACATGCTCTAGCGTTTATCTTTTTACAGTCAAGCGAAACGCAAATATTTCCTCTAATAAAACCAGTCCTCTAAATGAGCGTATACACAGGAGGCCGCCACACATGCACACTTCAGACAAACTTTAATCGACTCGGTGTAAAATTGTCTGGCAACTCCCCAAGAGCTGGCCAAGAAGAGCGTTCGATACAGTCTGATCTTGACAAGTCACTTCCGAGCAGCTTCGACCTGCTGCTCTCTGTGGTGATTTTGGTCCATTGTTTGCAGCGTCTTTGAAAGGAAATAACAGACAGCTTGTTGGACTGGAAACAGCTTTTCAGTCATTTGCTATTAATATACTACTGTGCAGTCTCTTTTAGGCTATATTTACACCATGTTACCAGCAGGACATGTCGTGAGACAACGTGAGATAATGGGATGGGCAAACGTGATGGGCTGTGATTGACGAGGGCGCCAGACGATACTGCGGCAGTCACAGTGTATATGAGAAACATTGTCGGCCGTAGTACTCGGGGTGAACGCAGCTAAACTTGACAGTACGAAATAGCGGATATCAAAACTTGAAGGCAATCTGAAGTGGAACGGGAAGTATGGGTCGTTCCTAGCATCCCGCAGTCCTTTCAAGTTGTGTCCTGTCTTTCTGCCATTGGTGTGCATTTTCTCTCGATTTGACACCGTTCACGCTGCAAGGAAGGGTGTATACAGTTTTGTTACGTTCAATCACGGTGATTCTCCGCACGGAATGCTTTACGAGCCTGCGTTCTATTATGATCTGACACTGCAGGGCGGTCTGGGAGGGTCCGTCCCATAAATAGAAAACGGGCCCACACTTTGCTGACTACAACTACCCCAAAGCTAAGCCATGTGTTAACCTAGAATGCCAGCCTTGGCATAACTTTTTAGAACGCCCAATGTGGAATGAGAAAGAGCTCACATTTTCTGGCAATGGATTGTGTAGTATGGATGTAGTATGTAAAAATTTTGACAGAAAATGAATATTATCAAACATTTGTTGAAAAGCAGCATACGCCCCCTATCACCGATGCCAACTCTGGACCGGCGCCTTGCAGCCCGGGCTTCATCCAACTCTGCCAGGCCCTCAAACAAAATTTAAAGATGCCCGGCATCCAAAGCCTCGAGGGGATGTGTGAAATGTGAGGGAGCCCATTAAATTGTAATATGGGCGGGAGGAAATGTATTGGGATCATTGTTAAATCATGAACCAAAGCGCATTGGACCGTTGAGCCTTCGGGACTCAACCAGAACCCCCCCTTTCCCTCCGCCCCTCCTCAGCTGGTCACGATTACTGTGATTGACAAAGAAAACTTGGAAAAACTTAAATACAGTCAAAAAACATGGAACAAACAGGCTGCCCTGGCCACACGGAACATAGTCCAAAAGTCGAGAATTCGCTGGGAATTTGAAAAAAAGTACCAACAAATAATAGATGACTTAGACCACTTTCAGAAAAATATGACATTTTAATGGTGAAATATAGTGTCTATGAACGTATTTTCAGTACAGGGTGTCTATCATGTTTGTCGTGCTATAGCCGGAACTACTTTTGATGCTCATGTTCCAGTACAATTTCCTCTAACGTTCCCGTGAGCTTGTGCTGTGTTTTGGAACGAGGCGAACCATGAACTGTTTCTGGTTATTTCCCATCTCTGTGTCTTGTTCTGCGTGTCCTCACCATTGAGCGCAGGCTCTCTTCCCGGCATAATTCATCTCATTTCCCCCCCTCCCCAAAATGAGCCCCAGCATCGCTGACAGCTGATTCTTCACTGTGTGTTTACGTCAGCGAGACAGGAGGCGCTCGGCAAGAGTTTTAACACAGACAGATCTAGAGGGAGGTGTGTTTTATCGCAAACACTTTTCGGATGAAAGCTGGTTTTCATAAACTGACTGACCACCCCCTTTCTCACCCTTCTTCGCATGGTAGTCAGACATTAAACAGAAGTGGACCCCAGTGACAGCTACACACGCATACTGGATACACACAATCAATAATTACCTGGCTCTCCAGATAGAGTAGTGACGTCAACATAGAGTTCAACAAAACGCAACAGTTCATGGAAACCTTTGAGGGCCTTTTTGGTCCTTCACCAGCAATGGTTAACATAATGAAAGTGGGGTGTGAGTGGGCAGCGTGAGTAAACTTTCAAAAACAATGTTGTTGCTCAGGCTTGATCCCAACAGTGTTACTGCGTAATTAAAATGGGGAGGATTGCGTTCCATCACCGCATAATTGGAATAAATTATAGACGTTATAATAGAGGGATTCAAACCTAAAATTAGCATTTCCTTGCTATTTGTTTGTCACGTTTTCATTTTACAAACATCAAAGAGCTGCACAACGTGACGATTAAGCCGTGGCACTTTCGTTGTGTTTTGAATCTTGAAATGATTTACATTTGACTTCAAGCTGGTGCGTAGTTGAAACGATATTTTGCATAAACTTTCAGGGGATGGCCACAGAGCGCCAAGGAGGCAGAAATGAAATTTGTTTGTCTTTAGGCTTCCTGTCAAGATTATGTTTTTCTTGCAAAGATGCAAAAACCATGCGTGCATATTGAAGTCTTTGGAGTAATTGTTTGCTTTGGTATATGGGACTGAGCACCGCTTTTTGGAAAGGCTGCGTTTTATTTCTCCTGACAGATGAATCACCGTTTTGTTTACCACACTTTGCAAACGTGGTAACGAGGTAAATTTGATGTTTTTCCAGGGTCCCGAAAGTGAACCCCCCCCCCCCACCTCCCAACTCCCACAGAGTCAGGGGCGCCCACCTGAAAAAAGACCAAAAAATAAGCCTTCGAGACGAGTTACGGCTTTCTACAAGAAAGTAGCTGGATATATGGATCATATCATAATGCACAAAAAAGTCTTGAACTTTTTTGCAAAATCCAACAGGAAGTCAACCATTTTTGTGTGGGGGAGCTATTTTGACTGAACTACAGAGTTCATCTTTTGCTCAAATTTGCGTAAATGATCACTGATTGAAAGCTGGTATACGAAGTAGTTAGGCATGGCCAAATTATGATGCTTTTATTTATTTATTTTTTTGCTTACACAACATATCCGTAGAACATGGATTTAGGTTTGATGATCATTCCCGTTTGTCATGAAAAAAGGAAGTTTGAAGGCCCGTATATCTCTCCTTGCAGCTTTAATTACTATTGGTTTTGTTTCTGGTCACTAGAAAACATCATTATGTTGTATCTCACTCTTCATTGGAGGCATCCTCAAAACATGAGTAGTTTTCCGTTCATTTAAACCATTTAAAAATGATTATACAGTGATTATGTGTGACAATGTTCAAATGTGACATTTAGCATTTCCTGTACACTTGATAACAGTGGAAAAAGATGTTGTTTTTTTTGTCTAGTTACAGACAGTTATCTTCACTGATGCAGCCATTTAAAATTAATCAGTAACTCAGTCAGACTTCAATTCTCTTGCACTTTTCAAACATTTAAAATCCTTTGGCTAGCAAAAGCAAGGTAAGCAAACAAACCCAATGTCACTGACACATGTAAAAAAAGATGCACGCATTCACAAAGAGTTCTGGAGTTGCTGCAGTGGTACATGCTACTTTTTTCCCCCCAAAAGATCAGAAGAAAGGGCGTTACATTCATCAATTCTGCAAGTGATATAAGCAGCTTGTCTCCGTGTTGGCTTAGGAACAAAATGAATATACTTTGCTGATGTTTTTCAGATGATAAAAGCTGTTCTTGGTAAGATGTCTGAAGTGATGTTCAAAGGTTAAAAAAAAAAAAAACAGTCAGCACTTAGGATAAATACAGTACATTGAAAGCTGACACATTTCAGAAAAGGAATGTGCCATCTTTCACACCAGAATAAAACTGATGGATTAAAATGTTGTAGATAGAAATAGATCGAAGCAACGGCACTGAAAACCTGGAGTTAGTCACCAACAGACTGTAATTGTGACTCATACGCGGCTCACGGAGATCCAAAATGTGCTTCACGTTGTCACCGGCATCTGCCACAATTATCACCGGCGGGATGAGACCCGGCCCAGAGAAAGGTCGGCCAATGACGGCTTGTCAAAATATTGACGACTGACGACGTGGCCTTTCTCCATCCAGGGGTGGAATCTATACATGTCACGAAGCACTTTATCTTGTCATGCTTGATTATACCTTAGTTTCAGCTTCATTTGTATCGAGTCATTTGCCAGGCTTATGATATACCAGAGAAGAGCTGTATTTCAAATTTGGACTCTCTTTTAATTGACACAGTAGGAGAGGTATTAATTTCAGAATTTGGATTGCATCCTTTAAAAATAACAAATACACAGATGTCATATTTCATCCATTTAGCAAAGTGAGGAAGCATCTTTTACTGTGCGGTTTTTGATCATAACTCATATTAGCATCTAGCATTAGCAGTACATTGCAATGCAAAACAAGAGCTTTTTTATAAAAAAAAAAAATGCTGTCATTGCAGTATTTGTTGAACGACATGTTTATTTTGTGGTTATTGTGGCTATTATTTTATGCTATTGGGCTTGACGAGAGGGGCAACAGCTCTCAGTATCATGTAGTGCAGCGCTAAACCACTTCACGCTCCACTAACGATAACCATATTGTTAGCTTAATAGCTCTCTAACGTTGTCAATCAAAAATTGAGCTTTATATTCTTTGAAAGTTTGATAAAGTGCTTTTAGATTGTGCAGTTGCTCCTACTTTTTTCGCCCGGCGAGCACATTTCTTTCCACTGAAATTGTAAGTGCATGTAGCGCTGATTGCTTCTGACATGCATCCTGGTAAAAGTATTTCCTTCAAGCATCGATGCAGCTTAAAAAGCATCGAACCCCTCCCCGCCCACCTTTCCATCTTCTGCACAAAGCCTTCTTTCTTTCAGCATAATGTATACATTGCTCTTTTTTTCCACTTCAGAAAAACTGGGGGGGGGGGGGGGGAGAAAAGAGCACTAAGAGGAATTCAACCAAATATTCCCTTGTGATCGCTCGAAAATGTACTGAGAGGAAATAAAACCTGGGCATTCCTAGCTAAATCGCGCTTCTTGCTCCCTTCTGAATTACGCAATGTCTCTTCCTTAAAGAGACAAGAAATACGGGGGCGGAAGATGAGTCGATAAGCAGACAGATTTAGAGACGCTGACCTAACGAGACAGAGAACTTGCCCGTTGGTTTTAAATTGCACTGTTTAAGTGGCCTCAACAAGCCGATAAATCCACCCTGGCGAGACCCCCGACCTTGAGGTGTAAACGTCACCGGTGAAGAGGAGTAACAGCCCCTTGTCAACAAGATTGAATATTCACAACTTCATGCATTTCTTCTGTAATGGCGTGATAAAGGGAGATGGGAAAAGGATCAATAGAATGGCGCAGTTATCTGTGATCACCATGGCAAAATGGCGACTTTATGCTGTGTAATAATAAATATTTAAACGAGTTGCAGCGACACCGTTACCGAGGTGTGTGATCTCGCTCTCTCTCACACACACACACACACACACACACGCACACACACACACGCACACACACTTACGCATACACATGAAACCTTCACTCTCCATCAGGAAACCGCAGAATCACTTCCAGTCGATGGCAAATCTAAGGCTTTTCCACATATAAGCATTTGTTCTAAAACAATTTGCCAAATGCTTCCTTTAAGGATGTCCATGTGTTTTGCTTGGTTAGCAGCTGAGCACGGGGGCCAAGGCTCGCTCGCTCGCTGCAGCTCAAAGAAGCAGACAGCACTTTGAAAGTGGAGGGAATCAACGTTTAAGTGATACTTTCCAGCTTCGCTTTCACATGATTTCTGCTGGGCCTGGCATTCCACGCGTCTGTTTCAAATCGATATGGAAGTCGCCGCGTACTTAGCGTGTGATTATGCTAAACGAATAACATCACGTGATATCTGGATGCCGTATGCGGCGAAACAAAGGATGGCGGCGCGAGGAGATGTAAGGATTTTGAGTGGAAGAAAGGAAAAAGAGGGGGAGAAATGAAAGAGAGGAGCCCTTTGACCTTTTAAAACAAAATCACTGCATTGGTTCCAACGTTGAAACCAGCAGAGAAGGGGACATGGAAGGAAAATCTGGCAAATACTCGAGAAGGACAATGACTTTGAACCACCGCTAAAATGTCAAAGGTCTCCTTTTTATCCCTTTCCTTGAACTTACTTTTTTTGAGGAGAAGGAACATAAACAGAGGGAATAAAAGAAGAGACAAGGAAAGGATCCAATCATCAAACCAATTTCTATAGCGCTTGTCTCATTAGGGTTGTGGGTGAGCTGAGGGCCTATCCCGGATGACTTGAGGAGAGATGCACCGTTTGCCCCGGACTGGTCGCAAGTCCACGGCGGTGTATAAATAAACAAACATCCATTTTTGATGGAAATAGAAATGAAATGGGGGAGAGGAATGGGGGGAAAAATTAAATGAAAAGGGGAGGACAGTAGTGATAGTAATTTGTCGATTCTGAAATGATTGGATTAAAAATAAGAAAATAATTATTTTGGGAAATTTATATGCCTTTACACCTCTAGAATATAATCTATGTGCCCTGCAATTGGCTGGCAACAATTTCAGGTCGTACTCTGCCTCCTGCCCGTTGAGAGCTGGGATAGGCTCCAGCACTCCCCGCGACCCTCGTGAGGATAGGCGGCAAAGAAAATGGATGGATGTATAATCAGATGGATTTTGTTCCTCCCTCTCTCTTATATTATATGATCATTTTGCTGTGAGACAACATTAGATGGATGCGGTTGGCGAATGATAACTGCCTCACTTCCCCAACCAGCAACCAAATCTCAGCATCATATGATTTGAATGAAAGCTCAATAAAGGGTGGAGATGAGATCAGGTGCAATTGTGTCAGAGTATGCCAAAACTGCATCAGTATAATTCAAATCCCATCATTGTGCGGTACCAGGTGAAAGGTCGGGGGGGAGGGGAGGGCCGAGCGCTCCGAAAATGGCTTGTTTGACTGCGGCTGGGGGCCTAATCCCCGTCATCCCCTGTGCGAGATGTCGCCGAGCTGTCCGTGTTAATGCCTGACCTGTCATTATGTGGGTGCAATCCACACAGTGTTGACGCCTGCTGTCAGCGGATCAGAAAGCGAGCTAAAACAGTACTTTTCGTCACCGGAGCGAGGGGACAAATAACAAGCTGAATAAGAGTGTACAAGGTTTGACATCAACGGGAAGTCATAAAAGGAACATTACAGGTCTTGCTGCTGTTAACCCTTTCTAGTGCTTTCTAGGGCTCAGTCACCAGAATAAAACCGTGTCCGTAATTGCAATTGTTTCATCGTAAGTGGCTATAAAACAGAAGACATATAAATGAATATAACAAATTAAAGGTTCAAATCAGAATTTGTAAAAGACTGGAGATGATCATGCCAATGCTGCAGCGATCCAAACTTCACTGAGGCATTGAATGGCAATTTAGTATGGAGAAGAGGGAAAATTTAGGATCTTGATGGCTTTCCCATAAATCTGACTTTTGTGTCTTTTTTTGGGAGGGGGGGGGCATAAAATCTAAGATTTATAACATGATGTGAGAGTTGAGAAGTCACTTTTGGATCCGTACATTCGAACCAACTATAGAATGAATAATTTTGAAATCCTAACATCTTAATTTTGGCATTGGCTGCTTTTAGATAAGTGATATTGTCAAAAAGAAAACATACTAAACCTACATTATGCCATTCACACAACACACACACACACCATTGGTCATAAAGCTAATTATTATGCACTTGAGGGAAATAGGCCACTCTATTGTGACAATGTCATAAAACCAATAGACATCCGTGGCAGTATATCGCCATGACGACCACTATTCCTTGGGCATCCTATAATTGTTTCATGCAATCTGTACATAAAGCTTATATAAGAGTTACAGTTGGTGTCAAAAATGAGTTGTTTGTGAGTAATATTGACTTTATAATGATAAGTTTGAAAGATTGATAGGTATTATAGAAAGTCAGATAATGTACATAGCAAATTCAATAATAAGGTCAAGTTTAAAATGTCATGGATTCATGCATATACAGAAAATGAGGAAGATGAGAATGACATTGTACTCTTTTTTTTGTGTATGTAAAAAAAAAAAAAAAGAGAAAAGGACAGCATCCTGTACGGTACTATTGTATCTTCATGTTCAAACCGCCCCCTCAATTAAAAGCAGCGAGAGAGAGATTTCACTAGCCCACAAACGAACTATTCACACCATTCAAACGCTCTCATCACGAATGCATTAGCTGAGCAACAATGTGAACCCCAACCTCCTCCTTTTTATTGCACCACCGTTCTGAAAAAAGCAAAAAAAAAAAAAAAACCCTCGAGCACACACGCGCTTTCATCCACTGACCCACCTGAGCCTCTCCTTGGCCTGATCATTACACGACTGTATAGATCCGTCCTCACGTCTTGAGCCACTTCTCTCTTTATTACATCCATATCCCCCCCCGACCTTTCCATCTTCATTTGTTTACACTCAAGCCGCGTTCTCCATTTTGCCTCATTCAAAAATCGGGTTTCAATACGATTCCGTCGCCGTGAAATAATGTCGTTGCCATGATGCGTTTCACACCAGTTGAGTGAGGAGCATTTGCAGCGTGCACAACGGGCCCATCCCTCCCTCCTCTGTGATCACACTAGCCTTGGTGATGAAGGCCACCCCTGGGGGAACCGACACAGACACTTTGGGAAGCAGCGTGTCAGCTCAATAAACAGCCATTTATTGGTAGGAGACTGAATACGCTGCCATCCTTGGAAACTCTTAGCGGCGCAGCTCGCGGAGAGTGTCGAGCAAGATGAATTAGTTCACGTTTGTGCACACGGATGATTATGAATCAGTGGGGACTTGTTTGGAAATCATCAGTGCTCAATACAGATTTATGCAATCTATAAATGCTGTTATTAAGTGCATTCATGGTAAGCAATCGCCGGATTGTAGAAGATGCCCCTTGATGATAAATGATTATTCTCTATGCCAGAAAACCCTTTCTTTGACTGGATGTTTGTTTCTCGGGCCTGTCATATCAAAACTTGGCTCCACTTTCCTTTACTGCAAATAGAAAAGAAATTCCATATGAAAATCCTCACACATTTCTCACAGAAGATGAAGTTGGATTGCTACACTTTTCGTGTATCTAGCTATGCGTTTGCTGAGCCGCTTATCCCCACGGGTCGGGGGAGTGCTGGAGCCAATCTCAGGTGTCATCAGGTAGGAGGTGGCGTACACGGGGGCAATTTAGAGTCTCCAATTAATGTTGCACGTTTTGTGGATGTGGGAGGAAACCAGAATGTTCCGAGGAAACTCACCCAGAACATGAAAACTCCACACAGGCAGAGCCGGGATTCAAACCCCGGTCTTCAGAACTGTGAGACCAACGCTCTACAGCAGCTCCACCGTGGGGCCTTGTTTTCTCATATTGCTTTTTTTATTTTTGCGGTATAGCATGATCATGTTTTATAAAGTTAAAATTATGATGAAATTAGCCTGTCTTGACATTATTTTTCTTCATCCAGTCTACCTAGATGTTAAATTTATAATAAAATCACATCCACTCCCAGGTACTACATTGAGCCAGTTTGGCTCTCGAGGTAACATCTACACTCGGGATTAATTATCGGTCTCCACGGTAACAGTTTGAACCGTTCCTCTGACAAATAGGACCCCAGCATGTACCCAATCTGTACTCATTTTACAATGGTGTGGTCGTACTGCTTTAACAGCAGTGTTGTTTCAGGACCGGTAGCAAGATATTGCGTCACTAAAGGTACAATGTTCTACACAACTGGGCCATTCTTTTGGCTACCAGTCAAGCAAAACACGACCATTGGGTTTTGCAACTTGTACTTTGCATGTCAATGTGAGCACAAATGTTATATAACACTAGTTTGCTCTTGGCTGCTCACAAATTCAAATCCACTTAGGAGCTATAGTTAGCAATATTTGTATTATTTTAAGTTCACAATATACTATTAGGAATTGGTCAAAAATGTGTCTTAAGCACTTTAAAGACTTTTTTTTTACCAAACATAATTTTGATGTTATGTTTGAGACTATGTATTGGGACTGTACTATGTAGGGAACCACGCCAGTGACAACATTGCATCAGTAAAATGATTCCCACCATCAATCGATCCATTTTCTGAACCGCTTATCTTCACTAGTGACGTGAATGTGCTGGCTCCTATTCCAGCTGACTTTGGGCAAGAGGCGTGGTACACCCAGAACTGGTTGCCAGCCAATCGCAGGGTACATGCAAACAAACAATCATTTAGACCTAGGGGCTATTTAGAGTGTTCAGTTAACCTACCATACATGTTTTTGGGATGGAGAAGGAGTACTTGTAAAAAACTTATACATGCAAATTCCACACAGGCAAGGTTGGACATGAGTCTTCAGCACTGTGAAGCAGATGTGCTAACCAGTTATTCACTGTGCCGCCCAATTTACAGCAGTAATTCTTAGTGTAGTATGGGCAAGTACTCCCTCTAGTGGTACGTAAAAGAATCACTTAGAAATTATAATTCAGTTGTATTTAACTTTAAAGTTACAGTATATACAAACATGTTTGGGTATGTTTTTTTTTTTATTTATATGGGCTACATTTTTAATGAAATCGTTCTTCAGTACAATTTTGGAATTAGTATTTTTCCTGCACAGTGGCTTACATCCATCCATTCTCCACATTGCTGATCCTTTTCAGTGTTGTAGGGTGCTGTATATGCAGCTGACTTTCAGGCAAACCTTGAACACACACCTTGAACTGGTCACCAGAAATACAGTAGTGACTGGCTATATCAAAGTCAGGCAAATATACAGTTAAACAATCACTGACTTATGACGCTATTCAGTATGCTTTGTGACTAAAACATCCCTCTCATTTTTTAAATGGACACTTGGGCCTACTGTGCTACTGGACTATATTTTAATGTTGATCATGATAAAAAAAAATACTTATGTGTAAAAGGTTTGAGAACATCTGCACAACTGGGCTATATTTTTGCAACAGGTGACGCAAAACGCAATGATCAGGTTTTGCAAAATGTACTTTGCATGTCGACAGTGTGTGTACACGCGTCTTTGAAGATAGATTATCATCCCCAAGGGAAATTAAATGACGACAGCAGCGATATTCACAGTACACATACACTCGTAAATTACATAGCAACCAACAACATTATGACGTACACATGTACATTATTGTAAATTCAATTCGATGTCATCCATAAACGGATTTAAATTGAAAAAAAAACAACTTTCCAAATGTCTACCTTTCCTTCCAATGCAATATTTGAATTTGTTGTGATGTCCACTCCAACGTTTTATTGGAAAATACAATTCTGGATTGACATTCCTACTTTATTTTGCGCGGCATACTACTTGATAGCTGATTTTTTTTTTTTTCAATTCTGATGTGATTTGGATTAATGATTTCGTGCGCCTTCTGCTCCTTACCTGTACCAGTCCAGTCCCTTATCGTAGAAGCGGTCAAAGAAGTGAGGCTCGGCTCCGACCGCCCTCACGTCCGGATGGATGCGCAGGAACTCCAGGAGAGCTCTCGTTCCTCCCTTCTTCACCCCGATGATGATGGCCTGAGGAAACTTTTTGCTCCCAAAGTTGTTCGCGATGGAGATGCTGTTGTTATTTGCGGTAAAAGCAACGTCCGACAATTGGTCTCGGACAAAGTGCGCACCGGCTCGCCCCGGTGATGCCTCGTGTGCGTCGTTTTGGACATTTTTGTTTTTGTGGTGACTCTGTTGGTCATAAACGGGTCTGGGCAAGGACTCGCAGAATCCGTTGAGGCAGTAGAAGAGATAAACAAAGAGGATGATCATGGTCAAGAAGACGGACAGCTTGGACTGCACCTTCAGGTGTCCGAAGTTGAACGCAGCTCTCCATCTACTACATCCCATGAGTCTTCATAGTTATGTTTTGATTTTTTTTTTTTAAAAGGCACGTTTTCAAAGATGAAAAACGAAAACGTCCATTCTGAACTGGGGCATGTGGCGCCGAAATTGTGCCGCGTGCGTCAAAACGCTGCGCCCCATTGTCTTCGTCTCCGGATCGATTAGCTCAAGACCAGCACCTTAGTCCTCACGGGGGAGGATTGGGAGCTCGAGTCCGACTCCAGTGCTGCGTGTCTCTGTGGGGAAGCACTCATCGGCTCATCCCGAGTGACTACCGCTTCCACGCCCTCGCCATCAAAGCGCACGCCCCTCCATCGTCGGTCGCCAACATCAGTGGCAGACGTTGACAGAAGCCCTCATAGTTCAGCGTTTTGCAAGCAATTTTGCAGAAATGCACTTCATCCTATCAGGAAAACATTAAGACGCGCAATTTTCTGCAGTTTATACATTTAATGGTTACATTCACCAAAGCCGCAGCTGCATTAGCTGACTTTTTTTTTTAGTCAGATTTATGGGGCACCTGCTGTTTCCGAGCCCCCTTTGACCCCACAAAACGCCATGGAGCCACCATGTTAAACATTCAACCTTTGCACTCTTGCCACACTGCACAGGTGCCTCTGGGTTTTGCTCCTTTCTCCCTGTGTTTGTGACTGTGTGCGCACACAACCTGCGACAGTGATCCAGACTATCATCAGCTTTCTATTTGCTTTCCCTTTTTGTGCAAACTGCAAAACCAAC
Source organism: Syngnathoides biaculeatus (assembly GCF_019802595.1). Lineage (NCBI taxonomy): Eukaryota > Metazoa > Chordata > Actinopteri > Syngnathiformes > Syngnathidae > Syngnathoides > Syngnathoides biaculeatus. The sequence goes on from NC_084661.1 coordinate 8,969,323, forward strand.
AGTGGAACCACAACCTGGAGAAATGTCTGGACGGATTTGTGTCAAAAGTCAAACAAGGCTCAGAGTTCCAACCCTCCTTATGATCTGGCTCGAGGCCTGCATCAAGCAGGGGTGTGCAAACTTTAGAATATACTCACTGGCCACAACATGAAGACCTTAACAAAAATTTGCTCTCTTGAAAAAGTTCACATTTACCCAAAATATTCTGCGCAGAATGATCCGACGCAGTTCTGACATTCACAATGCTAACTGGTAGTGTAACAAAATACACAATCTGTTTGGATCACAATTTATTGGCAACTTCAAGCATACGTGAGGTGCAACATGACAGCACATCCATGCAGATGTCACACCAGCGGGGGCAGCAGGCAGTCCCGATCGAGCCGGGCCTCCTCCGACCTGGCAGTATGTCAATTTTCCGGAGTCCCTGAACAGCGGCGACATCATTTCTCCTTCTGGAGTCTCCACGCAGTCTGTCATATTGATCAGGCGCCATGTTGGAAAAACAATCAGAGCTGTGCCACTTTGTTGGTCTAGAATCAAATTTCTTGAATTGAAATCTTGTCAGACTTTGTCTTCTTATTGTGTTCATTGAAATTTTTTGAACAGATTTGATGCCCAAGAGTTTTACACAATGTATTAGCCTCAAGTATATTTTCAATTTCAGATTTGTTTAGCCTCTAACCAACTTAATCTGAGTTTGGGAGCTAACATTAGCTAACAATGAAGTATAGTACTCAAGAATTTAGCACTGGCGCTATGGAGTTGTCCAATGACAAGCACAGCTCTATATTGTGTGTTTCTTTCTTTAAAGCGTATTTATAGGGGAAATGCACTGGTTTGCTTTAACAAATGTATCCAATAGGTCATGTAATATGTACTCTATTTTGACAATGTGATGTTAAATCCTCTCTCATTTAATAGTGTTTTGAGAAGATTTTTATCAGCAATTACGAATTTTCAGGGGCGCTGCCATTTTCCCGAGTCACATGACTTATGTGCGGGGATGTGACGTGTTTCATGCCGCAACAAAGGCTCGATTACGTGAGACACCCTTTATGCCCAGTGCTGAATTTTCGGATTTATCCTCGTCTGATGAAGAAATAGCAGTATCAGTTGATCGGGAAGACGGAGGAATATTTCCATACACAGCCGTGAGCACAGATATAGGTCATGTGACTCAGGAAAATAGCAGTGCCCCTGAAAATTTGTAATTGCCACTAAAAATAATCTCAAAACACTATTAAACGAGAGAGGATTGTCAAAATAGAGTACATATTACATGACCTATTGGATACATTGTTAATGCAAACTAGTGGATTTCCCCTTTAAGACATGAGGAAAACATTTTTCTCAGGTTTTCAGATTTAAAAATGTATATGTTCATCAGTTTGGAGTGTTAGTATCAAAAATTGCTGCTACAATGCCTTTGATGCTTGTTAGAACATGTTCTACATGCACCTGGGTGGAGCAAAAATTTTTGTGTTATGATTTCCTTTTTCAATCCTAGAAAGTAGTTAGTCAAACCTGTTAGAGTTACAACATCTTTTCCCGGGGGAAGAGACTCCGATATGTAACGCTTACCCTTGGGCCTTGACTTTGTGGGGTGATAAAAGGACTCCTATTGTAGTATTTTTCGATTTCTGACCTAAAAGTGGGGATGACGGGTTTGTCAAGAGTATGTCAAAATATGATTTGTGTAGCTATCAGTTGCGTACTGTACAGCGGAATTTTAATGCTGAGTGACATTAGGAACCCCCCCCCCCTCCACCACCACCGAAATCCTCAACCACACACACACATACTGTTAACACACCTGCAACCGTAAGCAACATCTTCTGCACTGAATGCCTGTCCACCTGTGTCAGGTATTTGGCTGTGGGAAAGTAGACAGCTGTACAAAGCTCAGCATAGGCACTTGTGGTCTGTAATCCTCCCCAAATTCCCTTTGACGGCCACTGGCGGATGCTTCAAAGACGGCGTCAGTATCGGGCCCATGAACGCCATCCACTGTACTTAAAACAAACACCGGTGGCATGATTAGAGAAATATCAAGTGACATGCATATTTGTTGTTTTGCGGGTAGAACTATGTACTTTTTCAGACTTCACACAGGATTTTGTGTCCTCGTGCCACTAAATCCACTCACACTTTCATGTCTAATCCATGTTTCCATCGAGCGGTACGCTTCAGTTTGACTCATCTCGTTTGGGTTTGGATCTTTAATCACTACTTTGCTATTGCAGTAGCTACATCTGTTATAAACAGTGGAAGATCCTTCCAGTGTGACAGTGCAACCCACCAATTACATTTTTTTTTTTTAATTTTAAAAAAAGGATTCCAATCGAGAAATAGAGAGTGCAAAATTCCACTAGGAATCACTGTTTATACAGTAAAACCCGGCATATTTCCAGTTTGGTGCTTGTGAATTCACCTATTCATGGATTTTCTTAGAAAGTATCATGCTTTATTTAAGGGGAGGAAAAAAAATCATTGATTTAACTATTTGTTGTCTTTGTCATCAGGCCAAAGCAATAAAAGAATTACTCTGGTGCCTTCTTGTGACTCCTTGGCGTTGAGACCTATGTTGAAGTGAGTTAAGAAGCTTCATTTAGCCAAATAAAAGTGCTTTGTCGCCATCTTTTGGCCACTTAGTTTCCAGAAATATGTTGAAGTGAGGCAGCATGGTGGAGCAAACTGGTTAGAGCGTTGGGCTCACAGTCACGAGGACCGGGGTTCAAATCCCAGCCCTGCCTGTGTGGAGTTTTCATGTTCTCCTCGTGCCTGCGTGGATTTTCTCTCACACAAGAAAAACATGCATTTATTGGAGACCCTAAATTGAGCCTAGGTGGGATTTTGAGTGTGACTGTGCCCTGCGATTGGCTGGCAACCAATTTAGGGTGTACCCAGCCTCCTGCACTACCGCGATGCTTGTGTGGATAAGCGGCTCGGGAAGTGGATGGGTGGATGTGGAAGTGAGTTGAGGAGTTTCATTTGGACAAAAATAGTGCTTTGTCGACATCTTGTGGAATAGAAAACACTTTTTTTGCAGGGGGTGTCATTTGTCAATTATTGCTGTTTGTGACAAAACAATAAATAGCGTTGGTTCATTTATCATAATTGTCATTCATCATTTAACTCTAAGCTAATACTGTTGAAGTTAAATTAATTTCCTTTTTGGGGGCATCAACATCTGCCCGAAAACTCACCAATTTTTCCACATATGTCTTGATGAAAATATAGAGTATGTATTTCAGGGGTCCAGAATACAACTCTCCAAAACTCTCTCACACAGCTCAACTGCGATGACCCTCATGAGGTAAAGTGATATAGAACATATTATTATGAATGTTTAGAATTGCCTTTACAGAATATTATTTGTATTTCTGTAGGGTCTCATTACAAAAAATGGTTTTGAAAAAAAAAAGACAAATTGGAGGTTAAGTCGAGTCCAGGTTGACGAGTTTCTCTGTTCTTCCTCTTTTGTTCCTGTTTTTTTTTTTTTTTTTTGTACAGTTCCGGTAGCAGGCTGCCAAAGCTGGTAAGGCAGTGATGGTACTATTATTAATAATATTAACAACTTTTAACAATGAAAATAAACAATTGAACTGAACTGCTGTTTGGTAGAGCTGGGATGAAAAAGTGAGCATGGCATAATTTTAGCAGTTTAAGAGGATGCAATAAAGCAGATGTAGTACTTCTAGTGAAGTGCTGCTCTTCAAACGACCTGTTAGGTCAGCTCCATGGAATGTACACACACACACACACACACACACACATACACACAAACGCACACACACACACACACACACACGCATATATCCACTTGTCACCCATGCTTGTCACCAGACTCCCCCAACTATCATTATTAAAGGTCAGCCTGGATCATGGGATAAATGCTAGCATGTCCCCTCCTCCCCCTTTTATTTAATTAAAGTCATCCTGATCAGGTGGAGGGCTACAAACCCAAGTCATCAACAAACCGATTATTTATTCCACGTTTTTGAAAAAAATTGCTCGAGGTAACCTATTTTAATGCCGGGTACTTCATATCGGCAGAAAAGAAAGTACAACTTTAAGATAAAACATTTGAGCCGCTTATCCTCACAAGGGTCGCGGCAGTGCTGGAGCCACTCTCTGCTATCTTCGTGCAGGAGGCGGTGTATGATTGTATTGTGTTATGGATATGTTATGTTTTCGCGATACGGTGCAGGGTTGCATCAAAACGACTTTACATAATTTCCATGAGACTGCAGGAGGGTGCACTATGAAAAAAAATATATATTATTTTCACACACCGGAAAATGGATGGGTGGACTTCAACATTTTTAACATTTTCCTTTATATCTCATTGAATAATGTCTCTATTTTAACTCCCAAGTGGAGGACTATTCATGTGGTGTGCAGCTACGTCATTTGGTCTCGGTGTAGGTCGTACTCAAGTTTCTAACACTAAATTGGTTTTGCTGTAACATAATTGGCCTGGAGGACAAAATAACAGCAACACTCGTCTGTGGTATTGAACCACAACTACCTCATTTCACACCCGGGATATCATCAGGGAAAACAACGCTCCCAATATGCTCATTTGAAGACAATATATATGCTACGGCCGAGAAACGTATACAGCCGCAGGTTCTGCTCAGAGACGCTTCATGCTGTGTGAAGGCCGGCTTTAAGGCCACACACTCCCGGCCATAACTGCAGGGCAGAGTTCTGTGGCAAGCCGGGTAAGTATAGGGCACGCCAACACTGTGTATTACCGCATGGGTGTGGCCTAAAAGCTTGCAACAAGAAACATCGCTCCTGGAAAAAAAAAACAAAAAAAAAAAACTGCCAAGCATGCCTACACAGGACTGTCAAACAATTCTGCGGCATAACTGTTTACCAAAGTCACAACAGAGACGAGGAGCGAGAGGAACGCACCATCTGCGCTTATCCATCTCTAGTGCATTTTTTTACATTTTTATTTTAAAGATGAAGTTCAATAAAAGCTCCAATTCCATTAAAAAGACACGCTGGTAACAGGTGATGTGTAAACCCCGAGCATGAGGTCATATAAGTGAATCAGAACCATTTGCTGACAACATAAACAGTGCTGATTTCTGATTTCAAGTTTATGTATAATGTATGTGAAGTTTGCTCTCAGCATTTGTTGTTGTGTGTGATTTTATGTGTGTCGATTATTTAATGAAAGATATCTTTTACTGGCATTCTTCAGCCTTTTTTTGTTGAGGGGGCCATTTTCCCTCTTGGCTACATAGTCTAGAAACATCTCTGCTCCTACTTATTCATCATGATTGCGGTCTCACTGTAAAAAGGATTGGTGGAAAATTCCATAATGCGCTTTTGATGCGTGTTGACGCAATAAAGACCAATCGCGTTTCTAGTTTGCCGGGATCCAGCGTAACCTTGTGGAGCGGCAGCACAAAGGATGACAAGTCTTTCAGGACAGGTGGGCCTTGTAGACACAACAAAACACCTTTTATCTCCTCCCATCTGGCGTAATGCTGCGATAGGTCTCGAAGTGGTGGTTTTTGCATCTCTGTTTGATACACCCAAAATATGTATTACAAGATATGGGGGAGTTGGAAAAGCTTTCCAGGAAGAACTCAACTTGAGTAACTGCTAAGATAAATATCTCTGCAGGTTCCACTGCAGGTGGTTGCCTCAGGCTGTTGTCCACTGATCTTGTTCCTTTGTGCCAAGCTAACCCTTTTGAGGATGGGCACTCCCTAAATTGGTGTGCTAAGCTAAGCTAACCTAACCTCCTAATGCAATTCATAGCCTCCTCTTTAGTCTGTGCTCGATCCAAGTGGATTAAAAATGGAGAGGGCAACTACTTCTATAGTCTTTATGTTAAACTGCAAGTGTTGAATTGTTGATTGCAAGTGTATGCAATTTGCATTCTTAAACAAAAAAAATTGAATTTAAAATCACAAGTCACAAAATAGTGACAAACAAATGTATACTGGTGTTATTGAATTTAGTGAAGAAATTTAGTGAAGCATTTTTGTAATACTTGTGAAAAGTGAAGATACATTTTTGCCAAATTATAAAAATATATATACTGTATTTATCAAGAAATATGAACAGAGACTTGTGTGCGCCATAAAATTCATCCATTTTCTTAGCTGCTTATCCTCCCGAGGGTCGCGGGAGTGCTGGACCCTATCCCAGCTGTCAACGGGCAGGAGGCGGGGTACACCTTGCCAGCCAACCGCAGGGCACATAGAGACGAACAGTCGCACTCACAATCACACCAAGGGGCAATTTAGAGTGTCCAATTAATGTTGCATATTTTTGGGATGTGGGAGGAAACCGGAGTGCCCGGACAAAACCCATGCAGGCACGGTGAGAGCATGCAAACTGCACACAGGCCGGGCCAGGATTGAACCCGGGACCGCAGAACTGTGAGGCTAACACTTTACCAGCTGATCCACCGTGCCGTCTGCACCATAAAATGGGCCACTAAAATGATCTGTTTGACAGCTGTAATGTAAATGCAAAGCTAGATACTGTAGCTCTTATCATGTTAAATACTGCTGTCAAACTGGTGCCCTGGGGGCCAGCTGTGGTTCAGCACTTCATTTTATGTGGCCCGCGAAAGCAAATCATGTGTCAACTTCGTTTTTTATGAAAATATCATTGCTATTTTTCTTCACTTGTAATATCATTGAGAATTGACAAGCATTTTTTTTGTTACCAATACCACTTTTGAAAGAAACTAAATAATCGTTGAAAAACGTGTTTTTATAAGCTTCTGATTTCAAAACTAGTTATTTAGTCGTTTGTTGTGTAGATGTAATTATATGAGGTGAAATTCATTTTCTGAGTTCACGATCATAACGGCTCAAGGGAAGTCAGAACTACAATATGGTCTATGACAAAAATACATTTGGGATCCCTGGAGATTATGAATTTCATCCTAAAATAAATTACCCCTCTCAATCTGCATATGGCAACCACGACTGGGGTCTTTGTTATAAGTTAAAATAGCCCTCCCAACATGTATACAATAACCACTTTTGGAGTTTTTGTCATGCTAAGCCTTTCATATAGGAGAGGACCATGAATGGCTCCTGTGCTGGACCTCCTGATGACAGCCATTCTAGTTTTTGGTAAATTGACAAACTTGTCTACAGTGACTTAATAAGACCACCCTGTCCTGTCATATATGTGAGACACTCTCCCTCCAGGTTTTGCGACTTCTCTATGCTGGATCTATGTATATATATATATATGTGTGTTTTCTTGCCTGTTGGCTTTCTCTCTCTGCCTTCCATTTTCCACTGAGCCAAGTCCGAACCTTTCAACAAGAATTTTTGGACGACATGCTCCGGCTACTACGCGATTTACTGCTCCTGGTATAACCCAGTGATTCCATGATCTACAGTTATGATGTCATTCAGGCAATAAAGACTGGTCTATAATCATTCTAGTCCATTCTTACTGCTCCAAAATCCTGCAGCGGAGCATGATATGTCAGAAGCAAGGCAAAGCAGTAAATATAAAGAGAGGGTAGACGGAGCAAAAGGCCAAAATAAAGACTGATCCGAGCTTTATTATTTTCTCGAGGTACGACGCAAAACGGCTGACGCCGTTCTCCATTACAGTACCATTTAAGATGCAGAGATCAATCAGGCCTTGAAAAAACATCAACGTGTGTCTGAAGGAACGACAGGTAGCCTAAACAAACACGACAAACCTCGTCCAACCTCCTGAAACACACGCAGGGTGTCACGGCATATCACAGTCGTACGTCTGTCGCGGTGGAAAAGCTCCTGATTAAATAGTTTTGTGGAGTGTGTCGCACCGCCTCAATGAGCTCAGCGGCTTTGAAGCAAGTCGCTGAGGTTGGCTCTTATCGTGTCTCGGGACTGAAGATAACTGAGTTAGACAGCGCTCCGGGATCGTGTTTACAAACAGTCACCGTGAGCGCTGTCAGGAGGCATCCATGTTGGCTCAATTCACACAGAGAGGATCGGGCAGACGGCGCTGCAACCATGCATGGGCTTCGACCCAAAGCTGCCAGGCGAGCTGCTTTGAAGCATGTGGTGTAAACTGCGTGTCAACTCACGTTTCTTATTCTTGTTAACTGGATGTCGTGTTATAGTGTGAGCCCACCCCGATGAGAAAAATATACCCCTAAAATGTCACGTCACCTTCCTATTAGAAAGTTCAGTAATTCTCAACTGTTGGCGACAGGACCCAAAATTTGGTTGCGGACAGGTAGTGAAAAATTAGAACGCGTGCTCGGTTTATCTTAACGGACCCTGACCTGAATGGCACCCTGAGATAGTTGAAAGTGGCTCTTATCAATGACTATGAATTATTTTGAGAATACACATCATATTTTAGGTGTGTAATACAGAACAATGGATGAATAATAATACAGTCCCATAACATTTGGTGAATGGAACCCATTAAAACCAACTTTAAGATAAAATACTTAGTTGTCTACCAACACACTTTTAGTGTAGTTTCAATTAAGTAGATATATCAAATACCAGGAGAAAAATAATTAATAATTATGAGTGAGGTGTAAAGAGCTTGAAAAAAAAACATCTAAACATAGACAAGCTACTTCAGATCAATTGGAACATTTTGTGTTCAGTAAAATGTAAATAACAGCAGCTCCAAATATTTGCAGTTGTATATAAAATGATAGAGTATGGGGAATATCGCATTACATTATTTTTTTGTGTTTATTTATTGCTTTACTGAATACAAAGCAATGCAAGCTAATAAACATCGAATCTGCCAGAGTCACCAAAAAGGCTTTTTGTCCCCATGTGTTGCCCCTGTTAAATTGTCATACTCAAGCAATAATATCATCAGAACAAAACGTTTTTCAATATTTGGAAAGCAATAATGAAAAGAAAAGTAAATAAAAAAGCTATTAAAGGAACTAGAAAGAACATTCAGATGATGAATTGTTTTTATTTGTGATCATTTATGGGTAAAGCTCTAAAGAGTAAAGTTGATTTGAAATTCTGGGTACAAATAATAATGAGAAGGAAGAAAATCTGGATTTCATTGTACTGATATAAAATCCCAAGTCCAAAAAGAAATGTAGTCAGAAGTGCAGCTCTATCGGCATGATCGTGAAACCGTGTGCAAGTTAGTGCAAGTCCCACCCTATATGTCTACGGTGAGCCCATTTACAACTCTGCGCCATTGTGAAATTTTGAGGCCCAAAAAGCAACATGTCAGTCTGGCTCCTTGTTACTTGGAAGTCAAATCCTGTGAACGGTGAAAGGTGTCGATACTTTTCTGTCTGTGCAGCCTCCTCGCTGACATATTGAGCGGCACTTCAATGCTCTGTGACTATGTGATGTGTGGCAAACCATTGGAGGAGGGGGGGGGGGGTTGCCTGGGTCCAGCTTGAAGCATGCTGGGCTGTTGCGGCCCGCGGGGCCCAGATGCCAGGACTGCAAGATGGATGCTTGAGCTTTGCTCCGTGTCCAGAGGATTTAGCCCTAATTTAGCCCAGATGCTAAGTGACGTTCGTCATGCTGGCTGCGTGGCTGCCTGTGGTGTGTGCACGGTTAGGTTTGAACTTTTTTGACCGCTAATTTGTCACCCACGGGGAGGATGAATGATGTAACTTAAGCGCTTTTCAGACAACTTCTCCATTGTTCTTAAAATAAGCTCAACAAGTAAAAATCCGTGCAGACGTTTGATTGTTTTGCTGCCAATTGTGCTTTAGTCTCAATGAAAACATGTCAAATGGATTAACGAAACTATTATGTCGGCCTATTTATCATTTACATAATGAGGATAAGCAGTATAGAAAATGGATGCAGGGATAGAGAGAGTATTTGAAAACATCAACCTGACCACATTTCTCGTTGATCTCCCTGTGGTTGCCCAATTTGCAAATTCTGGAGAACATAATCTGCCACAAATAATTGCTACTGTACTGTGCGTTTGTACATGACTCGCATATCCGAAAACATTTTTATGGCAGAGAAAAAAAAAGATTCAAATGTTGGATTTGTGATTAATTGTGACAGTGTTTTCTGTCCAAGTGATGGTACTCTCCAATCTATGTAGATTTAGTTCTCATGCAGATTCGGTAACACAGGCTTAAAAATGACAATCCCAGGACTGCAAGGCATCAAATGTAAAAACAAATGGAATTCATTTAATTGTTCGTGATACATTTATTTATATTAAATCAGTTAACAAATAATCATGAGAATACAGAAAATCCCAGTGGTGGCTTTTGCACCTCAGGTAGTTTTATACGGTATATATTTAGATTTTTTCCAAGTAGTTTCGATTTTAGAAAGAATACGTTATAGATGGGATGCTCCAGCACTCAAGCAACCCTTGTGAGGATAGGCAGGTTAGAAAATGGACAGCTGGATGGATGTAACAGTGACTTCTTTTGCAGTCAGGTTCATAATTTGGGCACTATCGTTATCCGTGATGCTAGTGGCTATCCATCCGTCCATCCGTCCATCCATCCATCCTTCCATCCACACAGGCAAAGTCACCAGCACCCTTGTTATTTCACTGCTCAATTACATTCATTAAATGCCATCATCGTCATCAGTTTGTCTGGAAACAAGTCTGTACCTGGTAACTGGTGCATTCTGGGACATGCAGGAATGCACACTTTATGAAATAAGGATCAAATTAACCTATAGCTTAACTACTAAGATGTACTGCATCACATGATATTATTTCTTAGGGTTTAAGATTGACGTGAACTAGTGAGGTAGATGAGGGTACTGTCATCACACATTACGAGCTAACCAGATTTTGTCTCAGACTATTGGGACGTTTTTGGACGTCTGTCAGACAGGAAACCACAAAAATGCCATTCCATTTAAACAAATGCATCTAGAGCGGAGCTTCGCGATCTCAAAACAAAACAGTGCTCTTGCGTTTTGGTGTTTGCACCACAATTTGGCCTGAAGCACACTCATAACAATGTTGTCACTCACAACACCTGCTTTTGGCTAGGAGGTAATGACTAATGGGATCATTTGAAGTAATCATTTTATCTGATCTGGGGCTTACACAGTGCATATACAAACACTGAAGATGAAAAGCTTACTATTTCACTTCAATAATTCAACAATTTTGGAGATGTATTGCTTTGAGCATCATCATATCGATTTGTGCATGCAAAATTTCTGCACGATTCCTCGGCAAAACATTCTTGATTCATGTTGCAACTGTATTGCCAAAAATATTCGCTCACCTGACTGGAGTCACATGAATTTACAGTGCAGAAAATAAGTGTTTGTACACTCTGCTAAATTGCAAGTTCTCCCACTTAGAAATCATGGAGGGGTCTGAAATTTTCATCGTAGGTGGATGTCCACTGTGAGAGAGATAATCTAAAAAGAAAAATCTAGAAATCACAGTGTAGGATTTTTTTTCAATAATTTGTGTGATACAGCTGCAAATAAGTATTTGAACACCTGTCTGTCAGCTAGAATTCTGACGCTCAAAGACCTGTTAGTCCGCCTTTAAAAGTCCACCTCCACTCCATGTTTATCCTGAATCAGATGCACCTGTGTGAGATCGTTACCCGCATAAAGACACGTGTCCAGCCCATACAATCCCTAAGACTCAAACTTGTAACATGGCCAAGACCAAAGACACCAGAGACAAAATTGTACAACTCCACACGGCTGGAAAGAGCTATGGAGAGATTGCCAAGCATCTTGGTGAAAAAAGGTCCACTGGTGGAGCAATCATTAGAAAATCGAAGAAGCTAAACATGAGGGTCAATCTCAATCGGAGTGGAGCCCCATGCAAGATATCACCTCATGGGGTGTCAATGATCCTTAGAAAGGTGAGGAATCAGCACAGGACTACACAACAGGACTTGATCAATGACCTGAAAAGAGCTGGGACCACCGTTTCCAAGGTGACTGTTGGTAATACACTAAGACGTCATGGTTTGGAATCATGCATGGCATGGAGGGTTACCTTGCTTGAACCAGCACATGTCAAGGCCCGTTTTAAGTCTGCCAATGACCATTTGGATGATACAGAGGAGTCATGAAAGAAGGTTTTGTGGTCAGATGAGACCAAAATTCAACTTTTTGGTCATAATTCCACTAACCGTGTTTTGAGGAAGACGAATGTTGATTTCCATCCCAGGAACACCATCCCTACTGTGAAGCATGGGGGTGGTAGCATCATGCTTTGGGGGTGTTTTTCTACACATGGGACAGGACGACTGCACTGTCTTAAGAAGAGGATGACAGCGGCCATGTATTGTGCGATTTTGGGGAACAACCTCTTTCCCTCTGTCAGAGCATTGAAGATGGGTTGTGGCTTGCTCTAAGAGCTGTCCAAAGACACCAGAAACAACATTTCAACATGACAATGACCCAAAGCACACAGCCAGGAAAACCAAGGACTGGCTCCGTAAGAAGCATATCAAGGTTCTGGTGTGGCCTAGCCAGTCTACAGACCTAAACCCAATAGAAAATCTTTGGAGGGAGCTGAAACTCTGTGTTTTCCTCAGCGACACCCCAGAAACCTGTCTGATCTAGAGAAGATCTGTGTGGAGGAGTGGGCCAAATCCCTCCCTCACTGTGTCCAAACCTGGTTGACAACTACAGGTTTGACCTCTGTAATTGCAAACAAAGGATAAGTACTAAATATAAACATTGTTTTTTCTCATGTGTTCAAATACTTATTTGCAGCTGTATGACACAAATAAATTGTAAAAAAAAAAAAAAAAAATTAGACATTGTGATTTCTGGATTTTTCTTCTTAGATTATCTCTCTCTCAGTGGACATGCACCTACGATGAAAATTTCAGACCCCTCCATGATTTCTAAGTGGGAAAACCTGCAATATAGCAGGGTGTTCAAATACTTATTTTCTTCACTGTAAGTGACATCACATTCCTAATACCTCATGTTGAGTATAGCATTACCACTGCCCTATGTGACTGGGCACCAATGCAGAAAGCGAGTTCTGAAAAGACATGAATGAGAGAGTCAGGTGTGGATGAACCTGATTGGCCTGGACCAAGTCCTGACACCAACCTGATAGAACACCTTTGGAATGAATTACAGCGTAGACTCGGAGCCAGGGCGTCTCGTCATCGTCAATGTGTGACCTCACAAATGCGCTTGAGGAAGAAAGGTCAAAAATTCCCACCACACACTCCTGAACCTTGTGGGAAGAATTTTCAGAAGAACTGCAGCTCTTATAATTGTGTAAAAGGTGGACCGATGTCATATTAAACTGTATTGATATAGGAGGGATGTCATTTTAGCTCAAGTGTGACTCAAAGCAGGTGAATGAATAGTTTTGGAATTACAGTATGGTGTATTTAAAATGTCACTTGAAACAAATAAATGTCTGCTCCCCAAATATATTTGGGGAGCACTACAGCTCCACTGAAAGGACAAACTTAAGATGCACTTAAGATGCACACAACAACGTGTGCTGTCTAAACGACTGCACTTCAATATAGAAATTGTAATCCATATTATGTTAAAACGAGTAATTGATGGTGTCGTGGTCCACACGCCTGACTTTGGTGCGGGCAGCGTGGGATCGATTCCCGCTCAATGATGGTGTATATATCTGCCCTGCGACTAACTGGCGACCAGTTCAGGGTGTAGTCCACCTTTCAACCAAAGCCAGCTGGGATAGGCACTGGCTGTTCCGTGACCCTTGTGAGGATAAGCGGCTTGGATAATAAATGGGTTATGTTAAAACAAACAAAAACAAATGAATTGTGTGAGGAATGTGCTAATGACTGTACAGTAAAAGTAGGCATGAAAAGTAATGACTAATTTCACATCTGGATCTATAATATCACTGATAATGATGCATTAAACAGTGACGGTAACGCAGGGATTTTTGTTGATTGTATTACACAAATCAAACGTGAAACTCTTTTGAAAGTATCTTTTGGCAGTTAGGGCATATCCTACACAACAATTCTGTTTGAACCTTGAAGACCTGGAAAGTAATTATTTATTTTCCGTTCATGTATGATAAACATTGTACGTACACTGCATAAATCAGCCATTTAAAAAGATCCCAACCCGTGAGTGGTCTCACCGAGCCACACCGAGGCTGTAATTCATTAGAATACCTTGGCCTGCTGACTATAAAGTACACACTGATGGAAGTTCTTGTTTGTGCCCGCGTTGAGTAATGGTGCAATCCAAGAGGAACCGCATCTTAAAGAAGCCAATTGTGCCTGAGACCCAATTGGGTGCACTTTCTGCAAGAGAAAGCGTGACACCGGCAAACACATCAACAAAACTTCAAAAGCAGCGACTCTTGTGTGCTATATCCAAGAATACAGCCATATGTTGTCTGCCAAACACTCTTCTGAGACTCTGTGTGTGTGTGTGTGTATGTGTGTGTGTGTGTTGCCCGTATAATGACAGTCTTCATTCTGTAACCAGGCGGCCCGACGACTCCTCAAAACCTCAGTGGCGCTGCCAAGCCACCGCCGCAAGGAATGCGGCCTGCAGCCCAGCCAGAAAGCGCCACTCATGCAACCGACGTTCACATTTAATCACGCAAACATGGACAGCACATGAAGTGTGTAAATAGTGGGTTGCATACTGGGACAGAGTTTAGAATCGCACTCTCCACTTAGCTGGGACACTGTACCCTACTGTTGAGCCCAAGCTAGTGATGAAAAGCTGATGGAAAAGGAGAAGAGCTTCCTCTAGAGGACAAAAGGGAAACGGCTCTCAAATTACAAAATTGTAACTAGTTTATTAGGTCTATGTACACAAAGTCGTGTATTATGGTACCCTGTAAAGCACCATTTAGGCATACCGCATCCAACAGTCTCCATAAATTGGCTGAATTGACAAACTGACAGTTTCTGTCTTCCACACCTAATTATGACAATTTACTGATTTTGAATATCTGATTTTGTTTCAATCAACCTGTTTTCTTGAGGTATTATTTTTAAGGGTTCATTTAAACATATTTAAAATGTTTAATTGTGGTGTGATGTAAAATTGTTGATAACCACGTAGGAAATTGAACTAAATAACATAGGTCATCAATCTTCTATGCAACATGATATCCATCCATCCATTCATCCATCCATTTTTATTGCCACTTATCCTCACGAGAGTCGCGGGGAGTGCTGGAGCCTATCTCAGCTGTCAACGGGCAGGAGGCGGGTTACACCCTGAACTGGTTGCCAGCCAATCGCAGAGCACATAGAGACAACCAGCCGCACTCACAATCGCACCTAGGGGCAATTTCGAGTGTCCAATTAATGTCGCATGTTTTGGGGATGTGGGAGGAAACTGGAGCGCCCAGAGAAAACCCACGCAGGCACAGGGAGAACATGCAAGCTCCACACAAGTGAGTCCGGGATTGACCCTGGGACCTCAGAACTGTGAGGTCAACACTTTACCAGCTGATCCACCGTGCCACCACCTCATAGCTAGACTTTAATAAAGCAGGTCCTATACTACTTACGCATGAGGGACAACAATAGAAATAAAATATCATATTGCAGAGAAGGGCAACACGGTGGCTCAGCTGGTAAAGTATTGGCCTCACAGGCTCAATCCCGGACCCGCCTGTGCGGAGTTTACATGTTCTCCCCATGCCTGCGTGGGTTCCCTCCGGGCATTCTGGTTTCCTCCCACATTCCAAAAACATGCAACATTAATTGGATTCTCTAAATTGCCCCCAGGTGTGATTGTGAGTGCGGCTGTTTATCTCGATGTCCCCAGCGATTGGTTGGCAACTAGTTCAGGTTGTACCCCACCTCCTGCCCGTTGACAGCTGGGATTGGCTCCAGCACTCCCCGCGACCCTCGTGAGGATAAGAGGTGAAGAAAATTGATGGATGGATGGATAGATATGAGGTATTTCAGTATTAAAGCTGTATTATAATGAATTATGTGTACGTATACTGTCCATGCCATGTATCACCAGGTGGTCTGAGATACTTCAGCAGACCGGATGTCCTATTTTGGGCTTTCTCCCGACTGCATCACTCGCTCATCCAGGTGGAGACGTAAAGCACTCAGAAAACTTGCTCTTTATTGCTTATCCTCACCTGGGGGAAAAAAAGACAAAAGAGAAATCCATGTGGCAGGTGTCAGGCCTTGAAAATCCTGTCTCCAAGTACAAATTCAAAATACTGACATTATTTTAGGATGTTTAGTAACTCCTATGATCTTCCAGTGCTAGTGTAACATTGCTAGTTTTCTGTTTTCTATTTTCCAAAATGCTTGCTCTTGTTAGTTTTGAAGAGACGTGTTGCGGGATACACCCTGTACTGGTTGCCAGTCCACTGAATGACTCTCCCTGGATGTTATCAACATCCATAGTGGAGTGTTATGATTTGGGTTTTAAAGTGCTGTGCTTTTCTCACCTTTGCTTGGGACAAACTTGAGCGTGTGGCTGAAAATTCAAAATCGGGACATCCCCTCTTCCGGACCTTCGTTAACAAACTCGTGGCCCAGTCCGTTGCCGCACTTGCTACACAGAACCTAAAAGCACCACACAAACACAAATAGTGAGAAGTTCACGCATACACACAAATATTACATAAATTAAGGTCTTCCTGACCTTGAAAGCTGTCAGGGTCTCCATCAGTTTGGTCACACTGTCCTCACTGATGGTCTCGGTGAAAGCGGGCCACGGAGACGAGTGGGGGAACTTGGACCGACTTGAGAACAGTGGATGGTTGCAGTTCGAGCACACATACATACCTACAGAAAAAAAATAAAATGAAAATATAAAAACATAAGACAGGGCTGCAGGTGGCTGGACCCTCTCCCAGCTAACTACGGGTGAGAGGCTTGATATTCTGTTCCCTGGACTATTGCAGGACACATATTACAATAAAGCAACCATACATGCGAACATGCGTGTTTTGGGAGAGTACAGAACCTTAGAATTATGAGCCAAATATGACAACCACTGCCGTGCAGCCCATCTCAAATCAAATGTATAAAAATCATTTTATTGTTACATAGTTAATCCAATATAACAGGAATGAAAGATTGCATGATGGTACTTCATCCCTCCTGACATATTAAACGAGGCAATTAACATAAGGTAGTCATAAAATCCCCAATATTTCTGATTGTTGGCGTGCATGTACAGTAATCCGAATTAAAGGCAGATTACACTCCACCTCAATTCGTCGTGACACACTGCAGCTTTACCTGGTTTGAAATGATCCTTGTAGGTCTCAGCACCAAAAAAACGACAGAAAGACATGTCGTTGGTGTACAAATTGGTTCAAAAACAATAAGAGGATCTGAATACTGTAGATTAGAATATTAAACTGCTGTTTCCGGTTCAGCTTCTTCTCGTGGAATTAAACGGGAACTCCTCCCTACTGCCTTTAGCTTTATGGACGCTAGAGAGCAGTGTTTGATAACATAAGCTTGACTTTCTTTTTAAAATTGCTCACCATAACATTCACCATTCATTTGATTGTGTCCAGCATTGTGTAGAACTGTACAGAATCTCACATTTGGTTATCTTGTTCGGCTCCATAATAACAGCTGTCAGTATTATGCAATGCAGTTTTACACCACTGTAAACTGCACCCACTGAATGATGCATTTTATGAATTGATACCCCCCCGACACACAAAATAATTTTAGAAATGCAGTTCTTGGACTGCATATGTACCTAGTTTTTTGTCTGATATGCACACGAGGTTATGCACAAATTTTCAAAATACTTTCTGTTATTTCTATGTGTACAAGACAAAATGCATGTCCAATTTCTCCATCCATCCATTTTCATGTTTCTCTTTAGGGTTAGGCTGAACTGAATTACATGAGAAGGATGGCACACCAAATCGCAGATGGTTCACGCTTCCATTCACACCTATCCAACATGAATTAATCTAACACACGTATGTTTTAATGTAGGACTTGGAGTACCCACAGAAAACCCACGCAAGTCTGGTGAGAACAAAGTCTAGACAGGAAGGCTGAAATGGGAAAGCAACACCTAAAAGCTGTGAATCATGCATTATATTAACAATAAAAATTGTAACAATAACAATAATAATACTATACCATTCATTGATTTTCTGAGGTGCTTATCCTCACAACTGTTGCACGAGTGATGGAGCCCAACCCAGCTATCATCGGGGAGGAGGTTGGGTACACCCCTGAACTGCTTGGCACCCAATCACATAATAATAATAATAGGCGGCATGGTGGATCAGCTGGTAAAGTGTTGGCCTCACAGTTCTGAGGTCCTGGGTTCGATCCCAGCCCCACCTGTGTGGAGTTTGCATGTTCTCCCCGTGCCTGCATGGGTTTTCTCTAGGCACTCCGGTTTCCTCCCACATCCCAAAATACATCCAACATTAATTCGACACTATAAATTGCCCCGAGGTGTGATTGTGAGTGCGGCTGTTTGTCTCGATGCGCCCTGCGATTGGTTGCCGACCAGTTCAGGGGTGTACCCCGCCTCCTGCCCGTTGACAGCTGGGATAGGCTCCATCACTCTCCGCGACCCTCGTGAGGATAACCGGCAAAAGAAAATGGATGGATGGATGATAATAATAATAATCCGGCCATAATTACCCATCAGATTTCTCAATATTAATCCAACATCAACCCCATGTGGCTTTATATGAACCAGCATGAGACAAATCATCACTATCCATCCATTCATCATCCATCCATCCATTTTCTGTACCGCTTATTGCTGAGCTCTCTCGGGTGTATTCTGGGTTTTGCAGAAAATGGATGAATGGATAGCACTTAACTTATGGGACTGCCATCATTAGGAAACACATTTTTACATACTTAAGGACTAAAAAGATAAAAGCAATTCAGCAAAAGAAGATAAATGTTCTTTTATTAGGCACCTTTGATCAAAGGCTGTGATCGGAGGTCAATATGCAAGCCATTCCATCTACAATGTGTCTTTCAGAAAAGATTGATTCAATCCCCTGAATCTGGATTTCTCATCTAAATATCCAAGACCTTTTGGACAATTGTGTCATGGTGACAATATCTGAACAATCCCATTTCACTTCACTCCGTCCTCGCAAGTCAGAAAAGTGCTCGATGTCTCCTCCTGTTAAGGATGTTGAGTTTGTCACTCGTACTTGCAGAAATGCTTTAGTGCCTCTGGTAGCTCCAGCCAGTCAATTGCCATTCTGTGGATAACGTGCTTCTGGATAGACTTTCTGCACAGTGTCTGCAAGGAGGAGACTGGGAAAAAAAGGGTGATTTAGGAAAGTAGTAGTAACAATACAATTTCTGCTCCCTGCATGCTGGAGTGAAACTTACAGCCATACTCCACCTGCACTATCCTGACACACTTAGTAGCAGCAAATACGTCCACTACGGCATAAAGAGGTTCTGTGGTGGGGATGCCTCTTGCAGAAGCACCCATGTCCTCCCCATTGATGACAATATGCATGTCACCTCGATTACGGCCTTTCGGTACATACAAAACTCCTATCCGGCTGCGCCTGGCTGTCGGCGGCAAAGTGTTGGTCTTGTACAAGTCGTCCAGAATGTGGCTGAAGCGTCCAGGCCGGCTGCGACCAACAAGCTTGTCTCTGGGGATCCGAATATTCTCAATGTGCAAATGAGAGTCCGTGAAAAAAGTCTTTGGCTTACTGTTGGCGTCGCTCTCGTTTTCAACCTCCTCTCGGCCGAGTCGCTGACCCCCAGGTAGTGCCTCCCTCAGGTCTTGCCCACCTTCTCCTGGATCCACTTCCTCCGTAACCTTGTTGTGGTTGCGAGTAATGGCGAACACCCAGCTGTCACCCTGGTCTGTCAGGTCTGGGATTGAGTATTCAGGGACCGCCTCCAAGTCTCTCGGGTCTCTGGCGGTCAGTCCGATCCGGAGGTGCCCACACCAACCTAGCTCCTTGTCCTCAATTTCGATGAGGAAAATCTCTCCGGGTTTCAAGGGTTGTTTGCTAAAGCACACGCCATTGGCAAAGCTCTCTACTCGCGTGGCCTGGGTCCCGGTGTAGTCCAGCTGCACATTCGTACCGTGGATAGGGTGGAATTCCATGAACTGGTCTGGAAAAACTTCCATCGCTTGTTACACTTTCGCCCCGAGGCTTGTACTGGAAGTGACAAGACAGCTGAAGAGCATAGCGCTCGTATTGAAAATTTGCAAGTGACTGTAGTAACAGACTTTTAGTCGCTTGTGGTCATTCTGGAAACAAAAGTTCGGCAATGGGGACAGCAACACCAGCACTCAGCCTTTCACCCACTTAGGAAGCTTCTGGCAGGGCTATTTTTGAACAGATGAGAGCAGATGGCAAGGTATGTGTGTATCTGCATGTGTGTGTTGGTGTAATGACGGGGTGAGCCGGCATTTACATGCCTGCTGCAGTCGCTCACATAAAGTCCCATGCGGCAGAGCAATAAAGCCACTTGGGGGCTTCATGCTCGTTTACTTTTGAGTTAGTTTCTTTTTTAAACACCATCCAGAAGTAATAACTTGGTAATTATCATACCAACAAATGCCACTGAGCTATCTTTCAACTGTCTTTCCAAGAGCTCCTCTAAATATAGACCTGATTTAGACTCTTTAGTGAAAGACCAATTAAAGTAGAATCGTCACACAAGGAAATGTTTAATTGCAGTGTTAATGTTCAAACTGTACATAATGTTACAACAGCTTTCACAAACATTCAATATACATTTTAGGAGTTTTTTTTTTATTTATTTATTCATTTATGTTTGGTGGTACTTGGTGCAAGTTTCAGATCCGTGGACACAAGGTAACGAAACCTCCATATTGTCTTACTTTTTTAATTAAATTCAGTTTAATCCATGGAGTTTACACATGGCACTTTTTAAATTAGCCCGGGACTTTTTTACCCCAAGATGTACTTTTCAAGCAGCCAGCCTCTCGTGAGCTACCGATGACGAGGTGCGGGGTGGAGGTGGGGTGGGGGTGATGCTCCCAAACCGTTTTAAGGTTAATGTTATGTTGCCTCCTATATTTCAAATACAGAACTAGCTTTTTGTGCACTGTATTGTCTGTGCTTTTATCCTGTGCCAAGGTGGAATTTTAAAATTACACAAAATTAATTTTAAAATTACACACCATCCCATTCTGCACTTTCTACTTTGGCTTCAGATGAGATCTTTCCCACTCGGAAAAGAGAAAATGTCATCCAGTTTCACCGCTTTTTCTTCGATTATTCACATACACCGACAGTTATTGCATCTTAAAAGAACAGCATTTATTTTTTAACATTCTCCATTAATATCAAGCATAAACATTAAGCAGCATGTCTAGCTTGTCTTTTCTCTACGTTGCCCAGACTGTGTTGCTAACTAAAGAAGCTGTGGTGGACGCTGTCATTATAAAACACATTGATGGGCTGTGTAAGTGCTGTTTGTCTTTAAGAGTGGGGATGGGCGGGGGTGTGGGGTGTGGGGTGTAAGATAAACTAGTAAAAAGAGTGTGGCCGAGAAGCTTCGTTGTTCGAGAAAGTTCCGTGTGCTGCCTAAAAGAAACCAGTGGCTTGTTCTTTTCATTTTTTACAGTACGTATGTGAATTGTGCCATTGGATGTAGCAACCAGTCATCCCTCACTCATTGAATCACATTGCAAAATGCCACAAACTGAAGAGCTCTTTGTTTTACTTTCAATTTGCATTGGATTATTTTTATTTTTCGCGCAACGGAGATTATCTGCGAAGAGACTCCATCAGTGGTGCACAATTGTTTGTTTTGGCACGCCGTCCCGCGATCGACCAAGACTGCCTCAACACGACTGGTCGATCGCGAACGGTGCATTGAGCACCTCTGGTCTAGCCAATTCAAGTCTCCCGTTTGCCCAGATGGCGATTATGTTTTATGATGATGATGAATATACTGTATATATACACTATAACTAGAACGTCATTGGTAGAGAGCTGTCATTTTGTTTGCAAGCAGGCTCCTTCCTGCTTCATGGTGGTGGCTATTAGAATTTTTGGGGTGGAAAATTCCATTGACGCCATAATGACATTGTATCTGTACTGTTTTTTTTTTTTTTTCATTTTTTTAATCAGATTCCTACTAAAATGAACTGTTCTTTACTCTCCCCTTATCCCGTTATCCATCTATTCTCTATACTGCTTATCCACAGTCATTAGAGTTGTGAGTGAACTACATCTTATCCTCATTGACTTTTAGTGACTGGTCACATCTAGACTGCATATAGACTCTATCCTGCCAGACATCCATGGACACCCCAAATTTCATTTGAAATAGTTACATCTTTTTTTATTTCACTTTTATGCCATGGCTAAATCTCACTCCACTCAATGGTTGGACATAGTGGAATATAGTACGTAATTATCATTCATTTACCCACAGTGCTGAATCCCTCACTAAATTCTACGTGTCCTTCATCCATCTTGGAACTTCTCCAGTCAGTGATGCATGGTTGTCTCCCTGCTCATCACTTGACCCTGTTCCTCATCTTGTCATATCTGGGGCTTAATGGGGTTTTCTTTATGTAGGCCAAGATGATGGGCGGAACTGGAGAAAAGGCACTGCAACCGGGTTGACTAATGAAGTCTGGTACGGTATCCTCGACGAGCACATTAGATGGGTGAGTTTGCTCGTGTGCTTCTGTTGTGACTGCATGCCCTACGCTAAATCTGGATTATTATGCTGAGCGGCCATGCTTTTCATAATCAGTTGGTGAGCTGTAATTCTCGGTGGCACATGACACATCTGGATACAGGCAGTTGGTTTAAGAGGAGGTGTGTGTGTGAGTGCATGAGAGAGAGAGAGAGAGAGAGAGAGAGAGAGAGAGAGAGAGATGGTGGAGGAGGGTGTTCACTCAGACTCCTCCTTACTCTGTAGCTCTTGCGCACCCAAATGAGTGATGGATTTATCTGAAGACCATTGTGGCCATCTCGCTGATCCCATGCCCGGGCACCACATGAACAGATGGGTGAGTAAACTCCATGCATGTTCTTATGTTTGTTTTGCAGATCATCTCTCAGGACGGGAGACAAATCCAGGGGTAAGGTTTGAATGGTTTTGCGTGTTCACATTTTTTCACATTACTGTATTATCATCCCCAATAACTTACGTCACGAGAGCGTAGCTTTGAGTCGATGCAGTTCGACAAATTATTTCACAAATTCGGGACGTAATGACTTCTCCAAGTGCATGATTATTACTAACATTGACATTTAAAAGGCATCATCATGGTTCAAGTTTCAATGTTCAAATTGTATGTAGAGTATGACTTTTGACACTAATACGAGTGAACAACACAAGTTTCCTGAAGCCAAGATCACAAACTTTTTATTATTGCATAAATTTTAATTTAAGGTATCATTAAACCATTTAGTGACCTTTTTACACCCTGTGTAAAAAAAAAATGTAAGGATGTGATTTTGGGTCGCAGAGATGAGCTAGCTTGGAAACCAACCCTGCCAAATGTTGGCTTATCTATAAACCATGCCAGTGAGATTTGTCAGATTTCGCGGATAAACCCTAAATGAATGTCAATCGGAGATTGTAATCGTTTACGTCTCGTGATGTTCACCGAAACTGCACTTTACCGATTTAAATGGGACTTGCATGTCAACGTAACAAAATTCGTGTTTTTCAGTCAAACAATTTAGAAAAAAACACCGACAACCATTTAAAAATGTATAACAAAACAAATTACATTACACCACATATCATGTAAAATTCACAAGGCCAGTGAAATGTGAACATGCATGTATTTGTATATTGAAAAGAAATATGAGAAACTTCTCTCTATGACTTTGCTTGCCTTTAAAAAAAAAAAAAATCAAAAGTACATTTCCTCAACAGAAACCAGATGCTTCTCAAACCATAATATGTTTTATATATTTAAGTTTTGTGTTGCTGCTCATGATCATTTTAAACAAGTCAAACACGTGTCCCATTCAAGCTGTTCTCGGCCAAACGCTATAAATTACACAGTATCATGCTAATTTGCCAGTGACACTTTTCCTGAATGAAGTTCAGGAAGCATGCAAACTTTTACCAAGTTGAGTGGTGTGAGACTGAAAGATGAGAAATTTTGTCTTCTGCGATCCATAAATATCTGACCAAAATTTCACCGGGATCCATAAAATGTGAGAACTATCAACCAGAAAGCCTTCCCATTGCCAGAGTCCGCGTCACAGAAAATCTGCACATTCTGTTGCCCACCCCGTGTGAAAATCTATTATTAAGGTCTAATGTCTGTATGTGTGACTGTCCAAGGTTTTATCTCACCGTCGTGCATTTTGGCTGTGAGCAGATTAGTCGCAATGCACCATCTGCTGTGAAATTGGTTGAGATCCTGCCTCACAGACCTGTAAAATGGTTACATAAATCTGATTGGTCCAAAGATGGTTTTAACTCTCATATAGAGCAAGGACGTGAAAATAAAAGTCCAAGCTCAGCCGATACACTACTGATTATAAGTCTTGGTTGCATGATGATGATACTGTAGTTCTTACGTCATTCAGTGTTTGCACTTTTCACCCCTTTGTTACGTTGAAAAACTCTGAAAGACATCAGTGGTACACTAAACACTACCTCTTAACCATTACATGGATTTTGCGTTATTGGAACATTAAATGAAAAAAAATCGTGTAGAACGCAGGTGTCAAACTCCAGGCTCGGGGTCCAGATCCGGTTCGCTACATGTTTTATGTGGCCCGCGGAGGCAAGTCATCCGTGTCAAATTCCATGATTCTTGTGAAAATCTGTACCAAAATTTCAGATTGTCATATGTCATAAATGATAACGTTGAGATATTATAAGTATTTTTGTGTTGCCAAACATGGACAATGGAAAAAAAACATTACCCCATATTTCTGATTCCAAAACATGTTCATAATTTTTGTGCAAGTATGACGAGGCAATTAAAGATTTTTATGGTTTCTGGGGGAAAACCGTAGCTACAGCGTGGCTCGCAACAAAAATGTGGGTGTCACCCCTCATGTAGAAAGTCAGTTGCAAAGCAATAATTTTCTTCTATTTTCAGTGTTTGTAGGTGTCCTTGTCCAATGTGTGTACATTATGTGTCTTTTGATGTCACATATGCGTGCACAAGCTTCAAATCCAGTCAATCCCCCAAAGATATACTATCCATGCCACACTTGCTCTTATTTATTTAACATTGGGGCTTGAAAGCCCGACTAGTTTATTTTTGCCTGCATCCAAAACACACTAAGATGTGGAGCAACAGCTTTGGGAGAGGCGCTGGCTGACTTGGCACCGAGGCACTCACTAGACTCAAGCGCATGTGGAAGCTAACTCACACTCGAGAGCTCATATGATGTTCACACACCTACAGCTAATTGGCAAGATGCAAGCAGTTTTTGTACAAATTAGGCATAAACGTAGAATGCATGCCTCGCATATCCCTTGTCAGCTTTTATTTGTTTTGGCTGAGAAGCTTAATTTTCCCGACTATATTCTATGCTTATTCTCTTTCAGTGACTCTTAGGTGCCTTGGCTGTGTGATGTAGTCACGGAATGGCAGAGAGTGGAAACAATTGGGTGCAAGGATGCGAGGAGGATGCAAGCGGAGGTGGCAGAGCCCTCCTGGACCCCCACAGTCCAGATGTTGTCCGAAACTCACTTGGGACAAAGCGACATCTTGCACGAGGGATTGTTATTCAGCTGACAGGAACAGAGGGAGAGTGGAGCAGTCTTGATGAGAGTGAGCTCATCTTCTCGCTTGATCATGATGAGTACTATTCATCAGTGTCTCATTCGAGTCAGAAGCAGATCTCCAGTGATGATAACAGTGGATCACAGTCCCAAGAGTTCCACGTTCCACTTTCACCCTCGTCTCCTGGTTCTTTGGGTAATTTCTCCGCCATGGGCCCCACGTTTCTCTCCCCAGGCCCTTCCTCACCCACTCATCGGCCCTTGGCTAATCTGGTAAAGTCGCTATCTACAGAGTTGGAGTTCAGGGAAGGCTCCTCCCTCAGGCCAAAACCCCTTCTCAACCTTGTGAAGTCGATCTCTACCGAGCTCTCCCGTTCTGAGCCGGAGGTGTCACAGTCGAAATCAGACTCGCGCCTCAACCTCCACCTGTTGAAGCATCTTACACAGCCCAAGAACAGAAGTGGTGGGGACTCTCGGACAGCACCGCCGTCTCCCAGCACGCTTTCTCCAAGTGGAGATGGTCTCAAAGGCGGCTTCTTCAAAATGGAACTGGAGGACACCAAAAGGAAACTCTCGGAAGCGGTCCATGAGCCACTGAGCACTATGTTCAACAAAATCAGGAGAGAAGAGAGCACAGGCAGCCCTAAACACTGTAAGACCACCCAGGTCATTTCCAGAGGTTTAGGCCGCGACAGTAGCACAGACACAGGAGTCTCAGAGTCTCCAGTCAAGACTGGTGGCAGGACAGATGGTGATGTTTTCGACTGGCCTTCAGTCAGGTATCTTGGGAGAACCCCACGCAGGAGCTGCCCTGTGCATCACTGCAAACATTTCAGTGATGAAGAACAAGGATTTTATTCAGATAGAGACACCATGCAGTTTTTTCCCATCGAAACTCACCAACAGGTCAGGAAACCCACCAAGGTTGCATCTTTAAGGACATATCCGCTTCACACAACCAATCCTCCACCATGTATGAGTTTATTCTGTGTGGCAATACTATCCTACGGTTATTTTACCGTACCTCTGAATCCATATTTTTCTGGCCTGGCTCTTGGGCTGGCAATGGGTTTCTTGCTCGGACTCTTGCTGATCAGAATGGGATCATCAAGGTCCCTCTGTTCAGCTTCTCCCAACAGATCACAGTTGGGGATTCTGAGAAGTTGCTCCACTCAGTCCGACATCCTCAAGGTAAAGTGAGTCATTTTGGAATCTTTCAAACTGAGGATGCTGGTTCACATATGGTAGGCTCAAATTTATGAACAATTTTTGTGTCAAGAAGAAAAATATGCAGATCAGGAATGACTTTTACTGGAATCACAGATTAGTGTTAGCTCCAGATAAGCGGCACATACTGTACTTGATTGCTCTACGATGTTCGTGATGTGTCTGCTGCATGCACCACATTAGATCAGTACAATAACAGGGGAATTTGACAAGATGAGGTGTTGCCTTCTTGACCGAAGTCACAATCCATGATGTCTATGGGGAAAAAGGCCTCCGTGGCAGAGTTCTGGGGTAAAAACCACTGTTGACCAAAAAGAACAGAAAAGCTCATCTTTATTTTTGAAGAAAAAAAAAATACATTATGACAATAAAATCTGAAGATGTTTGAGAGAATATTCTTTGGACAGAGGAGATTAAATTTGAACTTTTTGGAAGGTGTATTTATTACATCTTGTGCAAATTTAACACAGCAATTAAGAAAAAGAACAGCAAACCAGCAGTCAAATATGGTGGTGTTAGTGTGATGGTCTGGGGCTGCCTCGCCAATTCAGGACCTGGACAACCTGCTGTGATTGAAGAAACCATTCCTAATTTGATATTTGTTAAAAACTGCAATTTTATGTATTCTTGTGTTATTTTTGTGACATTTAAGTTTGATTTGTTATCATTTTATCTTAAATATTATGGGGAAACCAGAATTTGAACCACCGTTATGTATAGACCTGTGAAAAAGTTTTCGCTCATTCCCAATTTTTTTGGGCATGGTTTCCCCAGTTTGATGTTTTCAAAGCAAATTTTTTTGCAAATTGTATGATTCCAGTGCTGTTCTACTTTGGAGTTCCATAACACAAAGTTCATAATTTACCTCACAAATGTTCCTTTGAACACAATAAAAAAAAAAAGTTTCAACTTATACTGCAATTGCCAATTTCCAATCGCAAATGTTTAGAGTACTCCGTCGCTGACATTTAAATAATACAGTTATTATAACAGTAGTACTGATAATGAGCTTTCATTCACCCAAATTGCATCTAAAACAGCAGTGTCAAGTGAAAGGTTACTCATCCACCACTGCAGTTCTTGTTCTTTCACAGACGAATATAAAAATACATAATGGCCAGAATGCAATTAAAAGCAGAAATCTCTGGAGTCTCGGCCATAATTACAGCAGTTCTAGAGCAACTGGAAAGGACATACTGTCGCAAGAACTACTACTACTATCTACTGTCATCTCCAGGGGCAATTTATAGTACATCCTGGAAAGTAGGAGGCTACAATCTGTCAGTTTATAAAGCAGGTGGTGGTCGGCATGAGTCGGATAAATATCATAGACAGTTTAGTCATCCAAAACGCTAAATTACATTTGGGTAAGCTATTTTATAATTTAAGGTTCCGTTTTGGAGACATCTCAACCCATATGTCTGGCATGGTCGTAACGCCTTTATGACCTTAAACAGGTTTGTCCAAACTTTCATGTTCACTTGTTGTGCTGCACTTATTTATGTATTTTCTAGGGTTGGATGAATGAGATTCATGATTACTGCCCCGAGACCCATCACCCTGCACAAAGTCACTCCGTGTTTGCCACACTAGAGGGATCCTGTCTCCAGCTCGACACCCCACAGTCTAACATCAACCGCAGGGCCACGTACAACGAGAGAATTAATGAGTCCACGTTCATAAAAACGCGCTCCTATCAACTGGGAAAGAGCAAAGTAGGAATAATATACATACACTATGTGCCGAAAGTAATGAAGGTTTAATGTTCCCCCTTGTATATTTTGTAGTCCATCCATCCATTTTCTTTGCCGCTTATCCTCACGAGGGTCGCAGGGAGTGCCGGAGCCTATCCCAGCTGTCAATGGGCAGGAGGCGGGGTACACCCTGAACTGGTTGCCAGCCAATCGCAGGGCACATAGAGACAAACAGCCGAACTCACAATCACACCGAGGGGCAATTTAGTGTGTCCAATTAATGTAGCATGTTTTTGGGATGTGGGAGGAAACTGGGGTGCCCAGGTAAAACCCACGCAGGCACAAGGAGAACATGCAATCTCCACACCGGTGGGGCCAGAATCGAACCTGGGTCCTCAGAACTGTGAGGCCAATCCTTTACCAGCTGCTCCACCGTGCTGGCTGTATAAATACAAAGCGGGAATTATTTTATTGGAATTTTTACATGCAATCCAAGAGACATTTCACTCAGAACCAGCGATGGAATGCGAAAGGATACATCTGGCAATGATGACATTCAATCGAACAGATGTTAGGAGTGTATTGTACTCTATGTCATCCTGGGGTTTGAAAAGTACTAGCATGCTTCTATTGATCGGCACATATTATACAACCTTGTTTAAGGATGTGTAACACTAAAATACCCTAACCATTTCATGGCTAAGTAAAGTGTTTTGTTTTGTTTTGTTTTCTTCCCTTTAAACACATTATCTAAGCTAATTTGTGGAGTGCTTTGAGTAGCTGCTAATTTCTCTTGAGAACATAATCATTAAAATACAAACGAAAATAGGATATTTGAGCGTATAATTCTCCCCGTGTGTCCCCCAAAGGTAATCTTGCTGCCATCTGCATTGGCACGTAAGCGTCTGTGGAACCCCAAATATCCGATCTGCATCCAGCTGGCCAGCGGCGTGAATTCCCAAGAGAAAGCCGGACAAAGGTTGGAGGAGAGTCAGGATGAGGATGAGGAGCCAAGAACCACATCCGCAAGTTCATGTCAGGGTTTCGCTGAACCCACTCGTGAACCACCTACAACTCTTTACCTCTTTGGACGCACAGGGAGAGAGAAGGAGGAGTGGTTTCATCATTTCATGCTTGCATCCACCAATGCAGATCGAGAAACAGACCGGGAGAAGTCAAGGCCCGGCAGATGTGTGCCTCGATCAGGTATGAGAATCGGAGATAATGCATTAGTGACAACAAAGCCTCGAGACAAGGCATCTACACCAACATATGTTTCAAATTTACAATCACATTGATATACATTTACATACATATTTACACAGGAAACTGATTATGGAAGGCTGTTTAAGTCACTGTTTGAATTATATACCGAGCCCTAAAATGAACAGCGAGATGGTTCAAGGACGAGAGAACGTAATGAGGCTGAATTTATGGGATTGAGACAAAAACCTAATCGCGCTATTCCGAACTCATGATGATTGTTAAGGCAGGTAATGAGAGAACGGCAATAGTTATTTAATTTTAATATCTGTACAATCAGGATTTCAAGAAAAATAAAATAGATAATGCAGAAAAATAAGTAGTCGGAGATAACTTTAATCTACTGATGACTGCTGCCAGAGGAAGCATGCATACAGTAAAGGAAGGCCACTAAGCTTCACCCTTGTGGAACGCTGCAGACTGACAACGACAGAAAAAGTCATTTGTGAGATAGGAAGCAGTTAAGCGCCGTCCCCAAGAAGGCAATTCCCTCAGCCTGTCAACAAAAAGTGGTTTCAATTATGTTATGGCATTCTTAGTTGATTTTTAAGTGGCCTTATTAGGACTATAAGCATCAGTAAAGCACGTGAAATCAGTATTAGTAACAATAATGATAATGTTGACGAGAATGATGGTAGTGTGCATTATTGGTTTTAGTATAAAAACTTACTTCATATATTTAATCTCGCATTTACTTTAGTGTGAATTCAGTGTACCCTAGGGTTCACTTGAATCTTAATACAGATTTGGATTTGACAAACACATTTTACACAATGGAAGAACACCCTTTACAATAACACTAATGAAGCTTAGAATCAGTGCAAATGTATTTCACAAGGGGTCTTCCAAATGAACGTCCTCGTGTCTTTTGACACCGACCAGCTAAAATGCTGAAGTGATCGATCTCCTGTGATTTTTATTATTATTTTGTTTTTACTTCATTAGCAATGGGCAAATAAGTCTTTTAGGTTGTGTGTGAGTTGGTGGGGAGGGGGGGGGGCATTTTCCTTCACGTTTATTCCATCATGTTTGAGTGCCTACTTGGCATAAGGCCTAAACACCTTCACATGACTTCACATGCCACAAACCGTTATTTTTTCCAACTCCATAAAATGTACATTTCCCTGCAGGTGACCCAGTACTGTCGCAGAGTATCAGCGGCCACGGCGATATCCCATGCAGCAGAGGCTCCAGCAGAGTGGGCAGCAGTGAAGACGATGCCCCCTCCACGCCCGGACTTGCTCTCAGTCAGCCCTCCTCCAACAGCAGCAGCAGCAGCACCACCACCAGGGGCCTTTTACTGCTTGACTACCCCGGGTATATGTCTCATCTTTTGGCTACGGAAGACTCACTCCTGCTCTCCAGCCCTGGACTTGGCAGCACAGAGATGAGCCCCAAACTTAAAGGAAATGTAAGTCATGCTGAAGCTGAATTCTGCCAACCGTACTGGTAGTTTGAGACTTCAGGAGTGGATATCCAGCACTGAATCATCCCTGACTCGGTTTTCACTTCCGCAGTGTACCTGTGATCTGGTGGAGTACGCTGGGAGGGGTCCGCCTGCGTGGCTCAATGCTCTGATTGGTCGAATCTTTTGGGACTTCTTGAGGGAGAAGAGCTGGGCTGACATGGTTTCCCACAAGATCCAGAAGAAGCTCAGCAAAATCAGGGTATTTAGTGTCATGTCTAGGCACTCTTGTGCAAATAATTACGCTTTCTGCCTGCCATTGTTAATTTTATTAACATAGGATAATGTTACATTATGATCGCACAGTGGATCAGCTGGTAAAGCGTTGGGCTCACAGTTCTGAGGTCCAGGGTTCAATCCTAGACCCACCTATGTGGAGTTTGCATATCCTCCCCGTGCCTGCGTGGGTTTACTCCGGGCACTCCGGTTTCTTCCTACATCCCAAAAACATGCAACAATAATTGGACATTCTAAATTGCTCCTAGGTGTTATTGTGACTGTGGCTGTTTCTCTCCATGTGCCCTGCGATTGGCTTTCAACCAGTTCGGAGTGTACCCCGCCTCCTGCCCGTTGACAGTTAAGATAGGCTCTAGCACTTGCCGCGACCCGTGTGTAGATAAACGGCTGAGAAAATGGATGGGTGGAATGTTACATTACATACAATATAGATAGATTTCGATTTTGTTTACGTGTCATCTTATTTTACAGCTGCCTTATTTTATGAATGAACTGACCCTGACTGAGCTGGATATGGGTTGTTCCATCCCGCAAATCATTTCTACCTCCCAGCCAGAAGTTGATCACAGAGGTGAGACTCAAAATAACATTTAGCGCTCTCGCTCTCACGATCACACACACACACACACACACACAGGAAAAATGCAGCACATAAAAAAATCTGTGTATGAAAAATATTTGGCGAGTGAGAGTCATTTTTTTTTTCAATCTGAGAGTATTTTGGCATGTGAAGTATTTTATGGGGTGTGTGTGTGTGCTTATTTTGAGTGTGAGGGGTTCTTTTTGTAACTGAGAATTTATTTTGTGAGAGATTATTCTGAGTGGGAGGTTTTTAGTTTTTGGGGTGAATGTGAGAGCATTTTTAAGTGTGACAAGATTTTGCTGTGTCAGAGTTTTTTTTTTTTTTGAGTCTATTGGGAGTGAGGGAGATGTTTTCATGAGAGTTTTTTCATGTGAGAGGTTTTGAGCAAATGTGAGGTATTTTTGTTGCGTGTAAGTTTTTTTTGTTGCATGAGAGGGTTTTTTGCAAGTGAGGTTTTGGTCTGTATGTGAGGTTTTTTTGGTTTTTGTGACTCAGACAAACACAATAATGATGGCGATGCAACTAGAAGATCGTGCCAATATGTTTGCGGTTGAATGGCGACAACCTCAGCTCAAGTATTGTAATCATGTTGTAAATCTCACAGACAAATTTGAGCCGCTAACATTTTGATCATATTGGCCCTTGTGTGCGTTTTTAAATCAGTCTGACAGCCGACAACTGATGAGGAGACGTGTAAGTGTGCGACCTGGTGATTTTACATGTAACACAGCCGCTGTCCTACAAATTCAGTCTGTCCCTTTTTCTCAATCCAGATGCGTCGTTCCCACAGTCTAATTCCTTGTAATCCATCATGAATACTCAAGGCTTGATAATCACAATGAAAGCTGTTTAGTCTGCCCACGGTGACTGTGCGCCCAGATTAGGTTTGAGGGAGATTTGTCTGACTCAGGGGACTCTGGCAGTGACCCTTCTGCGCTTCCCACTTGCAGGCCTGTGGGTGGAGCTGCAGCTGGCCTACTATGGCACCCTGCAGATGACCCTGCAAACCAAATTCAACCTGTCCAAGCTGGGTAAAGAAGGCGGCCAGGACACAGATTGTTTGACGGAAACGGGAAGCACGCGGTGAGTAACTAGGTTTTTATAGACAAAAGTGATTCAGGTGTGCGTGCATGTCCGTTCATCCAAAACAGGAGGGGAACACATTTGTGCTCAAGGCCTGCATTTAATTTTGAAAACAGAAAGATGGAGCAGGTCGTTTGTATATTTGGATAATATAAGTACTTTATATCAAGTGCTTTAATCATAAAATTATAACATTCCACTCTGGAAGCACGGTGGATCACCTGGTAATGCTTTGGCCTCACAGTTCTGAGGACCTGGGTTCAATCTTGTGTGGAGTTTGCATGTTCTTCTCGTGCCTGTGTGCGTTTTCTCTGGGCACTCCAGTTTCCTCCCACATCCCAAAAACATGCAACATTAATTGAACACTCTGAATTGTCCCTAGGTGTGATTGTGAGTATGCCTGTTGTCTGTTTCGATGTGCCCTGCGATTGGCTGGCAGCCAGTTCACGGTGTCCCCTGCCTCCTGCCCGTTGACAGCTGGCATAGGCTCCAGCACTCCCCGCGACCGTCATGAGGATATGCGGCAAAAGAAAATGGATGGATGGGCATTCCACTCTGATGGTTCCATTTTCCATCCATTCATTTTCTAGATGGTTTATACACACATCCTGGCCCTCCCTGTGTGGAGTTTGCATGTTCTCCCATGCCTGCGTGGGTTTTCTCCGGGCCCTCCGGTTTCCTCCCACATCCCAAAAACATGTAACACGAATTGGACACTCTAAACTGCCCCTAGGTGTGATTGTGAGTGCGGCTGTTGTTTGTCCCTATGCTCCCTGTGATTGACTGGCAACCATTTCGGGGTGTACCCTACCTCCTGCCCAATGACAGCTGGGATAGGCTCCAGCACTCCGTGGCCCTGATGAGGATAAGCGGCAAAGAAAATAGATGGATGAATGGATAAATGAATGCAATAAATATTACTGGAAATCACAAGTCTAAATGATGAGTAGGGCTCCGGAGCTGGGGGATGCTGGTGGAGCGAACCCCAATTCTCTGACCTCTGACCCTTTGAGCACATATATTGTTCTTTGCGACCCCTCCCCCATCTTTGTGCTAAAAAAAAAAGGAGAAAGAATCAAATTTTTCATACCAGTGCTGATTCATAGGCTACATTGGCTTCCGGAAACATTTAATGAGAAACCCCCACACACCCCTCAGCTGTACGCTCGACTGATTAGCACAAATGGACTGTCACAGAAGCTCACTTGTGGATTAAAAGTCCAGCCAGAGTTCGACATCCTCTGCAGTCACCAAGCCTTTTTAAGTCCCTCCTTGCAAACTAGACACTTCTACTTGTGTTTGGAAGCGTTCCTGTCAAACAAGCAGTTCATATTTAGACTTCAGTTCGCATGATTTAACCTTTTGTGTACGTGTATTTTTAATTGCCTTTCTAGCTGCAGACCGGTTGCAAGTGTGCTCGCAGACAGTGATGAGGAGTCCTCCAGTGCTGGTTCATCTGATGACGAGGAGGTTCTCCTGGCTGACCCTCAGGGCCCCGCTGGCGAAAAGGGCTTTTCATCAGCAGCCGAGGGGTAAAAGCAAAATTTATTTAAACTGAGACAAAGCACAACTGGAACATAACCTCTACATCTGTATCCAATTCTGTGAGGCCGTGACTTTAATCCAGACCATTGTGCCTCATTTTGAGGGGAGCATCAGAATCCTAAATCTGACCACACAAATACTTTCCTCTCACTCTATAATCGTGTCTTACAGGACTGGGGGTGGAAGGACCGGAAGGAAGATTTTGAGATTTGTGGACAAAATCGCAAAATCCAAATGTTTCCAGAAGGCGACAGAGAATGAGTTCATCAAGAAGAAGTTTGAGGAGATGTCAAACACGCCCCTGCTGCTCACAGTCGAGGTCCAAGAGCTTTCAGGGTCCCTGGTTGTAAACATCCCTCCACCCCCTACTGACAGGATATGGTGAGAAACAATACGTGCAAATGGGAGTTAAACCAATGGTGCCAGGAAGAGGACAATGCAAATGACAATTATTCAGTGATGAAAAGAAAATGTGATCCTTACTAAGCAATAGCCACTTTACATAGTAGTGAACTGTAATTAGCAATCTATTCTTTTTTTGTTTTTTTTTTTATTTCAGACCAAACTTTTAATTCCTCTTATGTACTGTATATACAGTACGTGCCAATGTAAAATACTTTCACTTTATTTTTGGATTACTCATGAGTTCTACGCATGTGTCGAACGTTAAACGGTGCCCCGCAGGTATAGTTTCTGCAAACCACCCAAGCTGGATCTGCGTGTCCGACCCAAACTAGGCGAGAGGGAGGTGACATTATGTCACGTGACTGAATGGATTGAAAAGAAACTACAGAATGAGTTCCAGGTAAAGAAGAACAACCTGCCCACAAGCATGCTTTACATTCCTCTTAGCCACACCACCTTTCTTCCCTCAGAAAGTGTTCGTGCTCCCAAACATGGATGACATCTACTTACCCATGATGGAATCTGGCGTGGACAGCGCCCGTGCGTCGGAGCATCTGTCCTCTCAATTCCCGAGCTCCGCCACTGAGTCCGCAGAGCGCTTCCCGCAAGAGGTCACGTCAACAGAGTCCAACTGTAGTACTGCACTGGTGAAATAATAAGTGAGAGGAATCTGTGTCATAACATATTGACCACATGACATTCTCCAAATTGAATATTGGATAACAAAATGCATTTATGAAGGAGCCCATTTGCTATGCTGGACTGTGTCGACTCCTCTTGTTCCAAAGCCGGTCTCTGTCTGAATCAAATGTTTGTATGAAGAACAGTGCTGGAAGTATACACAGGACAAGTCAGAGTTGTTATTAAGATTCTATCATTTATTAACATGGTCCACACGGGCAGCAGGTTGTCCCTGAGTTTCATGTGACTGGCCTACAGCCCTGTTCTAAAAATAGCCTACAGGTGATGGAACATTGTGATTACCTAGAAATGTTGTAGAAGTTCAAATGTAAACACTTGCAGAGACTGGGATGAATAAAGTGGTACATATAAATATTTTACATGTAGCTCTACGTGATATGTTGAGCAAAATGTTTGCATTCCAATGGGATTTGCTGCGTTCATGTTGACTGAGGTCAACGACTGGTTAGAACAATCTGCCTTACAGTTCTGAGTGCCGAGGTTCAAATCCTGGCTGTGGCTGTGTGGAGTGTCCTTCCCGTGCCTGTGTGGGTTTTCTCTGGGCTTCTTCCTCCCCGATCCCAAAATCATACATGCTAGGTTGAGTGAAGACTCTCAATGGCCCACAGGTGTGAACGTCTGTTATTTGTTTATTTGTACCCTGGGATTGCCTGGCAACCTGTTTAGGGTTTACACCGCCTCTCACCCAGAGATAGTTGGGATAGGCTCAGCACGCCCATGACCCTCGTGAGGATGAGCAGGACAGTAAAATGAATGGATGGATGGCTATTGGCTGCCCGCAGGTGTGAATGTGTGCGAATGGTTGTTTGTTTACAATGTATGTGCGCTCCGATTGCCTGGCAACCAGTTCAGGTGTGTACCCTGCCTCTCAACCGGAGATAGCGGGGATGGGCTCCAGCACACCCGTGACACTAGTGAGGATAAGCGGTGCAAAAAATGCATGGGTGGATATTGGCTATTGTTGATTATTAAACAAAATCACAAAAGAAAATAAAACTATTAATTTAATTCTTTCTTTTCCCCAAGATTTTGTCAGATATTTCTAGATTATTTTGATGAAAAAAATCCCAGAGACCATCCATTTTCTTGTTTGGCTTCCGTTCAGATTCACATTGGGTTGAAGGTTTTCCAATTCGCGGACTCCACCCTATACGTGTCACTCGTCAACCACAGGATATTCTGTCACGTACTCAAGTCTTTACAGTAAATGACATGCCGTTGCCGTCCAATATAAGAAAAAAAAAAGCTGGAATTTTATCACCTTCGCTTTGCCTTCATGCACCAAAATATTTTGTTACAAAGGAAAACAAAAAGGGGAATATATTTAGACAAGCTTGAAAAATGTCAATGAAAAGTAGGTCTCACTAAATTTGGTCTCATCCACTTTTTTATGTGAAGAATTTGGGGAAGTGGGGTAGTACAATTCTGGTTTTCTTGCTTTTTATTGAACAGCAGCCACGAGATTTATTTGTATCCCTTCTGAGTCACTCACGAAATGAACTGAACTGGAAACATCAACAATAGATGCATGCAAAATCTCAATTAATGTCATGCATTTTTTGTCGATGATTCATGTTGAGCTTAGAAAACAAAACAAAAAAAAAAAAACAGGTCTATTTTGAGAGTATTTCACGCTTCACTTAACCTTGCAGAGCTGAAAGAAACTCTTGAGTAAAGGCCAGGTAAAAGCGATGAAATCTTGTCGCATCTTTTTGTTATCAACTGGTTGAAGAATAAACGCATATAGTCTGTGCATTGGGACAGCAGTGAAAATGTTCCATGAAGAAAAGCCGTCAGTGCTAGCATTTGCCCTTCGTTAAGCTGATGATGATGATGATAATGATTCTGAAACATAACACGACACAACAGTCAGTTGGCCAAACCCAAATGTAGCCGCATCCTACTGTACGCCCACGCTGTACAACTTGATGAGAGCCAATCAAAACTGTACAAGTAGTAAATTATTTCATTCTTGTTGCGGTCGATGACAACGACCAATCAAATGCATACTTGAATGTGTGCTCAGGTTCAATCTGTTGGCTGTAAATTCTGTTTCAGAAAAAAAAAAAAAAGATGAGAAAACAGTCACTCCAAGTTCCATCGGAGATTTGTGTTTCCATTTCACCTATTTTTTAAAATGTAGGAATTTTTATAGGCTCGGAGGCCAAGGATTGGAACGAGGTCCCGCCCGAAAAAACAACCACAGAAAAAAAAAGATTGCATCACAGCAAACAAAAGAAAGAAATTAGTTTATAATTAGCCTACTCATTCAACAGCTAAAATATAGAAAGTGTGCAAAAGGTACAAAGTAATCTTGAGCTTCACCCCATAAAAAGAAAAAAAACAACAACATTTGTTTATTTTGTCATCTGGCTCAGCACTTCGACACCTCCTTTATAAAAGTATGACGGCACCACCAAACAAAAATGTCACAAGAAGTAAGAGCACTGAAATAATGATAATCATGTTTTAATTTACTTCTATATTGTTTTAATCTTAACCTGTTTGACTGAGCACAAAGGGGATTTACTTGCAGGAAGACTTATTCTCATGTACAAAAGGTACAGTGTGTATATATATATATATATATATATATATATATATATATATATATATATATATATATATATGTCCAGACACTTACAGAAAAGGTTGGTCTTTCCTTTCTTCAGCATTTTTACGTAGAATTCAACCAAACTTTCTGATAAGTAATTCTGCTCGGATATCCTCCGCTCTGATCTTGCTTGGATGAAGAAGCATCCATTGTGAATTATAGCATTTGGTTCAGAGGTCAAATTAAGGCCATCTGTAAAGGTTTTAGTATGTTATCTTGGGTTTGTATTTGTCCGTAACAAAGAGGTTGTGTTTGATCACACACGCACACACATGTGCACATAAAGTACGATACGCTCCCACTGCACAATAGACAAACAAACAATTCCTCTGTGTAAGTATCACTTTTTTCATATTGTGATATATTAAGAATTGAAAAGGTATTTTAATCACACACAGAGCTATTGACAAACCTCCACCCCGTGCAGCTCTTAAATTTGTCCAGGTGTACAATTTGGTGCCGATCCAACGAATGATTGTGTGGCATTAAAATAAGTTTGCGTGTTTGTTTCTCGCAACTATAATATCAATGTGTATGACCGTGTCACAGAGGACATTTAATGACGCCAGTTGTTGTTTGGCCTCCGTTTATAGTTTTCTTAAGTGTTGCTCCTGCTGATAGACACATTAAACCTTATCTTTACAAGTCAGAAGAATCTAACAACGTCTTACGTCTGTCAGTGATAAATGAGCCCTTTTACAGATAGTCTGTTTACATTACCAAGCCCACATGCGTAAGGACAGAAGTTGAAAGTTTGGGAATCGGGGAAGTAATCTGACCACGGGGCCTTCTTCCCATCAGTATCACATTTTTGGTAAACCATTTACCCGTTGTTTCCTTGTCTTTGTCTGTAAATACAATTCATCCTTTCTTAGCTGTCGCCAGCTCCTACCCAGTGCAAACACAAACTTAACAAAATGCCTATTGTGGCCAGAAAAGATGAGGTGTAGGGTTGTGTT
The DNA here is from genome assembly GCF_019802595.1 of Syngnathoides biaculeatus. Classification (NCBI taxonomy): domain Eukaryota; kingdom Metazoa; phylum Chordata; class Actinopteri; order Syngnathiformes; family Syngnathidae; genus Syngnathoides; species Syngnathoides biaculeatus. Next base: position 9,008,688 of record NC_084661.1, read on the forward strand.
TCCCTCATTCAATTTGGCCACATTGTTTTCATTAAACTAAAATAGTAATGCATCTTGAGCAATATAACAGCCTTTCTGGTAAGTTTTAAAACAGTGTAATAGATTTATGACGTTTCAAGCGGCAATAAATGCATCACCTGCGTGAGATAAACTCTATCACTGATTCTAACTGATGAAAGCAGGGAAAGTCCGGGGCGACGGAAGCGTGGTGGGAATTGCGATTGCTTGAGGTGTCAAAGGTAATTTCAGTGTTTGCTCTCGTGAGCTTTGGAGCTGCATCAGGTTAAAAACTTTGAACGGTCCGTCAACTTTCTGAGCTTCACCCGTCGTTCGTCTGTCGCGCTTTCTCTCACTAGGGTGAGGACGCAAATGCCACACAGGAAGGCCGGAGCAAAGACTCGAATGTTGAACCTCAGAACGGGGAGGCACAAGTGTTAACCACGATTCCAACGTGCTTCCATTTGTAAAATAAGAGTAAATGAAAAATACTGTACGTTTTTGATCCATTGGCACCGACAACAATAAAGTTATGAATTTCAAGCAGAAGACGTGAATGCTTTACAATAGTTGTAATTTGTTTAACTTAACAACAAAGCCTTTTTTGTTGATTTTTCTAGATTTTTTCCAAATGTCAATATCTTTGTCCTAAATTGTAATGTGTTTCAAAAGGTGGACTAATAGATCAAGCCCGAGTGACCATGTGTGCCTCCCAGTTGTCGGAACTTGCACTTTCTACAGGTTCTTTGGGTTTCTCCCATATTCGAAGAGCATGCAGTTATGATAATTGTGGATTTTAATTGGATCATTAGGCGTGAACGTTTTTGTCTACACATGCGATGCCATTGGCTGGTGACTCCTAGGTTTTTCCAGCCTCTCGCCCGTTGGCAGTCATGATGGGATCGGCTCAAGCTCACCGCATTCCATTCAGTGCATTCTTCAGAGGCATTAAAGTGCAATAATTACCCGTTTCTGAAAAGAAGTAAAGGTCGTCATCAATGTTTTGTTTCTGAGCAAACGCACGAAGCCCCTAAGCGCGCCTTTGACCACAACGACCATCATCGGACCTGTCATCTCTTGACGTTACATGGCTTATTAAAATAGTCAGATTACAGCATTTCCATTCCCATCAGAACATTTACTAAGAGCCATTTTAAGTTTTTACAAACTCACAATGAAAATGTCAACAGACACTGGTTCTTATAACGACAAAAAAGCCCAAAAAATACATTGCTAATCGAACCAAGGCAACTATAAACTACAGTATAAATCTGAAAGCTTGCTTTATTTTGGGGAAATTCACAATCATATCCCTGTTTCTTTTTCTTGGTGTAAAACTGAATTATGGCTTGCACACTTTTTCTCTTTTGCTCCCAGTATTTAAAATACAGAACTACCTTTTTGTGCATTGTATTCTGTCCTTTCAGCCATGATGGTGTGCCAAGGTGGAACTTTAATATAAACAATTGATTTTTTTAATTGATCCATTCTTCTTTTTCTTCTTCTGCAAGGCTGTTATATTGCTTAAGATGCAAATGCAGCCCTATGGGAGCACAAACCAGTGCAATCTGTAGGCCGGTCCCAAGCCCGGATAAATGCAGAGGGTTGCGTCAGGAAAAGCATCCTGCGTAAAAACTGTGCCAAACAAATATCAGCGTTCATCGAAAGAATACCATACTGGATCGGTCGTGGCCCGGGTTAACAACGCCCGCCCCCGGCAGTGCTTAGGTGCCAGGCGTCGGTGGAAATTCAGCTACTGTGGGTCGAAGACAAAGAAGAGGAGGAAACCGGATCTGTCGTCAGAAGAAAAAGAGGAATGCACAGAGCCTACAACTGAGTGTAGGGACTTTGAATGTTGGGACTATGACAGGAAAAGCTCAGAAGTTGGTTGACATGATGATTAGGAGAAAGGTTGATATACTGTGCATCCAAGAGAGCAGGTGGAAAGGTAGTAAGGCTAGAAGTTTAGGAGCAGGGTTTAAATTATTCTACCACGGAGTAGATGGGAAGAGAAATGGAGTCGGGGTTATTTTAAAGGAAGAGCTGGCTAAGAATGTTTTGGAGGTGAAAAGAGTATCAGATTGAGTGATGAGACTAAAATTTGAAATTGAGGGTGTTATGTATAATGTGGTTAGTGGCTATGCTCCACAGGTAGGATGTGACCTAGAGTTGAAAGAGAAATTCTGGAAGGAACTAGATGAAGTAGTTCTGAGCATCCCAGACAGCGAGAGAGTTGTGATTGGTGCAGATTGTAATGGACATATTGGTAAAGGAAACAGGGGCGTTGAAGAAGTGATGGGTAAGTACGGCATCCAGGAAAGGAACTTTGAGGGACAGATGGTGGTGGACTTTGCAAAAAGGATGGAGATGGCTGTTGTGAACACTTATTTCCAGAAGAGGGAGGAACATATAGTGACCTACAAGAGCAGAGGTAGAAGCACGCAGGTGGATTATATTTTGTGCAGACGATGTAATCTGAAGGAGATTACTGACTGTAAATTAGTGGTAGGGAAGAGTGTAGCTCAACAGCATAGGATGGTGGTATGTAGGATGATTCTGGTGGTGGATAGGAAGATTAAGAAGACAAAGGTTGAGCAGAGAACCATGTGGTGGAAGCTGAGAAACGAAGAATGTTATGCGGCCTTTCGGAGGTGAGACAGGCTCTCGATGGACGGCAGAAGTTTTCGGAAGAATGGACTACGACAGCCAAGGTAATCAGAGAGACAGGCAGGAGAGTACTTGGTGTGTCTTCTGGTAGGGAAGGGGAGAAGGAGACTTGGTGGTGGAACCCCAAAATACAGGGAGTCATACAAGGAAAGAGATTAGCAGTGGGATACTAAGAGGACTGAGGAGAGGCGAAAGGTGTATATCGAGATGCCACGTAGGGCTAAGGTAGTGGTGGCAAAGACTAAACAAGAGGCATATGAAGACATGTACACCAGGTTGGACATGAAAGAAGGAGAAAAGGATCTCTACATGTTGGCCAGACAGGGGGATAGAGATGGGAAGGATGTGCAGCAGGTAAGGGTGATTAAGGATAGAGATGGAAATGTGTGCTAAATAGATGGAAAGAATACTTTGAGAAGTTGATGAATGAAGAAAATGAGAGAGAAGGGTAAGTTGAAGAGGCAAGTGTGAAGGACCAGGAAGTGGCAATGATTACTAAGGGGGAAGTCAGGAACTACAAAGGATGAAAAATGGAAAGGCAGTTGGTCCTGATGACATACCAGTCGAGGTATGGAAGCAATTTGTAAAGATGGCTGTGGAGTTTTTGACCAACTTATTCAACAGAATACTAGCGGGCGAAAAGATGCCTGAAGAATGGAGGAAAAGTGTACTTGTTCCCATTTTTAAGAACAAAGGCGATGTTCAGAGCTGTGGGAATTATAGAGGAATAAAGTTGATGAGCTACACAATGACGAGGAGTGGAGGCTAGACTCAGGACAGAAGTAATTATCTGCGAGCAACGGTATGGTTTCATGCCTAAAAGAGTACCACAGATGCATTATTTGCCTTGAGGATGCTCGTGGAAAAGTACAGAGAAGGTCAGAAGGAGCTACATTGTGTCTTTGTGGACCTAGAGATAGCCTATGACAGAGGACCAAGAGAGGAACTGTGGTACTGCATGCGTAAGTCTGGTGTGGCAGAGACGTATGTTAAAATAGTACAGGACATGTATGATAGTAGCAGAACAATGGTGAGGTGTGCATTTGGTGTGACAGAAGAATTTAAGGTGGAGGTGGGACTGCATCATAGATCAGCTCTGAGCCCCTTCCTGATTGCAGTGGTAATGGATAGGCTGACAGATGAGGTTAGACTGGAATCCCCTTGGACCATGATGCTCGCAGATGATATTGTGATATGCAGTGAAAGCAGGGAGCATGCAGAGGAACAATTAGAAAGATGGAGACATGCACTGGAAAGGAGAAGAATGACGATTAGCCGAAGTAAAACAGAATATATCTGCGTGAATGAGAAAGGTGGAGGGAGAAGAGTGAGGCTTCAGGGAGAAGAGATAGCGAGGGTGGAGGACTTCAAATATTTAGGGTCAACAATCCAGAGCAATGGTGAGTGTGGTAAGGAAGTGAATAAATGGGTCCAAGCAGGTTGGAAGAGCTGGCGGAAGGTGTCTGGTGTGTTATGTGACAGAAGAGTCTCTGCTAGGATGAAGGGCAAAGTTGGCTCAGATGGAAAAAGATGACACGCTGTGGCGACCCCTAACGAGACTAGCCGAAAGGAAAAGAAGAAGAAGAAGATCCATTACATTGACTGAATCAATTAAAAAATTCAAAAGCATAACTTTTGCCAAGTCAGCTTTCTGGTATACTGAGGCACTTTTCCATGTGATTGTGAATTTGTTAAACTCACAGCAGAGATGCATTCCTTTCGATGGTTCGCGGAACATTGTTGATGAGAATTTTAACTTCCTCTGAGTTCAACTGAAGAGTTTGTTTTCAAGACGAGACATAGGCATTTTTTTCAGATTTACGAAACTCGCGCCAAAATTATCCAGCTCCGAATGGATAATTTTGGCGCAAGTTTCGTAAATCTGAAAAAAATGCCTATGTCTCGTTTTGAAAACAAACTCTTCAATTTGTTTTCCAGTGTCAGTTCGTTCCTTTTCTAATTGGCGCGCTCCTCCAATAAAGTACCAATCATGATTCCCGATATACATCTGATTCTCCTCTCAAACAGCCTCGGGACTTTTTGTGACCACGTCTATCAATCATTTTCAATTCAAGGTAGTAACTATTGTTACAGTTAAAATGTTGTCCAGTTCTTGAAGTAAAGAAGGAGCCCCAGACTGAGTACTTCAACCACAATGGTTGAATGTAAACCTGTTTTTTTGTCAGGTACTTTTTTTTTATGCCAGATATTACAGAACCTTTGCCTCCTCAATCCACAGAATACCCCTCGAAAAGTTTTGGGGATCATCAGAACCCAATGTCACCAATGTTTTTTTCCCTGAGAACCCTCCCTTGGATCAGATTTTTAAATCTTTCTTGTGGTTGAATGGCTTCAGAGGTCGGTAGTTCTTTTGTATGTCAGTCTGGTCTCTTTAGACCTGGATAAGTCTTTGTTCCACATTTAGAGTGTTCCTGGTTGAGTGAGAACTCCTGAGACGATTTACCACCATTACGGCTTTTCTCCAAAGGTTTTATGGTCGCAATAGTATGACCCAACAATTGATTTCAACTTTCATCCGGGGTCTCAACCGGAACTGACTCCATATTACTTAGATTTAAGGATCCATTAAACTCCCCCTCAGTGTTCAGTAGGCTTTTCAGTAGTCCGCACAATGAACTAAATGCCAACTTTCGGTTTCAATATGACAATGGAACAATTGAAATGCTTGTTAAAGAGACAAACAAAAGCCAACATTCCATTCAGTTCATTCATCAGTGCCTAAAAAGTACAATTATCTGCCATAATTGCGAAGAAGCGAATTGTCAGCAAGGCAGATTGGCAGTAATGATGTGACATAAGACTCTGTGTGTTCAAATCATTCAACTGTCAGCTTGAGAAGTTTTCCAAAATAGAAACTGAGAAATAGCAATAATTCCAATAGTTCTTTGAATTTGAATATATATTCATAAAATGTTGATATACGGTAAGGCCTCGTTTCTCATGTTGATTAGGTTCCAGACCGCATTATTCATACTTATTTTAGAGCTGTATGAACCTCCCCCGACTTTTAGTATTGTTTCCCACACGCCTATTTTGACCTGTACTACTGTTGTATAAATACTTTCTATGTTCTCTAAAACTCTGAAACATTCATTAATGCACTGTTCTGCTGTGCACTATGTACATTTTGTTCCATGTAATATGCTTAAATGTTTATTTTTCAACAATTGCAATGTTTTAAGATCGGAAACACTTATTTTACCACCGAGAAATGACAGCATATACTTAAAATTCTGTGATATGGCAAATTAAGTATCTGGAATGCAATGAATACACAAACGGTGAACTGTGATACAGCAAGTGAACGTTATACAGAACATGGAAGGCCCTATATTTGATAAATGGGCCTTGAACGAGGACTTACTCGACAAAATCCTCCACTTACAGTTGATCTCAATCTCTTTGCTACCTTTCTCAGATCAGAAGTGGAATTCTTAAAAGTACTCCTTTAATCATCATATCATTTTACAACATGTACACGCATGAAAAAAGCAGGTGACCCATTCAAATGACGATGTACATTTCTCTGCTGTTTTTTATATTGTCAACTGCTTCTGTCATCCATCCCTCCATTTTCTGTACCGCTTATCCTCACTAGGATCGTGGGCATGCTGGAGCCCATCCCAGCTATCTTTGGAGGTTACGCCCTGAACTGGTCACCAGCCAATCGCAAGCCACATACAAACAAGCAACCATTAACACCTTCGGACAATTTGAAATCTTCAATCAACCTTCCATATATGTTTTTGGAATGGGGGAAGGACTACCCAGAGATAATCCACACAGGCGTGGAGAGAATATCCAAAGTCCACACAGGCAAGGCTGGGATTTGAACCCCAGTCTTCAGAACTGTGAGACAGATTTGATAGATTTGATCCACTATGCTACCTACTTTCTGTCATGATCCTGGATTCCAGCCAGGGCTGGGCGTGGCCGTCTAATCGGAAGGGTCACACTTGCGCCTCATGACCTCCGATTAGACCCAGTACATATAGGACCCGGGGGACGACAGAGACTCTGCTAGATCGTTGCCTCTCATGCCTCGTTCCTGCACTACCGTACTCCTGACGTCTACCTCCCGTGTACCGACCAACGCCTGTCTCCCGACCTACCCCGTAAGCCTGCCGTTACTGATCTTGCTGCTTGTTTGGACTGACTCCCTGGTAACCGACATTGGAACGAATAAAGGCTTATTCCGCACTGCTTACCTCTCACCTGAGTCGTGCATTTGGGTCCACCCCCGAGTCTCGTCCGTGACAGAACGATCTAGCCAAGAACATGGACCCAGCTGACTCTGAAGCCATTCGCCGTGCGCTGCAAGTGCAGGCCAAACGCCTGGGTGAGCAAGAGGCTGCTCTCCAGGGTATGACTCACCAGATCCAGGAGCTCTGCACCCAGCTGCAACCGTGGCTAGCCTCCCAAGCTAGCGCGGCCGCTCCTGTGCCTCCCCGTGCCACCATCACTCCGCTCTCTCGACCAGAGCGGTTCTCAGGCGACTCCGGTAACGTCAAGCCCTTCCTGGCGCAGTGCGATCTCCACTTTGAGCTGCAAGCTTCCGCTTTTCCCACGGACCGCTCCCGGATCGCCTTCGTCATTTCCCACATGACAGGGAGGGCGGAGGCATGGGCCACCGCCGAGTGGAGCCGTAACTCGGAGACCTGCCGCTCATGGGCGAGCTTCGTCTGCGCGCTCACCCAGGTGTTCCAGTATGCGACTCCGGAACGCCAGGCGGCATCGTCACTCATGACAATTCGCCAGGGGCGTCGCCGCGTGTCCGACTACGCCATTGAGTTCCGGATTCGGGCTGCCGAGAGCCGCTGGAATGAGGAAGCCCTCCATGACGCGTTTTACGAGGGACTGTCCCCACAGATCCGTGGTCACCTCGTGGCCATGGATCTTCCGCCTTCGCTTAACTCCCTCATCGCATTGGCCCTCAAGGTGGACCAGCGCCTCACCGTGCAGAGACAGATGGAGGGCCTGAGGGAGGAGGAGAGGGAGAGTCGCAGTCCGGTTGTTTCCGCTTCCCGGCCACCCGTGTTGTCAGCTTCACCGGAAGCAATGCAAGTGGAGGGCCTTGGCAGCTCAGCGGAGGAGCGCTTACGTCGGCGACGAGAGGGACGCTGTTTTTACTGCGGGCGTTTGGGACACTTGATCGCCCGTTGCCCGACTCGACCAGGGCATTCTGACATCAGGATCGCTACTCCGGTGAGTGTGTGGTACACCGCGACGGGGTCAGGGAGGTCCCTTCTTCACCTCACCTTGGGAACGGACTCCCGTTCATGCTCTGTGACGGCTTTCATAGATTCTGGGTCGGAAGCAAACCTGATAAATCCCCGCGTGGTCGAGGAGCTGGGGGCGGCAACCTTCCCCACGCAACGGTTTCGTCACGCCTATGCCGCCAACGGCAAGTTCCTTTGTCGGGTTACACATCGTACTCAGACGCTACGTATGAGCTTTCCGGACGCTCACTCAGAGCGAATTAGCTTTCATGTCTTCGACGCACGTAGTAGCGACATCATCTTGGGCAGTCCGTGGCTCAAAGAACATAATCCGCACATAGATTGGACCACGGGTCAGATCAAGACTTGGGGTGAGGACTGTCTCAGTCGTTGTTTCGCTATCCGGAGAGACAGGGGTATTCAAGTCGCGCCGGTTCGGCTAACAGAACCTGGTACCGCCCTGGACCTGACCGCAGTGCCCTCCTGCTATCATGACCTACGGGAGGTCTTCTCTGAATCTAAGGCAAAGTCTCTACCGCCACATCGGTCATACGACTGCGCGATTGAACTCCTGCCAGGCACCTTTCCTACCAGAGGGAAGCTGTTCTCTTTAACAGGACCAGAGCATCAAGCCATGAGGGACTACATCGAGGACTCGCTCGCAGCCGGACTCATTCGCCCCTTATCTACACCAGCCGGTGCGGGGTTTTTTTTTTGTCAAGAAGAAGGACTCCACGCTGCGACCCTGCATCGACTACCGAGGACTGAACGACATCACAGTCAAGAACAGGTACCCTTTGCCGCTTATCTCTACAGCATTCGTACTCCTCCAGGGAGCCCGGATCTTCACCAAGCTCGACTTGCGCAGCGCTTACCATCTGGTGCGGATTCGGGAAGGGGATGAGTGGAAGACGGCGTTCAACACCCCCACAGGGCACTATGAGTATCTTGTGATGCCCTTTGGATTGACAAATGCTCCGGCCGTCTTTCAGAACTTCATTAACGACGTGCTCCGGGAGTTCCTGAACAGATCTGTCTTTGTTTACCTGGATGACATTCTCATCTTTTCAGCAGACCTAGCCTCTCACATTCAACAAGTCAGAGAGGTGCTCCGGCATCTGCAGCAGCACCAATTATATGTGAATATGGATAAGTGTGAGTTCCATCAGGCATCCGTGTCCTTCCTGGGCTTCATCCTGGCTGAGGGAGAGATACGGATGGATCCCGGGAAGGTCGACGCGGTGCTGCGGTGGCCTACCCCCACCAACAGGAGGGACGTGCAGAGGTTCTTGGGATTTGCCAATTTCTACAGGAAATTCATAAGGAACTTCAGTTCCGTGGCCGCTCCTCTGCATTCGCTCACTTCGCCAAATACCACCTTCGACTGGTCCGGGACCTGCCAGGAGGCCTTCGGCAGGCTCAAGGCAAGTTTCACTACTGCGCCTGTTCTCATTATTCCGGATCCCGATAACCAGTTTGTGGTGGAGGTGGATGCATCGAATTCAGGAATCGGTGCAGTTTTGTTGCAGAGGAGTTCCAGGGATGGAAGGATTCACCCGTGCGCGTTCCTGTCTAGAAAGTTGACCCCGGCAGAGAGGAACTATGACGTGGGAGATAAGGAACTGCTGGCGGTCAAGAGCGCGTTGGAGGAGTGGCAGCACTGGCTGGAGGGCTCGCAAGTACCGTTCGTTGTCTTCACGGACCATAAGAACCTTGAATACCTGAAGTCCGCAAAGAGGTTGAACGCCCGTCAGGCCAGGTGGGCTATTTTTCACCCGCTTCCACTTTAAGGTGTTTTACCGCCCAGGCTCCAAAAACGGCAAGCCGGATGCACTCTCGCGGATCCACGAGGGAGGGCGCACTGATTCAGACGCCGCTACTATCCTGCCAGCGGGGTGCTTCGTGTCCGGGTTCACCTGGTCGATCGAGTCGCGGGTGAAGGAGGCCCTGGAAGAGACACCGCCACCCACGGATTGTCCGTCGGGCCGTCTTTTCGTCATTCCATCTCTGCGGGGAGACGTCATCAACTGGGCCCATACCAACAAGACGGTCTGCCACCCGGGTATGGCGAAGACACGGTCAGTGGTCGAACAAAGGTTCTGGTGGCCTAACCTCAGCAAGGATGTAAGGGAGTTCGTCAACGCCTGCCCGGTGTGTGCTGCCAATAAAACTTCCCGCCTACGGCCCGTTGGTGAGTTGCAACCCCTGTCCATCCCCTTTCGTCCGTGGTCACAGATCGCGATGGACTTCGTTACCGGCTTGCCGCCTTCACAAGGGAACACAGTGGTGCTGTCCATAGTGGACCGTTTCTCCAAGATGGTCCACTTCGTGCCGCTCCCGAAGATCCCGTCGGCCAAGCAGACAGCCCAGTTGGTATTAGACGAGGTCGTCCGTTACCACGGTCTACCCCAGGACATCGTTTCGGACAGGGGTCCGCAATTCAGCGCCCGTTTCTGGAAGGAGTTCTGCAACCTCATCGGCGCTTCAGCAAGTCGGACATCGGGTCATCACCCAGAGTCTAATGGCCAGACAGAGAGGATTAACCAGGAATTACAAACCGGTCTTCGATGTCTGGTATCCAGGGACCAGAGCACGTGGAGCCAGCACATCAAGTGGGTGGAGTATGCCCACAATTCCCTACCCTCCGCTTCAACAGGTATGGCTCCACTCCATGTCGTGCATGGGTATCCTCCGTCCCTGTTTCCTCCACTGGTCACAGAATCCACAGTTCCGTCGGCCCTGGCCGTGGTGCGACGCTGCAAACGGACCTGGGAAGCAGCTCGGAGGACACTGCTGCGCATGAGCAGCGCCTACAAGGCCGCAGCAGACCGCAAGAGGAGGGCCGCACCAGAGCTCAGAGTGGGACAGCGAGTGTGGCTCTCCACCAAAGATCTCCCGCTGCGGACGGAATCCCGCAAACTTGCTCCCAGGTTCGTTGGCCCGTTCCCTGTTTCCAAGGTTATTAACCCGGTCGCCGTCTCGTTGAAACTGCCCAGGTCGATGAGGGTGCACCCTATGTTCCACGTCAGCAGACTTCGCCCGAATCGTACGTCGTCGCTGGCTCCTCCGCTCAAGTCCCCCCCGCATGGTCGACGGTGGGTTGGTGTACACCGTGCACCGGTTGCTGTCTTCCCGCCGCAGAGGGAGGGGGGTCCAGTACCTGGTGGACTGGGAGGGATATGGCCCGGAGGAGTGCTCTTGGATCCCCTCCCGCTTCGTCGTGGACCGCTCCCTCATCAGGGACTTTCACGCGGCTCACCCTGATGCGCCTGGGCCGTCCAGAGCCGGCCGTTGAGGGGGGGTACTGTCATGATCCTGGATTCCAGCCAGGGCTGGGCGTGGCCGTCTAATCGGAAGGGTCACACCTGCGCCTCATGACCTCCGATTAGACCCAGTACATGTAGGACCCGGGGGACGACAGAGACTCTGCTAGATCGTTGCCTCTCATGCCTCGTTCCCGCACTACCGTACTCCTGACGTCTACCTCCTGTGTACCGACCAATGCCTGTCTCCCGACCTACCCCGTAAGCCTGCCGTTACTGATCTTGCTGCTTGTTTGGACTGACTCCCTGGTAACCGACATTGGAACGAATAAAGGCTTATTCCGCACTGCTTACCTCTCACCTGAGTCGTGCATTTGGGTCCACCCCCGAGTCTCGTCCGTGACACTTTCGTAATGTTGATCAAAGTGAATCTTAATAGATCTCCATTGAATAGTCACACCCCTCAAATTTAGACATTAGTTTATCATATAAGATGCAAAAATAACTGAAGTTATTGTTGTTAAGTTGTCGTACGTCGAGCATATTTTGATGTTTCCAGTGAATTTGTTTCATATTAGTTGTTTATCTTCGGATGCAGTGGTTTCTTAAAAAGATGGAGCCAGGTAGGGATGATTTTTTTTTCCCCACCTCAGATTATATTACCATTGTAAAATTGTCAGTTGTGATCCTGACTGTTTTATCAAATACGGCAAAAGGCTTGAACATTACAAACATGCCCGTTAAGCTTTAAGCGGAAGCACATTCTGAAAAAAAGCACCATCTTCTTCCCATCCATTCATGAAATGATTCTATCCAACAGAAGGCAGAAAAAAAACAATATTTTCACTTTTGTAGAAAGTTCATTAATTTGTCTTTACATGACATACAGTCTGATACAACTTACAACACTGATAATTCCTCATGCATGTGAAATGTGAAACTGTTCCTACAGTGTCTCTCTAAGCATCCCAGAACTAATTATTTTATCATTGACGCCTGGGATTCTGTGTATTCCAAACACATGATACAGTAGGAAAGGAGAATCATTTGGTAAAGTGAAAATATTTAACCTCCTGAGACCCAACAATCCACTTCAACATCTTACCAATGTGTTGTTTCTACCTGCTGTGTAGCGCTTCATTGAAGCTACGTTGCACTTGACCTGCATACAGTGGAACCTCGATAGATTATATATATATATATATATATATATTATATTATATAGATTATATTATATAGATTATATTATATAGATTGAACCTCTTACTTCATATTTAATGGACACAAGATGGTGTTCAGTTAGAACTCAACACCACCCATCCCATACACCAGTGAGGTAAGTCTGGATAGAACCTTTTCCATTTATATTTACAATTTTGAAATGGTGTTTTTAGGCCGCAAAAAAAAAAGTACAAACCAATAATTTTGTACTGTGCTAGTGTTATTTAGGCCATGTAAAAAGTGTTTCAATTTAACAGACAATTGGATGTAACGGACAACTATCCCAACAGGTCCCACTGTACGAGAGAATCAGATTTCAAGTTTGATGCATTATGTTCCATCCCTTTTCCAGTCAGGTAATTGTGGAATCACCGATGTGATGACTTTTGAACAAAACACACGTGGCCGACTCATGTACTTCCGTTTGGATCAAAAGAGGTTAAATCGAGATTTACAAATAAAGAGTGAATGAGAACTAGCATGAGTAAATCATGAAGATTATAACTCAGTTGTGGGGTAATTGGAATGAATCCTTACAAGCGAGTATGGATGGTGAAATCAGGTCTTATCTGGAGACGGGCTTTGGTCTCCGCAGCTGCTTTACGTGTCATGGTGGAGCACCGGTTCAGGATCTCCTCCTTCTTGGGTCTGGGTGGCATCAAAGGAGCAAACATGCCCGTGTCGCTGCCTCTGGAACTTGAGCTCCCAGAACTCCCAGAACTTGTATAACTCAAAAAACTGGAGGTGGAGTTGCGGCGCTGCTCGTAGCCGCGCTCGCTGGGGATGACACTCTGTCGTAGGGAGGGTCTCGACACGTCTGCCCTCGAACGTGAAAGCGAGCTGCTGAACGAGGAGACGGTCGACTCTGTGTTTGAGCTCGTGCTGATGCTACGAGCGAGGCTGTCTGGGTGGGTATTGTTCACTTCGACTCGGGCGGGCGTAGCAGTCTGTGTTCTGGTCTGTGACAAAAGTTCCATAGATCTGGCTTTGGCCAGATAACCACGCCCACTAGACTGAGCTCTGGGCTGGACTGCAGATCGTTGCCCTGCATGGGTTTCCCTGACGATGTGGTCTGAAGAAGAAGAAGAAGAACCATCCAGAGGTACCCCGCTGATGGTCTGGTTGAGGGTGGTTCTATTCAGCCTATTCTGTAAGAGGAAAAGTCCCGTCCGAGGGTTGTTGTAGGGCTGCAGGTACATGGAGGGGACGTAGCCCACCTTGCCATTGTATCTGAATGAAAAGAATTACATCAAATGTTGTTTTAGTCATTTTTTAGAAGTTTGCATTCACCACTATATTCTAACTGCTTTTTTGATTGTATCACAGACTGTCTCGGACCTTCTTTTTAGCATTTATTACATTTTGGAAGCAGACTTCTCCTCTCTTATCTTAACCTACAGATGTAATAATTTTTTTGGAGGGCAGCATGGTGAAGTAGTGCTCATCATGTCTAAATCACACTTCTGAGATTCCGATTTTGAACGGTGATTCCCGAAGATTGCTGGGATAGGCTCCAGCTCTCCTGCGACCCTTGTGAGGATGGGCGGATAGGAAAATGGATGGATGAATGGACAGCCAGTGACACACTTGTGAGTTCATGAGTCGCACCTCCCTCACGACACAAAAATTTGGCCTGCCCAGTAATGCAATTGGCTTGCAGGATGGCTAGTGGCTAGCGACGAACGTGCATAAATTTTTCACCAGGGCATGGCTTCCCGCATTCAGCGGACACACCCTTTGGTTTTTCCCAGTGAATACAATAGCTTGATTGTTTTTTGGGTTTTTTTGTATTTTCAAGCCTTATTTTGTATATTTCGTGATATTTTTAATCATTCAAATTTGCCATTGTTGTTAATAATGTTCTTCTCTATGGTGTAAAATTTTATAAAACATTTATTTTGACTTTGCTCCTACAAGAAATGGAATCAGTACTAGTACTTTTAGTACTACTAGTAGTACTAGTACTGATCTGTACTACCTGTATCTCTACCACCTCTGATATTAGTTAAAGACATTAGTTAATCATTAATCGCTCATTTTCGAGAAAAAAAATTCTGGTCAAGTCCCACCTCACCACTACGGAGTAGCTCGATAAAGGCTAATGTCTTACGGCTGCCATTTAGTATAATTAGTGCAGGTTATTATTCCTAACAGGCAAGACCGGGTTACCTGGTGAGCCACCAGCCATCATCAGACATTCTCAGAACCTCCACCACAGAACCAATGGGCACAGAGATCTCGTCAGCCTTCTTGGTAAAGTAATTCCTCACAGCACAGTAGAGAGCACCTTTATGTGACAACACACAGAAACAAGCTCATCAACACTGCCATGAAAACAAAATATCATCATAAAACACTGCTTGGCTGCAGGACAATACATCTACGAAAAGTACTACTGCAAATCTTTTTGTCATGTGGCATTTCACTAATTACCATGTTTTCCACCTGTGAGACCTGGACAAGTTGCACTTGTTAATTACGACTCATTCACTTTTTTTAATAGTTCTAGGTGCATGCCTTAATGCCATCTTTTGTTGGATTCTAAAAGCCATTTTGCTTCAAAGAGCGCATGACGCACTGCATCTGAATCACAAAATGAAACACGACTCATAAGTGTTAAGAGCAGACAAATATCACACCTTCCCGGTGATATGCTCTTTCATCATTCTTCTCTTTTTCCAGATAGGGAGCAGGAAACCAGGCAATACACTTGTCTTCATTCTCCACCAACCACCAACCTGATAGGGAGAGTAAACACGTAATCAGGCAGGTAGGAATTGTTGCCTAACCCTGTCTCTGCAAATGTTTGGTGGTGAGGGACTACACAAAATGTAGATAAACTTCTTTCAAATTTCCTGTTGTGAATTGTGATTAGGGTACAACTGCACACCTCATATGACTCTCAAATGACTCTCTGTACTTGTCCTAAATGTGTATTTTGTTATGATTCGTCACTTTATGTCACTATGTGTGTGTTTCCCACCGATTAATTCACCACCAATCAAAGTGGCTGCTCTCATACGCTTTAAATGTCAGGCAATGACAGTCTCAACAGAGACTATGAGGAAAGGAAAGAGTGTATCTCTCTTGCTGATGCCCTGATTAAATTCACCAAAATTGCTTTGGACAAATTGAGGCAGCACCTGGACATGGCCTTGGCAGGCGTATGTTAAGACCATCAAATTCTCACTGCACCAGGACACACCCTGGCTGCAATAAGAGGCCCTTCTTGGCCCAGACCAGTCTGCCAAATTCCAAGCATTACGCTTGCACGAAAATCAGGAATTGTCAACGTCAGACAGACCATCTATATAAATATTTTTGCTGAAGTGATTCAAACTACAGGTGACAAATTATGATTCTGGCATATGTTTTTATGAAACTTGTCGATCCAAATCACTTTGTAGAACTTTGATGCTGAAAAGGAACGTATGTGTGTATTAAGGTGAGCAATTTGGTACTGGTCCAAATTGGGATTTTTGCCACTTGGCCCAGGTAGAGTTAGTGCTATTTTTGGTACAGAGGAAGTAACATTTCTATCGTTGGTATTTTGACAATTATGAAGATTCTGCAAAAATAACTCAACTGATTAGCATGAAACTTAGGTCCAAGGAAGAACAGCTAAAAATTTTAAGTTCAAAGAATTTGCAAATCTGGATAAAGTAGGGCCCTACTCATCTTTTATTTTTGGGGGAGGCTCAAGATAAATGTCAGAAATTCCTAAATTTCATTCAATTCTTCAATGAAAGAAAGTTTATATAAAAAGTATGCTGCACACAAGATGCGTAAATGTGTGTGTTTATGTTATGTACAATATGTGTATAGGTATTTTGTGGTATTTATAGTATGTGAATATTATGAAAAAACAGCCTTGTTTGTATAAAAAAAAAAAATTAGAGCTTAACGAGAGGCAAATGGTTGTAGGTGAAAGGAGAATTTTGAATTCTGACGACAGCCACATCCCCAATTAGAAGAGGGTGGAAACACTTTTGCAACCACAATCTCTCCTTATAACTCCCCCTCCTCGAATTTTTTTTCTCAATTGAGTTAAACTGGTTTTACTTGCCATAAATGGAGAACTTGAAATCGTTTCTCTTGAGTCCAATTCCGGTATGTATGTTAGATTGCCATTTAAAAAGGGGTGTGTAGACATTTTATCTACTGTATACTAGTACGCATGTATTTCTAATTACACTTGATGATCGATAATTTTTCTTAGGTAAAGGTGTGGGATTTTGGGTGTATACTGTAAGTTTTGACTTCTTAACTTTGCAGTACGAGATATTTCCATGTTTAGTGTGTAAATTTTTTAATTTCCTTGTCCTCATAGTTACTATTTGGAATAAAAGTCGCAGATTTGTACAGTTGACTGATTGACTGACCAGCAGGGTCCTTAATCAGGACTTCCAATGCTTCATCCAAGGCAGCTTTAAAGGGCCGGTTGTTGGTGTCTTTGGTCTCGTAGGCAGCCACACAGCGGTACGTCTCGGTGACAAATGGCCGAGTGACAGAGAAATCTCCTTCGCCCCCAACTCCTCCTCCTATTCCTCCTTCTAACCCCAAGCTGATATCCGACAGCAAGATCATGGCGCTGAGCGACACAGAAGTCGGGACGTCAGCGGGTCTCGCCACGGCCGTTGACGAATCATTGAGGAGAAAACTACCTGTTCTTGGTGAAGTCTTGGTCCATGTCGTGGTCGAGTGGCGTGAAAAACTGGGTGACCTCCGAACTACAAGTGACCATTTGGTCGCACATGAGCAGCTTGTTGCAGTAGCTCTCCAAGTCCTTCATCCGCTGGATGCATCGCTTGGATCCTCTCTGCTGGAGCCCATTCGTCTGAGCCTCCCCTGAGGGGAGAAGGATGCACATTCAGTCGCTTCAGACAAGGAGGAAAAATATGAAGATTGATGAGGACACCAGTTTCATTGTGTTGCAATGCATTAATCTCACTTTTTATTTATTAACTATTTATTTATCATACTGTCTATGACTTTGTCTTAAGAAGAGTGAGCTGAGACTGAAATCTAAATCACCATGATGCAATAAAGAAACATTGACACAAAATAGTGTGCTTGGATACTCTCCAATTGCTCTTCAGAGTGTTTTTAGTATTTGATCTAACTACTACTATGAGAAATAGTAAAAGGTAAGCAATGCCTATGAAGGAGCCGCCTTTGAAGATTCCTCATCCATTAAATGGATGAGGATTTATTCTATAGTGTACTACAAAGTAAAAAAAAATCTTACCTTTAAATTTTGGGATTATTCTGTCATCCTGTGAAGGGCTGAAGTGGGGAAACTTCTTCTTCAGTTGCCTCTGTTAAAAGGAAAATAGGTTTTAATATACTAATAAAAAATAAGTTGAAAAGATTTTAAAAGACATATGAAAATAGAGTATATTTTTTAACCATTACTTGAAAAAAAAAACTTACATGAAAGTTCTTGAAATCATCATAAGACCTGTAGACAATCACTTCATTCTCATCTGACCACAGCACTGATACCATGAACGTCTGTAAAATATGTATATATATATATATAATATATATATATATAAAAGAAAAAAGTTAGCTCCAAATGCATATATATATATATATTATATATATATATTATATATATATATATATATGTATGTGTGTGTGTGTGTGTGTGTGTGTGTGTGTGTGTGTGTTACAAATTCACTTTTGTAGCCTTTCACCCACCTTGAGCTTTGGTGTCTCCCTCTGCACGGCTGAAATAATGCGAGCTGAGAACACAAACCGCTTTTCTGCAGGCATCTTGCCGCGATTTTGGGACGTGGAAAAGAAGTCAACCACAGGTTGAGGCACTCCTCCAAGTGCTGCCGCAGGGCGGTCGGCTGCCTCTTTTAAATACAGCTCGCCTGAGGGGCGGAGACTCATCCGCAGCGACTGCACGCTGACTTCGCAGACGCAGACGACTGCACATGACAGGTATGTAGGTCGGTAGGTAGGTAGGTAGGTAGGTAGGTAGGTGGATAGATAGATAGATAGATAGATAGATAGATAGATAGATAGATAGATAGATAGATAGATAGATAGATAGAAGATAGATAGATAGATAGATAGATAGATAGATAGATAGTAGATAGATAGATAGATAGATAGAGATAGATAGATAGATAGATAGATAGATAGATAGATAGATAGATAGATAGATAGATAGATAGATAGATAGATAGATAGATAGATAGATAGATAGATAGATAGATAGATAGATAGATAGATAGATAGATAGATAGATAGATAGATAGATAGATATTCAAGGTTATCAAATTAACCTAAAAATCTCGGAAAAAAATAAAATAAACAGTTGAAAGAGTCACTGATACTGTAGCGGTACACAATAAAGAACAACTAGAATCCCTGCCTGTTTCTCTTTTAAATTAATAAAGCTCAAATAAGAAGCAGAACTGGACAGTGGATGACCATGAAAGGCCGCTATTGGACAAAAAAGGATAAGACGGCACCAAGGATGTATGAGAAATTGATAAAACTCGAAAAGACCAGCTGGAAAAGACTCCTCGGCTTTTTATCTCATATCCTCTTTGGCTTGTTTGATTTCTCAGGGGTTTTCCTTTTGTTGCAGTTTCTCGGCGATTGTCAGTGGGCACTCCTGCATTAGACCTGCCAGCAATCTCCATCAGCAAGGTATTTCCACACAGGAGAGTCAGGAAGTTGCTGGGATATTGAACACTGTGAGTTTTGATTGCATTATAGCATTTTTCAAGACACAGCAGGGGCTAAATTAAAGCAGTTAAAATTGTGAAGCTGTGATGCAAGCTCTCGTTGAAAGAGAGTTATACAGAGTTTTACTCTGAATTAAAGCAAACGTTTCTTGCTGAGATTCTTCTAATTTCCAGTTGGAGACGCCACTAAATTCAAACAAAAGTTGATATGTTTTGGAGCAAATGGTGCCAATGCTGCGCTGTACCTCTTTATGAGGAAAAAAATGGTGCACAAAGAAACAAAACGTAGCAGCTGATGATGTAGTATGGCCGGTTTCCAGGGGTATCAGCATCAAAGCAGAAGAGAAAGTCACCGTGAGAGCCCGTCTATGTGCAAACTCAGTACTGATGGCCAAGCCAAGTAAAGAGCACAGTGCAGTTTCTGCAGAACCAAAGACCAAATTCCAGGCACACTTCTTCTCAGATATGTAAGACGACTTAATGTGACTCTAAGAAGAAGAAGAGCAAGAAATTATGTAACGTCTTTGCTCACAGGAACCAGAATGTCAAGTGGGGAAATGTTATTTCACAAACGGCAACTTGTCTTTTTTGTGATAACAAAATACGTAAGAGATTTAAAAAAAGTGTCAGGCAATGCCATTTCAATTGCGTAAAGAATAATAGAATTAGTCATTCTTCTAAGTACTGTAGCAATACAAGTGTTTAATCAGAAAGACAAAAGATTCCTGAGATGATTCTAGTTGAATTGAAGCTCAGAGGTGCCACTTGTAAGTGATGACAATTATTGGGTGATATAATACACAATTATAAAACAATACAGTACAATAATTAGAAAAATGGATGGATGTCATGTGCTGTTGTAGTACATAATTAATAAGTCATTTCTATTTCTCTGTTGTCTTTGCGTCAAGGTTATCAACCGAATCCAAAGCTCTAGGACAGGTACCACAAAATATATATTTTAAAACCAAAGAAAGAGTTTTTCCACTTCAGTCTGGGTCGGATCACCAATCCATCAGCACATGTAGCACGTGATCCGAAGCGACAAGAGTTGCGTCTTTTCTTTTGTGATGACAGTCCTGGAACCTTTCTGACACACCTCGTCGTTGAATTGTGAAATCAAGTTCAAGTAAAGTATATGTTTGCATTAAGTCATGAGATAAGAACCAAAACCTTTTCGAAATTACCTCATCCTGGACATCACCTTCAACCAGATCCTCTTCCAGACCAACCAGATTCCTTCAAGCATCTGATCATAAAATGAACGATTGTTTCGCTTTCCCTTCATCCCAGACAATTGTTTGCAGGATCATGGCGCTGTCAGAAGTATTGATTGAACAATGTGTTTTATGATCGCTGGTGAAGGATTAGATTGCCTCACATTGAGAAGGAAATATAAGGCACCGCTCTCAATCACCACAAACGGCTGTAATAAAATCTGTCGAATTAAAACCCGATATCTGACAACGTCAACTACCATTCAGCGTACTTGGTAAATCGAGATGATTCTAATTGCAGATGATCCATTTTCATCTAATTTCCGAGCGACGCACCTGTATTGCACAAGCTCGTGTTACATTTGAGCCGTCGCATGCGTCACACGTGGGAAATCAAGATATCTATTTTCATCAAATTTCAGACAGACACACCTTTGCTGAAAAGCGTGCCCTGCATTTCAGAGTGATCGTCTGTCATGTGCATGCATTCTGGTTTTGAAATTTCAAGTTTCAACTCAAAGTGCTTGTGTAACGCATTGGGTAACGGTTTATTTTTTTCCACTCGTTGCCGTCAGCCTGCCGGCATACGTAGCGTGCAGCCATAAAGTTATGAAATGTCATTAAAGGTACTTTATGTACATTACTGCATAGACAGGGGCGGGGGGAACCCTCCAGGGCCTTATCTAATGTGGAATGAAGCCAGGAGGGTGAATGTACAGGAGAAGCACATAAATTGCCCCAGAGGTGATTCGAGGATGGGAGGTTTAGGTATTGCTGAGCTCCTGCCTAGGCATGACAAATTTCACTCTTTTAATTATCTGAGACGCTTATCCTCACGAGGGTCGGGGGAGTGCTGGAGCCAGCCCCAGCTGTCATCGGGCAGGAGGTAGGGTACACCCCAAACCGGTTTCCAAACAATTGCAGGGCACACGGAGACAGACAACAGTCGCACTCACAATCCCACCAAGGGGCAATTTAGACTCTCCAATTAATGCATGTTTTTGGGATGTGGGAGGAAAATGGAGTGCCCGGCGAAATCCCACGTGAAGAACATACAAACTCCACACAGGATTTATAATGCTAATTAACTGCTTCTTTTCCTTTCGGCTTGTCCCGTTAGGGGTCGCCATAGAGTGTCATCTTTTTCCGTCTAACCTATCTCGTGCATCTTCTTCTTGGCAGTAGCACCTGGGCTTTAATATTAACCCGTGCGCATGACACAAGAGTCATACCAATTGAAAAGAGGAAAGTGGTCTTGTCTCTGACCTACCTGAAATGTTTCCAAGACAGAAAAATGCGTAACCCCTACCTACCAACATAAACTTTGAGCTACGATGATATGCAACAAAAAAGCAGAATGGTAATGATAACAGTGGGTGGGTATTGAGGGGGAGAAATAAAGAAATGTTCCACTAAGTCAGGTACTTGCACCACAACTGCATATCACTGGAGGGCAGCTAATGCCCTGTGCAAATAGTGCGCTCAGAGCCCATTCAGGAAAGCTGGGACATGTTTGGGTGGGACAAATCATTTTGGAGGACACCAAATTCTGAATGGTTATGTACATTTACATCTTGCAAAAAAATACAGGACATACATCAAAATTATAATAATATTTCTGGGTTTCCTCCCACATCTCAAAAACATGCAATATTAATTGGACACTAGGTGTGATTGTGAGTTCGGCTGTTTGTTTCTATGTGCCCTGCAATTGGCTGGCAACCAGTTCAGGGTGTACCCTACCCGTTGACAGCTGGTATAGGCTCCAGCACTCCCTGCGACTCTTGTGAGCATAAGCAGCTAAGAAAATGGGTGGATGGATATGTACATAAGCATAAACAGATTGCACTTATCACAAACGTGTACAATTAGTGCTGATGCAAACTGAATCCAAATCCTGAAATGTTGCTCAAAAGTTGTGTTTGAATTTATATGCTTATTTAAACCTCGATTTGAGCTTGTGCAGTAGCTGAACATGGCTTTGTCTCTTCCAGTCAGCTGTTTTTATTTCTAACAATTAGCTGAAGGATTCCGAGATTCCCAAGCGCACTACTGAATTGTGCACGTGCAATCACTCGGCACTTGTCATGCGGCAGCAATATTCCTTATCAGCAACCGGTGCGGAGAGCTCCGTGTGCGCGCGTTTGCGCGTCGCAGGTGTCTCTTCAAAGCCGCTACGAAAAAGTCCAACTCTTGAGTGGCTTATCTCAACCACTTATCAGATGTGAGCGTGTAGTTCCTGAATGAAGTGATGCCAGGGCTTCTTCTGTTTAACACAAACAACACACGCGGCATCCATCTTTCAGACGGCGTCAGTGTTAAAGGTCAGCGGTGTCCTGGCAGCTTTGTGTGTCTCCAGAGCAAATGTCAACACCTGAGTTTAAGAGCCACGTGAAGTTTCCCACATTGAGCAAGGGCGCACATGAGTTTGTGTGTGTGTGTTAGCTCACAAGGAAGCACAAGGAAAAGCAGCACAATACATTAAAACTAACCCAACCGCTGACGTGGACAGTGATGGGTTATACGTTTCTCACCAGGCCCTTCACTGGGGACTTACCAGAAAAGCTGATTATTAAATGGAGTAATGTGTGCAAATCCCCACAGATGTGTTTTGCTTGTCGAAGTTGGCTGTTACAGGTTTAGCTCTGACAAACCAATATCAGGAGATAAAAATGCTGATTTTATTGCGATTAGTTATAGAAATAGTCACATTGATCATCCAGCTTGGGTTAACGGGTTAAAGGGACACGTCAGGTGACACAAACAAGGTCAGTTTGTATTATTTTGCATGTAAAGCATGGAGGGGGGGGGGGTGTTACAACATAACATGTTTGACGTGTTTTGGCCGTGCTTTGGTATGAGCACGCAACGCTCAGCCAGGCGACGGTGATGATGGTGTTACATAAAAAAACGCTACAGAATGAACTTTACAGCAGTGAAGTTCAAATAAGGAATCCTTTGTGTCATTTCACTCATGGGTAAACACAAGTGAACAGAATGTTTCTAGTTGGGGGAGACATCATCCAAGATTAACGAAAGATAACAATGTGCAGTTATTGCTATATTTTTTTTCCCACCCTGCACAGCCATATTACCCTGCTTGCATGGTTAATGAGCAGCACTTAAGGCTACACACTACTCAGTATTTAGTCACACCATAAATGTCATACATCAGTGCATGATCTATGTGGCAATAGACAAATTATTATTATTTTTTGTTTTTCAAGAGCATATGCATAACAGTCCGTGAGAACCCTTGCAGCGCCGTTCATTCAATTTGATATAATACACGAATACCGATGCCCATTACTGTTTATAGTTAGTATTTCTTTAAAACTGCTGGGTGTTGAATCCTCTCCAAAACAGTAGCGTACATTTCTGTCTCTCATTCGAATTGCGGCCATTTTCAAAAATTATTGTGACAAATATTTGGTTCCTTTGGCTATGAAATGGGTGGCTCGCACCGCAATATAAGGCTCCAAAACTATCTTCAGGAAATCAGCACTTATAAGAGTAATAGTATTAATACAATACAATATAATTACAAGGGGCGATAGGGTGGAGCAGCTGGTAAAAAGTTGGCCTCACAGTACTGAGGACCCGGGTTCGATCCTGGCCGCGTCACTGTGGAGATTACATGTTCTTGTGCATTGCGTGAGTTTTTTCCGGGCACTAGAGTTTCCTCCCACATCCCAAAACCCCGCCTCCTTCCCGTTGACAGCTGGGTTAGGCTCCTGCACTCCCCCGCACCCCTCGTGAGGATAAGCGGGGGAGTGCAAATAAATAATCATATTATACTGATATATTATTCCATCAATATTAGCAATCCATATTCTATACCGAGTGTCCTCATTTGGGTTTTGGGCAAGATATAAATAAAATTAGAACAGCTTTTTAACACACGGAACAAAAGTTAATGCATTTTTGGTCATTTGTAATTTACAGTTAATTCATCTTATAATCTATAGAGTAATTTAAAGTACACCACCAACCAACGCCTCCCCACCCCACTGGGTTATTCCCCTTGGCATAATTTTAGCCTCATTGGTCGTGCTTCCACAACCGCCTCTTTGTCTGTGCTCCTGGGTCTCGCGCAGGTGCATGGCATTTATTTCCTTTAAATCCATCTGCTCAACGTGCAAAGAAATATGAATGTCAAATCCCCACAACCTGGCTCACGTGGACGACTGCAGAGATTCTGCTACATCAATATTGGGGGAATAATGAGAAAAACTGGGCGTGGTGTGGCTCGGGTGGTCGGATTGTAATCTCCGAACCCCAAAATTGTTAGTTTAAGACTGAGCTCTTGTCACTATGCCAAAGTGTTCTTAAGCAAGTTACTGAACTCTGAATTCTTCCTTATGCTGCCTCATTAGAAGTATACAATAAGACCATGTTTGAGCACGTTGAAGGGAGAGCAGTGCTGTGCAATTGGCAGTCCAAACTCCCTGTCTTTTTTCTCTCTCTCTCTCCCTCTTTTTTTTTTACATCTCCTTGGTATTTGCTCACGTCTCAACCCATAAACAAACAAGGAAGCAAAAGGAGGAGGAAACAGCATCACCTTTATCGTATTTCTTATCATGAGGAAGTAATTCTGCTCTTTCGTAGAATGAAATCAATCAAATAAAATAAAAGAAACGCACTTCATTTGATGGAGTTTTAGGGCTACCTTAGAGGCGAAGTAGTGACTTTTCATTTTTATATTTATCAATTTATAAATGCACAAGGGTTGAGAACATTTCTCGGTGGAAAGAGCGAGGCGGAACGTGCAGATAAGAATGTGCAATGATGGAGAGTCATTGAGAACCTATCACTAAGTGTAAATGTATAGCCGCTGCTGGGAAAACACAATGATTGAGTCATGCCCAAAAACACAAAAAACAAAAACAAACAAAAAGATAACACCCAAAGCAAATGATCAAATTAACAGCATGAGGGCAATTCCCAATTCTACTCATCCAATACAAATTCTTTCCTATAATTACATCATAAGTAAATGAACCTTTCACACATGAAAAAGTCACAAAACAAATATTGCTCTTTCTCTTGGTGTGTGCGGTTTTTATAGTGTCTGTCTTTCCTTGGTGTGTGAGAGAAGGTTTTTTATGTGAGGTTTTTGTGTGTGTGTGTGTGTGTGTGTGAGACATTATGTACGTGCGTGTGCACAGTTTGGAGATTGTGAGAGATGCTTTTGGTGAGTGCGAGAAGTTGTTGTTAGCGTGAGAGGTCTTTTGAGTTGGGAGAGAAATTGTAAGCTGAGCTGGGTTGTGATGGCGCTGTGAGTTTCATTTTTTTTTTTTAGTGTGTGTGTTTGTGTGTGAATATGTGTGCATGAAAGAGTTTTTGTGCGTGTGAGGCTTTTGGAAGTATGAGAGGTTATTTTGATGTGCGCGGGAGTTACTCCAGTGTGTGTTTTTTTTTTGTGGTGTGTACATTTTTTTTTACTTATTTTTATTTTTCATTAACTTTCACCTATTACACAGTACATAAAATGCACAATCTACTGTGGATTTCTAAATTATTCTCAATTATGTTATTATGGATATGCACAAAATCTTTCAGACTGAAATAAAAAAATATTTAGTTTTAAATGTACTGAAAATTGGCATGTGAATGTTTCACCCCCACCCCCCCAAATTTCTCTCTTTCTCTCTCTCTCTCTCTCTCTCTCTCTCTCTCTTCCAATGTGTCAAAATGAGAAAAAAATGGGGCAAATACGCTTTTATATATATATTTTTTTTTTAATTTATTTTTTTTTTTACTTTCACCTATGACACAGTACATAAAATACACAATCTACTGTGGATTTCAAAATTATTCAGCCCTTGTTTTTTAGTCATCTATTATTAGATTACAACCTCAATTATGTCATTATGAATATGCACAAAATCTTTCAGACTGAATTAAAAAAATATTTTGTTTTAAATGAAAACTAAAAATTGGCATGTGAATGTACGGTTTCACCCCCCCCCCCCAATTCCAGTAGCTCTCTCTCTCTCTCTCTCTCTCTCTCTCTCTCTCTCTCTCTCTTCCAATGTGTCAAAATGAGGGAGAAAAAACTCAAAATAGGGCAAATACACTTAAAAGGGACTAAGACAAGACTCCAGGCTTGTTTCCAGTGCGACAGATGATGCCTGTGACGAAAGTAGCACATAAATATGAAATGCTGAACGGTGACCCAAACGCATCGTGTCACACAGGGAACACAATCCCAAGAATGAGAAAACCTTCTCTGAGTTGCTAAATGTTTACTTTGCACTTTGTATGTTGCCACTAATGGAAAGGAGGGGACATTTTGGATCTTGAGCAACCAGGAAATTGGCTCAAGCCTAAAAATAAACATTCTAAAGAAATGAAACGTGCTCATCTACACAAAGAAAAAAGATCTAATACAAGAATTTTAACAAAAATGTTCCTTTTACAAAAATGATATTTCACTTTTCTTTATAAAAGCAATATTATTAAAATTACTATTCTTCATCCATCCATCCATTTGCTGAGCCGCTTATCCTCACGAGGGTTGCGGGAGTGCCTATCCCAGCTGTCAACGGGCAGGAACTGAACTGGTTGACAGCCACACATAGAAACCATACAATCATTTGCACTCAAGTGTCCTCAATTCAAGCATGTTTATTAGGATGTGGGAGAAAATCCACGAAGGCACGGCAATAACATGCAAACTCCACACAGGCAGGGACCGGGATTTGAACCCTGGTCCTCAGAACTGTGAGGCCGACGCACGTGTGAATTAAGGTGTGGTTGTGACCGATTAAACACTGACAGTGAACAACATAATTTTCCTGAAGTGACTTTGTACATCCGAGAGTTGAGTGCAGCCTTTGTCTGTTCATGTAACATCCCCCAAGGTCATGTTCCCTGCCCTCTTTTGTTTTGCCGCGCCGCCACTGAACAGATTGTGACGTTTGATTGTAAATGTAAACGTATTTCTCGAGCCGCAGTCTCGGGTTACGATGAAAGGTGCAATCACTCAATCAGCAGCATACTCCGATGTTCGCTATTTTCCATTAATCGTCTGCAGGGACTTTCTGTTGTTATTCAAGTATTGAACCAAGATCAAAGGTCATGGACAAATCAACACAAACAGAAGAAAAATCTGCAAATTCTTGAGATAGTAATGTGATATGGGAATTTTATTATGAATATTATTACTAATAATAATCTATATGAAATACTTTAATATAACATTAAAAGGTTGTCTCCGTTGATTCTCCAAAACTGCAAGACTCAAAACACCTCAATGTTGGTAAGAAATGAAAAAACTTTATAAAAGCAGATTGAATTTTAATTGGTCATGTTATCAATTTAATGCACTTTATCAATGACACTGTTTTTGTCTCCATCTTTTACTTAGTGGAAAACAAATACTGCAAGAAATAGTTCAACTGCACGTGCCCTGCGATCGCGCGATCGGCTGGCAACCTGTCTGGGGCGTGCCCTCACCCGAAGTCACCTGGGACACGTTTTAAATGTGCAAGTGAATAATTTTTTCATGTATGCAGTATATACCCATTGACTGACCATTCCATTCTCCTCCAATGGAAACTGGAATTAACCCGCAGCGCATGCAAGCAGCATCGAACTGATGGATGGATTTTGCTGTGCTTTCACGTACTCTAATGCGGTATCCCGCTTGGCTTACTTCGCAGCCCATTTGGGTTTAGTTTGCATTGCTCGCCTGACAAATGTTTGCTCATAGCAACCAATTTGATCAATTTAACAATGTTTCTCCTGACTGTGTTCGCTCATGGAAGATATTTTAAATTGTTGATTTTCATTGAATGACCACAAAGGGTTAAGTTCTTTGACTCGTTTAACAACTTTTAGGCAACAGTGCTATAGGTTACGCAGTTAAACGGGACATCGTTTGATGGGTGTACACTGTTTGCTGCACAATTACAATTGTGGTGTAGACATGGGAAGATGTAATAGGTCATACCTCAAAACTAGTTTCCCAGTGTCTATCTGATACTTCACAGTACAGATTTTCCCATCATCCTAATTTCCAGTGAACACAACCACACCATCCATCATTGTATCAGATGGGAAATGGCTTTGATATTCTGGAAATGGTAATCGCTGCCTTTAATGCATATCATGGTTTACCTCACGCTGTTTCAGTCCTCATTCTGGAAGGTAAATACGTGCACATAAGGGTATGAACATTTGAGTCACAATACAGCATGCACATGTACATGCAAAATCTATTCCTATTTCAAAATCATCCCCACCCAGCCTGATGACGCATATGACGTTTGATACATTATCAACTTTAGTTATACTCATGTACATGACCCAAAAAAGGACTACAATGTTTTATTGGACCACCTTAAATGTCACTTGTCATTATTTAAGTAAAAAATTAGAATGTCGTGCCTGTGAATGTTTTCATTCCTCCACGTCATTTCACTCTGAGGGCATTAAAGTGATAGTAATTGGCAAGTATGTTGAATAAGCTTTGTTAATGTTTCCCGTAGCTCAAACAGGTCTTCGGTTTTTGATTTCCAACAGATTTGGTGTTTTCTGTGTTTTATTTTGAAGGTCATTATTAAAAATATGAGATCCAGTGGGACATGTTTGTTTTTATTTTCAGCCATCCTGTCAGCTCACTGTTTGATTGGCTACATTTAGTTCACGTCACACATTTTCTCCCCGTGCCTACGTGGGTTTTATCCAGGCACTGCGGTTTCCTCCCATATCCCGAAAACCTGCAAAATTAATTGGACATTGGCCCTAGTTGTGATTGTGAGTCTCCATTTGGCCTGCGATTGGCTGGCAACCAGTTCAGGATGTACCCCACCTCTTCCATGTTGACAGCTGGGAAAGGCGCCAGCTCTCCTGCAACCCTTGTGAGGGTAAGTGGCTAAGAAAATTGATGGACAATTGGTAGTATTCACTCACCTGTCTTCACTCTAGGCAGAGTGGGTTCAATATCCAGTTGTGATTTTTCCCTAAACCCGTTGTCTTGCAAGACCGTGCGACTGTGAATGGTCCTGTGTGTGTGTATGTGCCCCGAGACTGACTGGTGAACAATTCAGGGTGTATTATCTTTTTTTCCAGCTCTATGCGGCCCATGCACAACCGACATATGTTCAAATTAAGTAAACTCAAATGATTTATTTTTTGCATGTAACAAATTAAGAGAAAATGAATGCACAGAATTGACTAAATTGTTAGTTACTAGGCGGCACGGTCAATCATCTGAAAAGCATTGGCCTCACAGTTCTGAGGTCCTGGCTTTAATCACTGACCTGCTTTTGTGGATTTATCATGTTCTCCCCGTGCCTGTGTGGGTTTCCTCCGGGCACTCCGGTTTCCTCCCATATCCCAAAAAAAAAGAAATATGCCACATTAATTGGACACTCTAAATTGCCCCGAAGTGTAATTGTGAGTGCGACTGTTTGTCTCGATGTGTCCTGCAATTGGCTGGCAACCAGTTCAGGGTGTGCCCCGCCTCCTGCCCGTTGAAAGCTGGGATAGGCTGCAGCACTCCCCATGACCCTTGTGATAATAAGCGGCTAAGAAGATGGATGGATGGATGGATGGATGGATGTTACAATTTTGAAACTTTTGCAGTGATTTTTTTTTTTTTACTTTGTCCAACCACATTTCATCCTGGAAGGCAAAGAATCACTGCTATCCTTCCATTGTGTAACAAAACTACATTCTTTTCACAATGTCAACCAATAATTTGAGTAATCTGCCTCTTTTTACATACTAGTCACGGTGAATAAAAAAAGAAGTGCAGTGACCTCATCAACAACCTAGTCTCTTTCCAGGCGATGGCCCACATTGAAGCATGAACCATTTTCAACCACTAGAGGGAAGCAAATGTTTTAAAAGGGAGGGTGCAAAACCACAGACCGCACTTTAGTTTTGATACGATTTCTCTTTTTCAAATTCCACAGTTCACTCCAATTCTGGCTCAAGCTCAAGAAAACGCACATGGTGATCTGTTAAAGTACAACTCTGAACTTTAAAAACATGGCACAGTCACATGACCAGGTAACATGATTTGAGACTTCAGAGGGAATTTTAACAAAAAATATTTCCTTTAAACGAAGATATTTTTGTTTCATATACTCTGGGGATAGAATAAAATCTCTGAAAATGGAGGCTTGCTGTTTGGAGAGTGCTATATTGAACGGGTTGCATAGTCAGAGACGTCAATGGAAGGACCTGGGAGGGGGTCTATAAGTTAAAAGGGACATAAAAAGCTTTGTTTAATGCAGATTGCGGAGCAAGCTGGGTAAAAAATACTCTGTCACAATACTTAAATGCGACTGATTTGTCTCTCAACATTCCAAACAGTCAAAAGCTTTCAAAGATTTTTTTTTTTTTAAACGCTTTCTCCATATAACTTTGAGCTTGTGTACCGGGGGCATGTGAGCATTAGCATTAGTACATGTATTGTAATTCATCTTTGTGCAAATGTTACAATAGAACAACATCCACGGCAATCACTTGTGACGAAAAAGCATGTCTAACCAACACGAGGGGAAGAAGGGGTTTGTTTGTTTTGTGTCGTGACCCACACGGGGCCTATAAAAGTGCCGCAAAGTGTCCATCTTTTCGGATAGAATCACAAAAATATCCTTTTGGCAGGCAAACGAAGAACGAGCTCCAACCAAATACTGTATATACTGTCATGTCAAGCTTACGGGCTGATTAAAGCTCCATCTCTTAAACCTGAAGAGGCTCAGTTATTTCTTGCTTCTTGTTAACCAAGCAGACCCCTCTTGAAAATCTTTGTCACATGTCTATCTGCAACTTGGCTTCAGGAAAGCTAGGGTTCCAAACTTATCTTTATAAAGTGTCTTGAAGTGTGCCAAGTATTACAGAACAAAAGCCAGACATTTAAACATAAGACAGGTAAAAACCACACCTGGGCTCTGATGCTGGTTCTGACTTTAAACGCTCCAGCCAGGGAGCACAACTCCATTTCCTTTTTTTTTTTTTAAACCTCAACCAATACTCATACATTCAAATGTCCTCTCAAATCCGCTGGTCCATACTCAGTCCGTCCAACTGACAAGCAGGTTCTCTTGACGAGTCATCTAAAAAAAAAAAAACAAAAAAACAAAAAAAAAAAAAAATCCCACTCTGTCTTTTTCCAGTCTTGTGAGCATCTGCAGACCTCTGCTTCGCCTCAAGTCCATCAAACACAAGATCCACGATGCCAGCCGGGGTCACCGGAACTCATAGATGGCGGCACTGTGCTCAGGGACATGGGTGAGGTTTAGAGACTGGTACCTGAGTGAGGTGAGACAACATCATTCCAGTTACAATCGACAGAAACACATGAAGTCAAAAATGAATACATTGAGCGGCTGCATAATCACAGTTCAGCATCTGTGGATGCACTTTAACAACGTTGGCAAGAGGCAGGCTGCATCCTGGACTGCTTCCCAACCAATAACAGCTCACACTTTATAAACAGACTATTCATGAGAATATGCAAACCTATTGGCAATTTAGTCTTCAATTAACCTAACCTGCATGTTTGTATGATGTAGGAAGAAAATGGTTTATTTGGAGAAAACCTTCGCAAGCACAGGGAACATACAAATGCCACACAGATTTTAAGCTGGATCTCCGAACTGTGAGGCCGAAGTGCTAACCACCATCTCATCATTATTTTAAACAAAATATTTAAATATTGCAGTGTTACAAAGATGTATACACAAATTCTGAGAACTATTCTCTGTTCTTATCTTCACCAAGAAATTGAGAAATATCTAACTGTACTCTTTTATGTTGAGCATTGTACATATTCAAAATATCACATGAAAAGACAGAATTACGCTATAAACCAGGGGTTGGGCAAAGTAGGACACATATGGCCTGTTCTCTTCTATAATCTTGCACACAGAGCATTTACATGATTAAAAATTGCTATCATACTGTATATGTTGCATCAACTTAGCTGCTGTTCTAAAAGTGGTTAATTCAAATTTTATTTATTGATGTTTTGAATTTACATATCTCATTAAGTAACAGAAATAAATGAAATATGGTGGGATGTAGGAATATGAGGCTATGACATTAAAAAGCTTGCTCATGCTGCATGGACACATTTTGCATGATCCCGCTAAACCACATACCGCTGTGTACTATTTGGGTGCGTATTGTGTCATTTCACCATGAACTCGCGTGCCGATTGGCTTGGTGAAAGTTGGCTGAAGTTAAAACTTTAGTGCTGATGTATGACAGCAGGAAACTTCGCGGGGCTGTCAATGATTCCCAACTTTGAAGGAAAAACAGTCAATATTCCACCTGTGCAAGCTCACATGGGTGGTGCTTTCCAATATGAAAGGGAAAGTGTCGAAATTTGATTACGTGCAGAAGGAAGCAAGAATGATATAACATTAATATAAAGCAAAGGGAGCTGGCATCAGTTTCAATCTTATCAGAGTGCTTGAATATTAACAGTAAATCAAACACACCTGCACTTAATCGTTAAGAGTCATGTTGACCGATCACATGAAAATTTTTAAAGCAAGTAAATACTGAAATAAAACTGTGTCTGTCATGCTGACACCCTTCAGGTTTTCCGGGATATGAGCCAAAAATAAGCGGGCCGTGAAGACAACTTTAAAAAAAGAGGAATAATGGTTGTGTTGTGGTTACCATTCAGAGCTCCTGTGGTAGTAGAAGCCCTCGATTGTTGCTGTAGATTTTTGGAAGCAAATGTAATAAAATCCAGCAAAGGAAGCGCCGCTGATGTCTTTGATTGTGTGGTCCGGGACCAGAAACTGCTCCTGGTGATACACAAAAACACAGGACATTATTAACAGTACAATGTCAAGTTAATGCAATAAAATGAGGCCTTTACCTTCCACCTCATGAAAATATAGTCTGAATTTTTAAGATCCTCATAGTCAAAATCATCCGAGTTGAATGTCTTTGCATACTGGTAGAAGGCCTGGAACTTGCCCTGGTGACAAACAGGAATAAATGATCACTTCAGAATAAACATGCTAAATGTAGACATCTTATATATTCATGCAATTACCCAATGTTTACGATCCACATCCTCATCTGCATCCCACTTCCGGGTGAGAAATGGCCGTTTTCTGCTTATAATCTCTCCAGCGAAGAACGTCGTTAGAGTTGGGTATTCCTGCTCACACAGACAATTAGGTTTTCGTTTTTAAATCAGCCTACATGTGTGTCCTGCTCTTTAGACAGCTTACTGAGCTCTTTTAATTTTGGATGTGGCCCATTTTTTGTTCTAAAATTAAAAATTAGCCGGAGGATGACGCAGCGCTACACAGTAGGTGGCGATAAAGTGTGATGCACATGCATAAGTTAATACAACTATTTATTGGACAGATCTGGAAGGAGATAAAATGTGTTTCAACTGGGCAATTGCATTGTGAAATGTGGGGAGTTTGGGGAATGTAGAAAATGTAGTTATCAAGATGTTCTAAATAACAATTCTGAATGGGAAATATGGATGACTTTTGTTGATGTTAAATTTAATGAATGGGGAGTTTCGCGTGTGGAAAATTGATAAATTTGGGGAAAGCAGTTTTGGGGGGACGTGAATGACAAATTTAGTAATCTGTTAATGTAATTTACATAAGGACATGTCAAAACCTAGTGAGGAAAAACCTCCAATAATATCATTCATGCATATTGGTGGCTCTCACTGGTAACGATAATGCCTCTACTCACCTCCGTTAGTCCTTTTATTTTCAAGTAGCCACAGAGGTAAGAGTCCGCCATGGTGACGTGCTTGAGAGGAAAAGCAAACAAACATGAGCATGGTGACATCAGTTTCACAGCAGAATTAGCCACTTAATATGACGCAATTTCGAACAGAACTAAACATGCATTTGTGTACAGGAGGAAGTCGTCAGAATTGTCTGCAGACGCTAAATATAACAGTTGTATTTGTGAATGAAATGCGTCATTAGTGAAGTACTAATTGTAACATAATGGTTGTTAGTGTAGCATGAGGCAGTGCTAAGCGATTGCTAGCTTCCGGAGGGTTAGGCCCACGCTCATTGATTCTCCAACTGTCAGTCATCACAGTCCCGTTTGACAGCTCAACCCATGCCCCTCGCAGTTCACCTCTTACGTGAACATTTTCGTTTCAAATGCCCACCTGTAAAACAACTTCCACGTCGTACGAGTTCCCTTTGCTCTTTTGGTGGCCCCTGAACTTGGAGCCGCTATACAGCAGCGAGGTGACAACACCGGGTTGCCGGGTGTTGATCGGGGGCGGAGGTACAAGCGAGGCCGAGGATGCGAAGGCCGCGCACTGGGAGTCGCTCATGTATCCAGCGGGGACAGGCATGGCTCCCACTTCGCTGGCTTGGCACCGACACTGGTCAATAGCCGTCTGTGTGATGCCGGCGTCCACAAAGAAGTGTTGGGGGGGCTGAAGCTGTCCTCCAGCCGCCAAAATCCCCTTGAAACGGGAATGCTGTAGTTTGCCAGGGACCGAGCTCCCAGGAAAGTAAGTGGACTTCGGCACCACGACGAAGGCAAAGCATTCTCACCTATCATTGGCTGAAGGTATTGGACGTATTTACATCCTATATTCTTATTGGTTCAGTTGGCGGAAAGCTTCTCTGTTTTAGATTGTAGTTTTTTTCCAGTTGTGTAAGTGTGCAAACAGCGATGTTGAAGACTACATTTCCCTACTGCTACAAAATTTTCACTGTGCTGCCGCCTGACAGACGTAGAAGGTCACGCGTGTGATTTTGAACACAGGGACTCCAAATAAGATTCTGTCAGCGGGTAGACTTATAACTTCGGTAATCATTTAACTACTGCCGCACATGCGATGTAAATGCTCCTAAATAAACACGTAAGAATGTGCCATTTTGTTATCTAAGAACAAAAACCAGTCGTGTTAATGTCGTTTAGCTAACTTAGCTTTCCGTAAACATAGCAACTTCACTTTATTAGTGCAATGTTTAGAAGCCTTGTAAGACTCCGCTCGTTGTTTGGAAATGCAGTCTCGTCGTGTAAAATACAATTAAATGCTCAGCACTTGAAATGCTCGTTGAAATACTCATCATCGGCCGCGACGGGTAAGCCAATATCTGGTCGTTTTCTTCATCTCCACTGCGAATATTCAACAAAACATAATCCTATCTGCTTGCAGAGAGGAAAAGATTTTATCAGGACGTCAGCATATCCCAAGGTGAAGGTATGTGCACATCACTTATCTCCTCAAAACATACAGTATTTCCTTGTCATAACAATAATCATTTTTGTTGTTAAGTATGGTTTGATTTCAATTGTATTCATAATTCGAGTGACTAATGTCCTCATTTGGTACTGCCAACTATACTATGTTGTTTTATTGTCTGATTTAGGAGGTTTATTTGAGATAAACCTAGATCGAAGGAAGCTGAAAACCCCTGGAGGGAAGCTGTTCACAGTGCCAAATGAAGCCCTTGCCATCGCCGTGGCAACTGAGTGGGATGCCCAAAGGGATACGCTCAAGTTTTACACAATGCACCTGGTAAGTCTTTTCACCTCAAGTGTCATTTGTGTTGTATTCAGCAAAAATCTATACTGTCACAAGTCACTATGTTAGTTGTTTTATCCTCTCAAAATTGAAAAAAAAAAAAAGGATCCCAACTGACTGAAGTGTTATTCTTTTTGGAGACTACCCTTTGCAACACTGCTCTGGACAATCCTACGCAACGCAACGAAGACCAGATGATCAGCGGTGCATTAAAGTTTCTGGAGACGGACACTGTTTGGTATGCGACTTAGTCACGCTAATTCAACCTTCACACATTTGTAATGTAGATTGAAAGTACTGGTAGTGATAACAAAGAAGTTATTATTGATAAACACAATGAAGGAGAAATTAAAGCGTAAGTTAAGTTAATGTTTGGTTTAGTTACAGAGTGGAGGAGCCCTTTGGTTTGGTGGATCTACAGAAAAATGAGTGGGACCCTGTATTGCACTGGATTGAGAACAGGTAATCATGGTTAAAGCACATGCACTCAGCGCGTACAACAACATTAAGTACAATACATGTTTATTTTGCAAAGACGATAATGCTATAGCTTCATTGATCCTGTCAGAGTGGGATAGTTGTACAAGTTTTGCCATTCCGTATTGAATTTGTTTATACAATATTTTGTTCCTCATATTTAACTGTTTAAATCATGTGATCATGAATGAATCTTTCTGTTGCTGGATCCCATTAGATTGTGCCATTGTACCTATTAAGTGGCTTTTGAGTGGAGCTACACATGAAGATATTAAAAGACTTTCCAGATGTTCAGTGAGTTACATGTCAATTTCAGATATAACGTCACTATTGGGTCCTCATCCAGTTTTATGGGCCCTGACATCCCTCAGGCAACCAAAGACACCTTTTGCCAGCATCTAAAATCATACAATTTCTGGTCATTGACAGGTAAATCCATTTGCACACAAGTGAATGCTTGAATTTGTTTATCTTGTAAGGAGAAATGTAATTGTCAAATTACTAATGTGAGGTTTAGTAGTTTGACTTAAATGACTTTTGATGATGATGTTATGTTACAGGAGTAGAGCACTAAAGTGTTTATTTTCCGTCTGTGTAGGACTTGAATACGTGATCACCCAGCTGAAGTCTGTTGTGTTGGCACTTGGGATGATTGACAGACATCTGAGTGTGGAGCAGGCTGTGCTGCTCTCTAGGCTGGAGGAGGAATATCAGGTAGGACAAACAGGGTGGACATATTTTTATGTGTTTACCATATGCTTTAAATGCATCATCCATTTTCCTCTTGAAATATGCAGTCTTAAACAATAGTTGTTTGCATTTTGTATTTATCTGTGTTGTCGCTAATACAGTATTAATGTTTGTCGGACTCTAGATATTCCTGCACAAACTTTTTTTTTTTTAAAGTGTATCAATTGAATTTCCTCAAAAAGAAATTAAACCTTACAC
This sequence comes from Syngnathoides biaculeatus, assembly GCF_019802595.1. NCBI lineage: Eukaryota > Metazoa > Chordata > Actinopteri > Syngnathiformes > Syngnathidae > Syngnathoides > Syngnathoides biaculeatus. Next base: position 9,045,933 of record NC_084661.1, read on the forward strand.
ATCTTTCGTTATGCACTACACTGAGGTACTGATCACACACATACTGGCTGAGGCATTAGATTGCCTTGCTTAAGGGCAGCTTGACAGTAGTCAGGAAGCAGGTGAGCATTTCTCCAACAAGTATGGTGGCTGGTATGTTTACTTTTTTTTTTTTGGTCCATTATAGCAAGACTCAAATTGAGACTATTCAGATGAGCTCATGCCATCCAAAATTAGAAAAAAAAAGCAGTCAAAATAAGAGTATAATAATAGTGACCCTGTTTACTGATAAGTACAGCAAGGTATTTCTTTAAAAATATGTATATTGTTCTAGCTTTCAGCAGTGTAAAATCATCACTACTGTATATTAGCAAATATTCTTTCAGTATGATACATTCTAATTCTTCAAAACTGCAAATTACAATACTGTAATATATTACATATTTACCCTGATGGAAAATCTGACCTGATCTGTTGGGCCTATAATTTGCAGTGCAATGTTGAAAATTCTAGTACAGTATTACAAGCGCACTATTCCTGCGTTCTTTTTCAACCTTCTTCCTCTTCCCTCACAGATTCAATGCTGGGGAAATGTGGAGTGGGCTCACGACTACGATATGTATGAACTGCGGGCTCGTACTGCTGCCGGTGCTCTGTTTGTACACCTCTCATCTGAGAGTTCGACTGTCAAACGCAAACTTTTGCAGGACTGAGAGGAAGAAGCTTGCGTGCTGAAAGAGCAGAACACGAACCTCCCATCAAACTGACACCACTCCACAGAGTATGACTCAGAAATAGAATATATCCCGGTCGTTCTATTTACTAGTGACAGTTGCTCAGTCTCTCATCCATTCGAGTCATCGCTGCGCTTTCAAACACTTCACCAGTCTTTTTTGCTACGTTTATGAAACAGATGCCAAGTCTGACACCACCCACTGAGCTTCCAGTTGGTTATCAGTCATCGGTGACATGTCTGGACACTGTGCACAAAGGGAATAGAGACTTTATGTTTGTTGTATTTGTTTGGTTCAATCTCAACAACATGGCAGTTTTTATAGTCTGCTACATTGAATCCATCCATTTGCTAGACTGGTTTGTCGTCATTAGGTGTGCATGTGCGCTGGAGTCCATTCCACCTGATTTTGAGTAAAAGGCGGGGGTTCACCCTGAACTTGTCACCAACTGTCTGCTACATGTAAATATTTTGAAGATATGGATGATCTTTTGTAATGGCACAGTGGAAATACTACTACATTCATGTTCTGTTCATCCTTTAAGGTCTTGATTAAATACTGTAAAAGTGACTGTTTCTGACCAACATATTTGTACTAGCTGCTATCAGAAAAATAGATCCATACATATGTACACTCGTCATTTGATATTGCAAAACAATTTTTTATTAATTTACAAACTGAAAATTTTGGTCACGTCCGTCAATTAGATAGATTAAATACACTTGGTATTATTGCTAAAAAAAAAATCAAAACAAGCGACACTATCATAATCATAAAACAAATTGAGTTTTATTGTGGCAAGATTGCAACCTTTGGATTATTTACAATCGTCTAACCTCAGTGAGTGAAGTCATGGCTGACCAATCACATTAAAGGTCAGAGTTTCTCAACCAATGACGTGAGTCTGGGGGTGGGGTATGCTACATGTTTCCTGATGTAGCAACATCGCGTTTCTCTTGTTTGAAGACGGTCAAGATGGAGTTCCTTATGGGAAATCCGTACAGTACCCCAGTTGGTCATTGCATTGGTATGTAAGAAGTCGTCAGATAAATAACAGTATGAGATTTATGTTATGAAAACGTATCGAATCAGCGACGATGATGTTAAAGTGCGAGCTAGTCGCACTTGGCTATCGTCAAGGCTCTTTAGAACTATCCCCGTTAGCCGCCTAGCTAATTACATGTACCTAACATATGTTGCCGTTGTTCGTGTTACTTTTGACAAAACACTTGAGTTGGTCGTTTGTATTGCTGAGTCTGACGTAGACATCATTTGGAAAGTTATTCGCCCATTCATTGGCATGTTGAATGGTCCTAGCTAGCCAGTCGTTAGCTTACCATTAGTCATCGCCTCTTTTTAACGCTTCCTTTGTCAGATGCGCCCTCACGGTTGTTGTTTTTTCATTTCTGTACTTATTTTCCAGAAAGAGCAACTGACGGATCCCTACCAAGTGAAGACTGGACACTCAACATGGAAATATGTGATATTATCAATGAAACAGAAGACGGGTGAGCACACAGAGAAAATCAAGAGATTGATCACCTCTTGTAAAGATTATCGCTGTTTTTATCATTTAAAGACTATCTCTTCCTTTGCAAATACGTCTTAAACCAAGCTCCGCTGCTTATCTCGCTGTATGGTTAAGCTATTGCATGAGCTTCTTTTATCAGTCGGTTATAATTTGTTTGAGATGCGTCAAGCCATTGCACGGATCTGCACGTCACTTTATAAATGGTCTTCTCAAATCTCGATTTCTGCGTCTCATGCTATTCGTACTGTATGTTGAACTATTAGTCAAACAATTCACAAGTTAATTATTACTGCAATGTGAAAATCATTGACTTATGGATCTCTCAATGTTTAAGTTCCCTCCCCATTTCAAAATATGTTTGGTCTGTTGTTCAATGCTGGCATTGTTAATGTGTCAGGTGTGCTTTTTATGTGCAGGCCAAAGGATGCGATTCGGGCAGTGAAAAAGAGGCTCAATGGAAATAGGAACTACAGGGAAGTGATGCTGGCTTTAACGGTGCGTACAAGTTGAGTAATTGCATCCACAATAATCGTGGACTCCAAGTGGTTGAGCGCAATCCATTCCTCTGACTCTGCTGGCCCCCACCCCATGTTTATGTTTGTCTTTTCCAAGTATGAAATAAGAAAACAGTTAATTTTTCAAGGCAAAAACTACTAATTTTGCATCATCGCAAAAAAAATCACAACTATATGAAACAAAAATAAGTCTCACATTTTCTTACCTTTCCGATAGACAGCTTTTAAGGAAGTAGAGGGATTCTTGCTGAAGGCATCTCTTGTCCTTATTTTTATATTCTTGTCGTACAAGTACTGTTTTAAAAATAAATTGATGACTGTAAAATAAAACTAAGCAAACCTGTTTACTTTGCTCCTGGAAGGTCATTCGCTTCACATAAATACTAAACACAACTGACTTTGCAGTGTATATATCGTAGTGGTTTGGTATTGTTGATGTTTACAGAGTGTAACTTTTTAAATATTGAACTAAACACCCAGGGCAGCATTTGTACACTACTAGTCTAAAACAATAAGTTCCATTCCCAGCTTTATGGTCATTCATCTTATCAGTCGTAGGATTCGGTTATATCAGAGTCACTGTGTTTACATGTGACTGTCAATGAAACCTTGGAATCGTTCTGAGTTTTTCCTCTTTTTACTGTCACAACAGCGAGAGGACGATAAAGCATATTGTGTACATAGACAACAGTTTCAACATGTCTTTCACCTCTCTGCTTCTATCAGGTGCTGGAGACTTGCGTAAAGAACTGTGGCCACAGGTTTCATGCTCTGGTCACTAGCAGGGACTTTGTCGATGGCGTTCTTGTTAAAATCATCTCTCCTAAAAACAACCCTCCAACCATTGTTCAAGACAAAGTGCTGGCCCTCATTCAGGTAAGATCGCAACAAACGGGGATGTGCATAGTCTTTGTCTGTTCCATGTGTGTGATGCACATACAGCTTCATTACCTTTTTCATGTGCTGCAATAGAGAATGTGGTTATGATCAAGCCAGTGAATGTGAGGCTAATTGAGGTGTGTTTGGTGAGGTGTGAAGGGGTTTTTATGACAAGTTTATGAGGCTGTGCAGAACGTGTGCAAGGTGCAGTCATAAAAAGGCGAGTATCTCTAGGGCTTCACCCAGTGCAGCTCATGTTACCAGGCTCAGCTCAGGTAACCTTGCAACGCTCTTATTTCCACTCATGGACCACAGCATGGCACCAGCAGAGGAGAATAGCGGTGTTTGTTAAGCCATTAGACAAACATGTTTGGGGCACAAGGTTTTGTGCCACTATTGTTGGCATGTTAACAGATGGTCTTAAACATACCAAGTGCTAATGCTTTTGTAATATTCCTGTTTCCATTACTGTGTAATTATTGAAGTAACAGGTAAATTAAGAACCACTCGTGTTATTCTTTCATCCCATACGTTATTCTGAATTAGCCCCCTTTTTACACTGTCTGCACCCTATATGATTATATTAACCTTGTAAGTGTAGCGGCAGCTCTTAAATTGTGTTTGTAAGTTGAGTAGTCATAGTTGGCAGAACAATGGAATAGTGGTGAGCATGTGTGACACACATGCAGAAAATCTGGGGTCCAATCAGGTACTCTGGTTTTATCCCTAAAACATGCATGTTAATCTTAAGTTTATTTAGTGACTCTTAACTTGGCCATAGATTGGAATTTGAGTCAGAATGGTTTTCCATATGTGCCTTGTGATTGACTGGCGACCAGTCCAGTGTGCCCCCCACCACAGTGAAATTTGAGCAGTCATTATTATTGGAATAGGAACCTGATTGTGTTTTGGTTTTTCATGTTCTGAGGCATACGGTGGTGTAGTACTGGTTAGCAAGTCTGCCTTACAGTTGAGTGGTACCATATTTGACGGGCTGTGGTTTGCATGTTAGTGTGGAATTAATTGCCTATACAAGCTGCAACTAATCGGTTGGGTGTACCACCCCTCCTGCACAAGGTCAACTGAGATAGGACAAGCGCTATTGAAAATGGTACATGTTATGATTCTTACCATCAGAGCTGCCAAACAAGATAAATTGTTGTTCTTTACAATCATCCATTTCTAATTTACTGTGATATTAAAGCAGGATGTGATGTTTTATTTTTCTTGACTTATTCCTTAAACCTTTTTTAATAAGTTTTCATGGAAATCCACCAAATGTTTTTTAACCCTGCTAACATCTACCAGTAATGGAAACTTACTCTAACCTACAATTGTACTGAAATGTTGCTTTTCTGTGACTGCAGGCATGGGCCGATGCTTTCAGGAGCAGTCCAGATCTCACAGGCGTTGTCCAAATTTATGAGGAGCTGAAGAGAAAAGGCATTGAGTTTCCCGTGTCGGACTTGGAGACCCTCTCGCCTATACATACACCTCAGAGGGTAGGAGGGATGGGGTGGCAGCAACACACACAAGCACATAATTGTTGGCAAGTGCAGCTAGGCAGTCTTCTCATTTGATTTGTTCTACAAGACCGCATCTGCACCGGAGGGAGACTCAACTTTACATAAGTACACCAATCCTTCCCAACCTGCTCCGCATGTTCTTCCAGCAGCCTTCACCACACCACAAGTTCCAAACATTCAACCCACGGGAGCCATCAACCCAACACCTGAACAGGTACACTAAGGCAAGAAATCATTCATCATTCACCATTTTGAACACACGATTCACAAATCGACAAGGTTTCAGTAACGTACACTATTTCTAATCCAGTTAGTTTCATTTCCCTGTCAGATTTGCAGATTGCGCAGTGAGTTGGATGTTGTTCGGGGGAACACTAAGGTCATGTCTGAGATGTTGACTGAGATGGTCCCGGGAAAAGAGGACACTTCTGATTATGAGTTACTACAGGCATGGAACACCTCCTATCTGAGTTTATGTGTACTGTGTGTGTTTAAAATACTTCTGCTTATCTGCCTTATAAGTATATACTCTATTTGTATTTCAGGAGCTGAACAGGACATGTCGAGCCATGCAGCAGAGGATAGTGGAGCTCATATCCTGTGTCTCCAACGAGGCAGTGACTGAGGAGCTGCTGCACGTAAACGATGACCTAAATAACATTTTCTTGCGCTACGAAAGGTAAGAACATTTATTCAAATGTCACGAAAGTGACCCATAATCATCAATGTCCATGTGCCAATGTCCTTTTCTCTACTTTAGATACGAGAGGTTTAGATCTGGAAGGTCTACAGCCCAGGGTGTCAACAATGGGGTGAGTCGATACTTCAGGTGGAGGGAAATGTGTCCATTGGCTGTCTTTTATCCAGCTAGACTGTGACACCTATGCCTGTGCGATGTCTCCAATTGTTGACATCACAGCAGTTTCCATCTCATGCTCCTGATTGTTTTTAGCCATCTTCACATTGTCTGATCTGTGCTGTTGTTCATTGTTTTTCATGCCTAATTGGAAACTCAACAAACTTGCATCATCTAGATTCCTTAATCACATCGGAAACACTATTTCGAAGGACAATTCCCAAGTGATTTTATTTTCCAATGTAATATTTTAATGTTGTTTGTAACATAAAACATTTTTTCGGCTTCTGTGACTTATGATATTTCAAGTCACTGTCAATCTTTCGCCATCTGTAGCTACGGTATGGCATCGTAATGCTGTACCTCCTCAAAAAATGATGGAATCAAATCATGTGCTGGTGCAACCAACTGAAAACGTTGGTTGAGTCAATGCTACGAGTGCAACTGTTAGTGTAGAGCCCTGTCTAAGGAGATAATTATGCACCCCAATTGCAGTGCACAGGGTTAATGTCTGCATTATTTGTGTTCCGTATAGATTTAGTTTTTATCTATGGACATTCTCAAAAAGACATTTAGCTGCTGCTTTGTTGGGTTTCCTTTGAATTAGGCACCTTATACAAGGCAATGTGACATCTTCCAGGCATGTTACTGTATTCACTCTCTTTTTTTTCTGTTCTTTTCTGGTCCTCTGTTTCTGTGGCTAGCTGAGACAGGCAAGTACGAAACCAATGTCGGCCTCCCTACAAGCTCAGTACCCTGTAGTAGTCTGACCCCACATGGACTTTTGAAACCGGGTTGAATATTTGGGGCTTCCATCCCATCTGGCATGTCTTGTCGTCTATGCAGCCTCAACTAGTCATTGACTCAGAACAAAGATAGTGTTAGATGCCCCCCACCCCCCCAAAAAAAAAAAAAGTTTATCTGATGGTCATGATACCAGGTAAAAAATGCAATCCCCTCCAGACCTTAAGAATACTCTACCCTGTTGTTGTTGTTTTTTTTTTTTTTTTTTTTTTAAATCTTCTCAAGGGGCTTTTTATGCACTTTTATAGGGTGAGTGGAAGCTCTGGAGCTACATACATCTAAACCAAACAAAACTAGTTTGAAGTAAAAGTCTACAACCCCTTAAGAAGTTTTTTTAAGACATTTTCATGTTCTCCTGAAGCTTATTGGCTACATTCTTTTTCTTGTGCTGCATTACATCAACATCTGTTTATTTGCTGTGACAGCGTTGATCCCATCGTGTAAAGTCACTTCTAAACGTTAAACAAAGAAGTCCAATGAGTTCATTTGTTCACAGTATGTTTGTGATTTTCTTACCAGGTCTTAAGTGAAGCAACAGAGGACAACCTCATAGATTTGGGTCCCGCCTCGCCAGCAGTGGTCAGCAATATGCCCAACGCTGCTCCAACCAGCTTGCCTCCAAGCATCACCGCCACCGTTGGAAGACCATCCTCTCCAGCCACCTTGGCCTCTCGTTTGGCTGGACTTGGTATGTCTACTGCACTAAACCCTCAGATGGCTCGTGGTAGCTGTATGGTGTACTTCTGTTCCCTGCAGATGTTGGTGCCGACAGTGTGAGCAGCACCCTGAGCTCTTTATCCAGCTGCAAGCCTCCACCTTCCCAGGACGAATTTGACGTGTTTGCCCAAACTAGGACTGGATCCCTCCCAGAGCCTAAAAAGACGTAAGACAATCACATTAAACAACAAATTAGCCAAAGATCCATTCCCTCATATCTGCTTCCTTTCTCAGGACTGAAGCAGATGACAGCCATGCTGCTCCAGCTGCTTCTCTTCAGCCCACTCTGGACGTCCAACAGCCGCGTGCAGCAGCGGTGAGTCTCAGTGAAAAACCCTGTTCTGGTTGTGTGTGAGCTGTAGAAGTCTGCAACCAAAAGCAAATGCTGGCAGATGCCCATTTTTAACAAAATCATAAAAAAAAATCTTGTAAATAACTGCTTATAGTTTTAAATAGTGGCATCATTAAACAAGTAGGGCTGGGTGATTAATTGATATTTATGTATTTACCTACCTACAGAGGGGAGCTAGTTTACTAAAGGACAGGCAGTGTTGCCAACTTGGCCACTTCTCCAACCCCTTTAGGAATTATTTTTCCCAAAATTGACAAGCAACTTTAATTCCCTCTAAGAAATGGACAATATGAGGACAATCTTTTTCTGTAACAAGAAAAGATTCTGGCAGATAGAAATCATGAAGACAGACATGCTGAGCATTCCTAAATGTGGTGCTATTTTTTATTTAATAATTTGACCCGATGTATGTCCTTCCAAGGGTCAATTACCTCGCCTCACTCACCTTTTTTTGAAAAGATATATGGTGCAGCTGAGACATGCAGTTTGACGACTCGGTTTATGATGGTAAATGTTCACATTTACAGTTTTAAAGCTTAAAGCAGGAGGTAACAATGCAGATCTCAGAAGGAGGAGGAAAAAAGCTAAACTTGTTTTCATACAGTGACATTTTCATTCCCCTTTCCTATCAGCAAAGGGAAAATCAAAAATCTCATTTTTTTTTGTGTGCGTGCGCATACACGTGGCAAAAATCTGTAATTTTATTTGAAGGCCAAATCACCCAGCCCTATGAACAAGATGGTTTTAGGACACTCTCCAGTTGTGTAGCCACTAAACACAAATTGTACTGAGAATTATAATTGCTGCTGTTAACCAGTTTTTCCTCATAAAATAAGCGCATATGGAATGACAAACTTTTTGAATTATTAAATATGCCAAGGCATTAAAAGTGTTTGAATTGTTGTCTCTTTGGTTTTGCGATGAGCCACTACCCCAACTTTTTTTTTCTTTTGAAATGGCATTAAGTTCATACGAGAGACATCATATATTCACTTTTGTGTTTCCGGGCTTGTGTTTTTTTTTTTTGTGTTTTTGTTTTGTTTTGTTTTTCTTTGCTGCCCCAATGGCCCCCCCACACTCATTATAATGTCACCCTCTAGTGTGTCGGAAGCCCGTCCTCTGTCATGGATGACATAGAGGAATGGCTAAGTACTGATGTGGTGAGCCCATCATGATTTTTGTTTTCATTTTGAATGATTTCTGGATCTTCTTTCCTTTTTTTCATTCTGTTTTATCCTTTGTCCTGTTATTTTTCATCATCTAATCCACTCACACGTCTTCTTTTTTCCACTAATCGTTTAATCATAGCATCCTAGATTACTTTGCTCACCCTTTTTTGGTGGAACCAGTGGTCATTAATTTGGCAGAATATTGTAAAAATGAGCATCTAGTAAGCTATGACTGCAACCATCAGTTCACAGGAATGAAACACAATTTGATATTAATGCATTCAAATTATTATTTTTGTTGTATAATTCTTAAACAAAAACGATTTCAATTATGTCAGTCATTTTTTACTAAAAAGAATACTTTTTTTCCTTGTATTGATTTTTTTTTTTTTTTCAAGACTTCTTGAAAACTAACGTTATTCTTCTGAAATTAAATTTTTCTCTTAGAGTTATTCAGTGATGAAAGTCCTCCGGATTTTCCCGGAATTACAGATTTTTTAATTTTCATGAAAATTGGTCCGGAAAATTGCCTAAAATTAATCCGGATATTAGTTGACAACATTGGACGAACATGCGTTTGAGTTTGTTGTTTTGCTTTCACGAACGTAGCCATGTTGAGGCACTAACACTAGTAACAGTAACGCCCCTCCCCTCGCATTCTCTCAAGACGTCACTTATTTTGTGTGGTCTTGACATTAATTTACGTGTTTATTTCATAAACGTTGTTAACTAAACAAGGCTGCTTCAAAAAACAACCGGTATTCACCCGGAAACAGGAAATGTAAGTTAACCGTACTGAGCATGTACGGAGCATGTACGAAAGCGCGTGTTCAGAAATGCTTCACGTAATGAAAGCGCATTTACGTCGAAAGTCATCTACATCATGAGACATGTCAAAGGAAATTCAGTTACACAAGGCGGGGGTGCTCTTTGCGTCGATCGCGAGCCAGTATGACGGCGTAAAGAAAAAAAAAACAGACTATCATCCACCTCGTCGCTCGATTCAGGTGTGGACAATGCGTCAAGCGCATGCACATAAAGGCGCCTTCGAGCAAGCCAGCCTCCTATTTACGGCAGTCCCGTGGTGCGTTCCCAACAAAGAGTACGTTGCGATTGCCTAAAGGAATGTTTGTTACAATGTATCGCTAGCTTTTTGCCACTAACGCCGATTATGTTGAACTAAACTTTCAGCATTTTCAAAACATTGCGAGTATAGATCATACGTGTTTATTCCTTGACAGGCCAGTGCATTTAACTTTTCTTCAGATCAAGTTTGGCAGATCAATTTATTGTTTATTGATGAAAATTTTTAAATACCGTTTTATATCATGTATCGGTTGAAATTGGAAATTATCATTTCTGAGTTTTAAATTGTAGTTTTCTATTTTAGTTATGTATTTGTTTATTTTATTTCTAATTTACAGTTATGTTATATTAATCCAGTAAGTTATTTTAAGGCCATCCCTAATCACACCTGCAAGTTTATCTACAAGCATGACTGACCACAACCGTACATGTTTCAAATGTGAGTGACTGTGTGTATCAAAATATTAAAGGCAACTGATTATACTATTAGTATTACTAGATCTATATCTAAGATAGGGAGCAATGTGGTCGAGTGTATCAGTACAACGCGACGTAACAAGTTTGAGACTTAAACGTTAATAGTAATTACTACAGATCAACTTCTTTAACATGTTTTGCTGTATGGTGTAGAAATTCTAGGATATATTTTCGTGTATATTCTATATAATATGTATAATGTGGGGAAAATGACAATTTTAGATGTCTTTTTACTGAATAGTTCACTTAATTCATTTGTCTTGAGATAAAATGGCATATTTTAATGACAAATGGGATTTTGTACTATCCAGTGATAGGGGGATGGGGGGGCAAAAAAATCTGGGCTTGGCCCCTGGGGAACTTCTGCCCAATTTTTTTGGGGGTCAGGACTCAGAAATTTTACTTTGAATTTTTGTCTGAATTTTGTTCACAGATAATGCCAGAATGCACCACAGCCATCCATTTTTTCAAAAATTTACCGGGGGGTGGAATGCCCCCGGACCCTCTCGTGCTCGCATTTGTATTTTCAGGAATTTTTGTTTTTCTCCTGACACAACAATTGTTTTATTAAGGGGTCTTTAGTCCCAGGATAACTTTATTTTTATTTTTTTTTAAAGATCCTATACCTACGTAACAAATAACTACCTTGGAAAAATTTACCTTTTTGCGTCATATTGCTAATTCATTCTCATAACATTTCACATATAATTATTTTATTCTCCTGATATTCTATTTTTGTCCTGTTTGGGGTTATTCTCGAGACCTTTTTCCAATGAAAAAGATTACTTTATTTTTGTATCTTTTGCACCATTTTATACCCAATAGGAATTTCTCCCAAAAAATACAATTATAACATAAACCCCTTTTTTCCTGACAAGACCAAATTCTTGTAATATCGTTCATTTAAAAAGTGTGTACTTTATTCTCGTGATTTCTTTTGTTACTACATTACTATACTACAGTAATACATTTCTGCTATTTTGTAATTTTAAATTATCCCCCTAACATTATGCCATTTCTTGTCATTTTAATTATATTTCCCCCATATGTGGACGTTGCACTAACACTGCAGTATTAAAAACGTTATTCCAACCCTTATGCATCTGCTTTTACACAGTTTTTGCTTGTGCTCATTTTCCACAAACTTGCAATCCTGTCATGCCTTGAATATTACAGCTGTTTGTTTGTGTGGATTTTAACACTTTTCATGCACATTGGTGTCAGTTTTAACTAACAAAACTTTTGGTTGAGTGCTAATTGGCTCCCAAGACGGTCTTTGTAAGTATGATACTTTACTCAGACCTAACTGGTGAGATGTTAATTCATAAAAAAATGCTTGCATGTTTCTTCTTGGGGTGCTTCCACGATGAACGGGAGTGTGTTTCTTGTGTTAAGGTATCACATGTAAATCTCTCTTCCATCTACAGAAAGGAGATGAAGGTGAGGAGGGTGTGACAAGTGAAGGTAAGTACAGTACAGTGAACGTATTGCAGAGAATACCCACCTGCAACAAGTGGAAAGCTGTTTATACACAAAACACCACCATTTAAAATACATTATTTAAACATAACCAACTGAAATTATTTCCAAAGTCCGTTAGCATGATGCTAACAATGACCACCGCTATAGAAGGGCTAACAAAAATAGCATCGATGTGACTGTAATTGGATTTCTAGTGGTGCATGAAATAATTTCTGCCTATGTGGATTTTTTTTTTAGGGCAATCCTTCATATTTAATACCATAGCACAGTGGTTGGAGCATTGGGTTGGTAAACCAGGGGTCATGAGTTTGTATCTCACTGTGGCTCCCACTCCCCAAGATGGGGATCCGGCGTAAAAACTGTGACCCCTAACGGGACAAGCCGAAAGAAAATTACTTACTTACCTCATATTTAATACCTGTTTTTAAACTTTTATTTAGATCAGATTTTTGGCTAACCAAAACAAAACGTGCAAAACGTTACAAGTTGAAAAAAATATTTTAGTGCAGTTTCTCATTTTCCTATACAGAATTTAAGTGCATTGCAGATTTCCTTCATTGTGAATGTTCAAACCGGGCAAAATGTTATAATGGCTTATGATAATACTAAATATGCTTTTTAAAAATTAAAATTTGTATGAATATAATTTTGAAGGCCTACTACACTGCTCTATTTTAATGTTGGTACTTGGAGAGCTGTGTATTTTTGGGGTGGAACTCGTAAAAAGTTTGAGAACCACTGACTACTTTTGTGACTTTTTGTGGATTTTTACTCGTCTGTGATTGCAGAGTTCGACAAGTTCCTGGAGGAGCGAGCCAAAGCTGCCGAGATGGTCCCCAACCTGCCATCTCCTCCAAGCGGCGAGCCCGGCGCAGCGCAGGGAACCCCGAGCCGCAAGAAGCCGGACAGACCGGAGGACGCTTTGTTTGCCATGTAGACCAAAACGCGTCGAGTAACACTAATTAGATCCACTGCAGTGATGTAACTTCATTGAAAGGGAATCTGTATGTCTACACGGGGAAAAAAATGAACTAAACTTTCTATTTTCATATGTTTAAAAAAAAAAAAAAAAAAAAGGATGAATGGCATGAAATGACAATGACATAATGTGTGTGTCTTCGTGCTCGCACGTAGATGTAAGTGGGTTGCCCACCCTAAAACCACCTAGCATGCAGTACACACGATTAGTCAGTTATGTTTTGTTACTAAACTCTCTGGTTTGGTTTTCCTGTCCTGAGCATCCCTACGGCAATATTTTTTTTTCCTTTCAGTCCCTCTGCAAGTAGGCATGAGTTAGAGTGTAAATGTGTAAATGACTAATGTTCCTTTTTGTGTATATTCAAGCGATGTATGTTGGAGAGAAATTTATTTTACAGTCGAAATGTAGGAGGAAAGGGAAGGCCAATGAGCTTGTATTTCCTGGCTGCTGCTGATGATTAGGGATGTGCCCCACAATGCTGCACAAGGAAAGGGAACCTCATGATGTAATGCGTTTAAAAGAAGTGACTTTAGTTTGGCATGGTCGTACAACTAATGTTTTATTTGAGGTCCATTCTGCCTTTTCTGTGTTTATGTGATGTGATCATATTAATGCCGAGAAAATAATTTATGGGTTGTTGTATTTTGTTTGTCGTCGTCTTTAGTTCCAAGGACCAAATGTGTTATTTCCATTGAATACAGAAAGAAGGACTTCAGCACACGGTTGTATCATTCTCATCCTTTTCATGCTGTTTGCACGTTATTGGTGTGCGCTTCCCGTAAGCTGACATCTTTTCTGTAGAAAAGATGCTGACCTTTCCCAAGCGCCACTCTTTGTGCCCCAGAAATGAGCTCAGCTACTACAAATGAGACCTTTTACTTTCTTGACGGGAGTAAACGTGTTCCAGGAGCTGGGAGCAAGCGTGCCCTCCGACGGCGGCGTGGCATTTGAACTTGTACTTTATTTAAATCAGCTGAGGGAGGAGCACTCGAATGTAAGTAATTATAAAGAGTTTGGCAGTGTACAAATAACTTATTGGTAGTTGTCCTCCTCGCTCCACTTCAGTATTTGAAAGGGTTTTACTGTTTTGCAGTCATGGAATATATGGGGAAAAGCTCTATGTAGGGACAATCGAATTATTTTTGTGGCTTTTTATGGAATCTAGATGTTTTATACATTGCTGCTAGCTGATGTATCGTGTTATTGGTTCTGTTAGTGTTCTTGTGGGTCGAATGTAAACACGTGACGCATCACCCGTCATCCAGTCAAGAAGGATTCATCTTTATTTTTTTAGGCTTTCTGCCACATTCGCGCTCCTCCCTGAACTTTAGATCTATGTTGACTGAAGAGACATGTGGAGTGTGTCAGAAAAGTTCCAGGACTGGTGTCACACAACACGTACAGTGAACCTCTGTAGCCGGACTGGGAAAACTCACAATAAGTGTTTTTGGGATTCATCGAGGTGGGTCCTGTGTTTTAGACAGTTGGTTGATGGAGGATCCTAGAAAAATCCTTCCAGGATTACATGGAAGCGTGGCCTAGAAGACTGATCATGCCAAAGACGACAAGGTGATTAATTTAAAGTGAAAATCTTGGGTTTGGATTTAAAATACATCTTTTGTGACACCAATCCTGCCAGCTTTATGACATACCTCATACATTGTTGGTGTCCTGTTGTTTAGTCCGTTAAGGCCGTGTGTGTCCTCTTCGTTGTTCATGTGTAGCTGGATCTCAGCACCACGGAACAGTCCAGAACCCTCAGAAGAACATTGTTCCTTTCTGATCACTGGACACTTGAGTGGACAGATGCTGATGTGTGATTTTTTTTCCGTCTGTGATGTTTGACTTCTGCATGAACTAAATAAAATCTTTAGCAGTGTGACATACTCTTATTTTGGTGAGCCAAATGTAACGAAGTTGACCTGTAGTGAACTTTTGTCATTCGTGCCCCTCTTCGTCTCACTCTGGCGCTATCGAGGGGGCCCCCCACACCAGGGGCTTCACAATTGCTCGCATGGATTCGCATCATCCTGCAATATGATCCCTCCCACTCATTCGCCCATGGTCTCTCGAGGCCCCCCCACCACCACCACCTCTCCAGTCAAAAATAAAAAGTGGGGTGTTTAAGGAAAGCACTCGAACAAGGATCCCCAACTGAAGTTGCTGCACAGTTGGGTGGTTTGTGAGCAGAAACGCTTTCCACAAAAGTAACTTGTTGCCTGACGACCGTGTAAAACTCAGAAAAAGATTGCCGTGTAAATGGCATCTTTTGTTATCCTCGTGGACTATTATTACAAGTGACGTTGACAGTCATATAATTAACTTACTGTGTTGTTATTCAAGACCATTTAATGAAAGTATGCAAAAGGAATCCACGCGACATATTGGTGATGTGGTTGAGCATGAATAATCGCGTTGGATTCTTGCACAGTCAAGAAATGGGTGGATGAATTCATGCAGTGATTTTTTTTTTATGGAGGTTTACGTGTGCGTGGTGTTTACTCCCAGCGGCCCCTGGTGGTAGTAAAGCCGTCCTAAAAACCACTTTACATTGTACAGTACTGTAATGCGATCCGACCTCCCGTCTGAAGTACTCCACTGTGGCCAGAGCTGTGGTGCATTGTAGTTGCATTGCATGTTCAGCCTTCACAAAAGTGCAATGTTCCTGCTCTGCGACTCAGAGTAGGTATCATGCAGTGTAATTCACTATGGATTACTTATCAAGG
Organism: Syngnathoides biaculeatus; assembly: GCF_019802595.1. Taxonomy (NCBI): domain Eukaryota; kingdom Metazoa; phylum Chordata; class Actinopteri; order Syngnathiformes; family Syngnathidae; genus Syngnathoides; species Syngnathoides biaculeatus. The sequence continues at coordinate 9,061,745 of NC_084661.1, forward strand.
TGCTATTAAACTGCGTGAACTACTGCGATATAGTAAACAATTGCATGGATTTCCCCCCACATTTGACGGTACGAGATAACTTCAAACTATTCTAATACGAGAATGTTTTTTTCTCACTAAACTCAAAGTTTCTGAACCTAAATATATTTTTGTGATTGCATTTAATCAGAATATATGTTGTAAATGTGTTTGTACTCATATGAAACTATCTGCTTAATATTTAAATCAAAAAGTGACCTCTTAAAATATTTGAACACTACTTTGTCAAAAGTTAAAGATACAACCCGTTTCAGGACCAATTGCAGGCATTGCATTAATTTTGAAAAAGTTTCTCATAATTCAGCTAAACGAGAGAGGTAAAAATGTGACAAATACGACAAGGCAGGTTTGCAAGTACTGTAGTTATTGGGCAGAAATAATAGAATTGTTAAGTTTTTCCATCTTTCAATTGATTTAAATCATGCAACACTTAGGTGGCATGTTGACAAGTGGCAAATTTAAACAGAATTCTAGCAGATATTCAAGCCATATTTTGATTTAAATGTCACACATTCTCCCCTTTTTTTCTATTAAACTAACACTGTATTAAAACCCTCGTGGTCACTCCCTGTCACATTTGTGCTCTGTCGCCGACCAACCACCGCAGGACCTCCATCACGAATCAAAGTCCAAAATGCAAACGGGTCGCCCAGCGGCCTTTTGATTGACATGCTGTGTTGATTTTCTCATTACTGACAGACACACACTCACGCACCTGGAGCAGGATCAACATAAAGATTTGGTTTGGTTGCGCCTCCGTCGCAATGCTGCCATTTAATGGGAAAGGTCATGCGTGTCTGTGTGTAAAAGTGTGTGAGAAGGACGAGGCTGTTTCCATAACACTCATTAGCTGCTGGTGCGTAATACTGGACCTGTACAGCCATTTGAGCATTTTCTTCAAATCATAGACATTGCATTTTTTAACTAATAAATAGTATGTTCTTTGTCCTTGCAAGTTTGCTGAGTTGAAAATTGATTGCAGGAACAGATTGACCGTGTCTTACTTATAACATCTTTTTCCCATCCATCCATCCATCATCCATCCATCCATCCATCCATTTTCTTCACCACTTATCCTCACGAGGGTTGTGGGGAGTGCTGGAGCCTACGCCAGCTGTCAATGGGCAGGAGGCGGGGTACACCCTGGACTAGTTGCCAGCCAACCGCAGGGCACAAACAGACAAACACCCGCACCCACAATCACACCTCGGGGCAATTTAGAGTGTCCAATTAATGTTGCATGATTTTGGGATGTGGGAGGAAACCAGAGTCCCCAGAGGGATCCCACGCAGGCACGGAGAGAGCATGCAAACTCCACACAGGCGGCTCTGGGATTGAACCTAGGACCTCAGAACTGTGAGGCCAACACTTTACGAGCTGTGCCACCGTGCCGCCATCTTTTTTTCCCACTACTACAGAAGTTATTCATTAGGGCCCACCGCAATTTGTTTGAGGTTAATCAGAGGCACTTTCATTTGTGGCAGGTGTGTGCTGACTGTTTAAAATGATTTTGAATCCAATTGCTTAATTCTGAACACAGCCGCATCCCCATTTACTGTATAAGAGGGTGTGTACATTTTTACAACAATGATATCTCAGTTTGTTTTTGCTTCCTCTCTCTCTCGCTCTCTCTCTCTCATTCTCCTGCTCTCTCTCTCTCTTTTTTACAATTAAGTTTTGCGGGTTATAGATTAAATAATAGTGGGGAGAAAAGTTTTAAGATTTATCTTGGGCTCATTTTTGTTTATCACAAAAAAAAGATATTTGTCATTTTTCACCTCATTTGTTAATACTGCTATAATTGACTGTGCTGTTTGTGTTAACAGAAATAAATACATAGTCATATACATGTTAAATACTACTGTTTTTCCTCATTGTATGAATACTTTTGACAATGGTTGCCCCTTTTCGCTTGAGGACCTGCCCTCAAAAATGTGTGCACGTGCCTGGTTTTACTTCGTGTACGAGTACAAAATATCAAGTACACTATATCGAATACATGTTCAAATGCCTTTCCATAATTCATCCTCATCACGACTAACATAAATAATTGTCAAATATTTATCCTTGCCAATCCTTTGTGTTTATGATTGTATTTCCTTCTCACATCAATGGTTTCAATCTGACCCACCACACTACCCACCCAGAAGTGCTCATTTTACACATTTAATAAAGTTATCAACATCGAAATGGAACGAGTATTCATCGTCAGCAATTATGACTCAAGATACTGCAGGATTTTAAGGGAGTACGACTGTGATTTAGCAGGGCAGTAGCGCCGCATTCTCCCAATCTCTCACAGCACAATATGTCGACTTCTCAAGTTGGTTCCTGGCCCCTGTAGCCTTGGAGCACTTTATGCTAAGTTAATTTACCCAAATATATCCACGGCGTGGCCTGCTATTCAACGTCAACAACTTTCTTAATGGAAACTTGCTGATCCATAAACTTGCGCTGCTGCAGAAGTTTGCTGGGGGGCACCTCACACACACGCTGCAGATCGATGAGAGGCATTTGCAAAAGAGGCATAAGGTGTATTTAATTAGAATAGCATCAGGGGTTTGTGTAAAGGAAATGGAGGGGGGGAAAGGTTGTTAAAGCACAGTCACAACCCCCCCCCCACCCCACCCTCTCACTATTTAAATAGGGTCACATCTGGGCCTCACCTTGCGAGTGTTATGCTATATTAAACGCCACTCGTGTTAAGTGTGTTCTCTGATGTAGTCAACACATTATACGAAGGTTAAATTGAAAAATGTCCCTTCAGCGGCGCGCAAGTATGATTGATCTCCCTCACGTAGGAAATATGTTTGCCAGACCTGTTTTTTTTTGTGTGTGTTTTGTTTTCATTAGCAAAAAGGTGTATGATATGTTATAATAAAGAGCGAGGGGATTATTTAAGTGTCTGTCAATCAGGATTTGGGAAAGGTCAACGACAAAGAAATAAATTAGGCAGGCAGCTGAGGCATGGCGAGATCGGTCGTAACGGGCTGCCGTCGTGTCCGCTTGCACGCTACGTGTTCTATTCTGAGATGCCTTTGTACATCCCCCCCCCCCCCCCACTGCAAAACTGGAACATTCCCACTGGAAAAACGTCACATAAAAGTTCATATAAACTACAGCAGGGCCTTGAGATATAAGAACTCGACTTAAGAGCCGTCGTTCGGAAGACTTTTTTTGTTTTGACTTGCAAGCGTGGACTTCAGACATACGAGTACTGCATGGTGGCAGAGAAATCCAACTCACTTCACATGAAGCAACACTTTGGAAAACAAACATTCAAAAAAGAGGCTTCAAGCTGTTTATTGGCACGCCTTGTTGAAGTTGAACAAAATGTCAAAAAACAACATTCCACATAGCTGCCTCTTTCAGTCTGCTAGCTTAATGCTACCACCGATAACATCAAATTGGATGTTGTGGAGCTTTAAGCAACACATTAAACAGAAATGGAGCAGCATCAGATTTACAGGTAATGTAACAAAGTCATATGTTCTTTATCTTCTGCATAGAACAACTAATATTAGTGATGAACTGATGATATGAGAAGAGTGGGACTATCTGAATGAACAGTCTACTGGTGTATAGTAGTTCAGTCTGGCTTCTACTGCCCTCGGGTGACCAAGACAGGCACACCAGAAAGAGCAGCACAATGCTGTGTGATGAGAATGGCTTGATTATTTTTAATTCCTTTTAAATATGTTATTACTGTATTTTTTTTTTTCAAGTACATTGTCAAGTTACAACATTTTTTTTTCCCCAGGGGGAAGGCCGTAGCGGATTAATGCTATATGGATTATATTTAGTTGGAAATAATTATTTAGATTCAACTGTTTTTAGTTACACGCATGATCACGCAACAAATTCAACTCATATGTCAAGGCACCGCCATATATTAGTCTGTATGGGCACCCTGGTGAAAAGTGTGTGTCTCACATTCAAGAGTTTCTGGGTTTGAATCTTTCTGGTACTCCTATGTGGTATGCATATTCACTATTTCTTCCACATTCTAAAAACATTTCATTCAAGGCTAAATGACCCGTTGGTGTGAATGCTTGTTAATTTAGAGCATTGGTTTCAAACTCAAGGCCTGGGAGCCAGATCCGGCCTGAGACATGATTTTATGTGGCCAGCAAAGGAAAATCACGTGTCAACTTACATGATTCTTGTAAAAACTGTAACAAAACTTAAAAATGTCATATTATAAATGATAACGTTGAGATATTGAAGGATGCTTTTGTATAACCAATCTCAACAATAATTAAAAAGTTTATCATTGATTTCTGATTCCAAAAATAGTTAATAAAGTTAATGTGTAAATATGATGAGGTGATTAAAGACTTTTATGGTTTCACAGTCAATAACGGCCTTCTGAGAGAAACTAACTACAAAATGGGCCCCGACAAAAATGATTTTGACACACCTGATTTAGATTCCTGTTTTTGGAATGTGGGAGGAAGCCGGAGTACCCATGAAAAACCGACACAGGAAGGAATAAGTCAAGATTCAGACAAAGAAACTCTGAATTGTGCCCCAAAATACTAACACACGGTTTATATTTCAGTATGTTTAAAATTATTTCATCGGTTCTGGAAAATAGTTGAATTTGAACATTTTAATGAGACTTTTTTAAATAATTTTTTTTCAACCATTTTATAGGTTTGCATTTGTCAATTAAAGTCAATTAAACGACTATTTTCTTTTGGACGTCCTCCCAGTTCGCACCTGTTTTGGTCAGTTCTTCTCCTCACAGGGTCCAGAAGTGCAGGTTCAGGTGCTGGCGGTCCACAATATGTATGGGTGGTCCCGGCGGGGCTATGTGCACAGGGCCTATGTGGGAGGATCTGATCCCAGGCGCGGGCGGGTCCGGGGTAGACAGGATGTAGTCAATGCTGAACTTGATCTCCGACTCCGGTTTTGGGGCGGGGGGGTTGGGCGTGGGGGACGGCTGGGGCCTCTCGGGGTTTAAAGGGCAAAGGGCAGAGTCCGCCTCGGGGCGGCGGACCGCCGGCGCGAGCTCCTCGCCGGGACTCTCAGCGGGCCGGAGCGGAGCCTCTCCCGGATCACGAAGGCCGATTTTGATGTTCCGCCTGCGCCGGCGACGGCGGAAGTTGCCGTTTTCGAAGAGGTCGAGCATGGATTCGCATCCCGCGGCAAAAGTCCAAAAGTTTCCTTTTCCCTTCTCGTTTCCCTCCGACCTGGGAACCTGCGACACAACAGGGAGACGCTCGATTTCTCCAATGTTCGACCCGGAGAAAATAGCGTGTTCATGGTGCGTTCGTTCACCTTGATGAAGCAGCTGTTGAGCGATAGGTTATGTCTGATGGAGTTCTGCCAGGCTCTCTGGTTGGAGCGGTAGTACGGGAACCTCCTCATGATAAACTCATAGATGCCTGAGAGCGTGACCCGCTGCTCGGCACTCTGCTGGATCGCCATGGCGATCAGGGCAATGTAGCTGACACGTACATACACAGGTGCACACACGGATTTTAATTCAACGATATGACCAAGTTTCCTCTCTCTTGTCAATGTCAAAATTGATTATACTTTTTCTTTTTCCCAACTAATGATCCAAAGATAATCATTCAGCATTCTTGGAAAACTACAGAAATAAAAAAAAATAATTACTGTTGAGTCGCTGATATGCCAACAATTTGTACAATTTTAAGTTAGTTAAAGTTTAGAGACTGGGTAAACTGTATAATTGACTCATTGATCAACTGGTTGATTTTTGCATATTACTATTTCATATCATGAAGAGTATTTAATTTATGTGATCACCAATCCATGAATTCTTGCAGTATTTGTATTTAAATAAAAGTGACGGTAAAATTTCCTCAATTTGTTCTAGATGTGATGAATAGGGAATGCTGCATTTTGTTTTGCGTCACGTTAATTTCAGCCTTTATTATATCAACCAAAGGAATGTAGCAGGGAGCTATATTAATGAGAAATTATTAAACATTAAAACATTAGTTGAAGTGGGGCCACCTGAAATACAAAAGAAATGTTACGTAAACAAGGAGAAAAAAACATTATTTCAAAATCACTATGAATAGCTATCACAATTTAAAATAATATATTTTATTATATTTTCATTTTCTTTCAAATAAATACATTTTTTAAAAATATTATACTGTGACATCTTTCCTTGAAGCGCCCTGTAAGTAGCACCATAACAATAATTAAATCTATTTTGTGTATTTGATGTTTTACTAATAATAATCAAGATCTAACTTAATAGCTAGCATATGTTTTACTATTATTATTATTATATGTATTATTATATTATATAATAATAATAATAACTATTATTATTATTATAATTATAATATATTATTACATTTTTAGCATTTACTTGGTATACATAATATACATACGCTGTATAATTTGAAGTCCTGCTCACCCACATTATTCTCAATCATTAATTTTGAGTGTTTCATCTATTTGCATTTAATTGGTATTGTGCTATGAAATGTTTAAAAATAAGATAAACAAATAAATGCTTATTTCCTGAAAAAGGATGAAAGGATAACTCTGGCCTAAAGTACATCTTCATAAAAATGCCCAAATACCACATAAATAGAATAGAATAGAATAGAATAGAATAAAATAGAATAGAATAGAATAGAATAGAATAGAATAGAATAGAATAGAATAGAATCGAAAGGGGAAGTTGGGCTCTCTCCTACCTGTAGGCGGGCCGACACATCTTCTTCTCCTGCTCCGTACTACAGGAAGCGTACGCGTCTCCATCATAGTTGAAACAGTTGAATGGATAGTGAGAAGTATCAAACATGTCTACGCTTAAACTTATAGTGAGATTTCCACCCCCTCCAAAAAAAAAAAAAAAGTATAGAATCCAGCAGTAACACCTTCTCCTTCTTCTCCTGCCGCTCTGCTCAGCCGTCCGACGCCCACTGGGACCTCTCCTGGTGACGGCCTCCTCCTCCAGACTCCCCCACCCCCACCCCAACATGCACGACACCCCCCTCCGTCTCACCCCAGATGCTTTCCAGGAATGGCCACTGCCCCACCTCTGTCTGCTTCTGTGCACAAGTGATCTGAAGTTAGTGTTATTGTCAAGTTTGATATCCGGTGCCAGAAATTGGATCAGGAATTTTTGTTGACTCCCAAAAGTAGGAATGTTGTCATTCACTGAGCTTTTTTTTTATTGGGGGGGCGGGGGGGGGACAATAACACAAAGCATATATATATATGTATCGTCTCACAGTAACGGCCTGCCTGTCTGATGGGAAAGAAAAAGACTCCCGTGAGCCACATCCAAGAAGGTTCTGGGTGGTCCCCTTCTCTTGCCCGCCGCTTTTATGTTTTATTTTGCTTTTTTTTTTTTATAGTCTAATCTCTGTTGCCGTAGTTAAAACTGCTAAAGCCCAAACCAACAAACAAACCCTTTGCATGGCCGTTTTTCTTTTCCTCCTCTTAACTCTTTGGGCTTTACAGTCAGTGTGTGTGCATGTTTGTGTTTGTGTGTGTTCGTCTACTCTGGCAGACATTTAGTCAACAACGGGAAGTTTTGGAGATGCTATCAGTAATGATCTGTAATGACCATAAATTGTTTCCGTGTCCATAAAATTGGGGGGGGGGGGTATTTTTGAAGGACTCTTAACGGAGCAATTGGAACTGTCCCGTGAGGCGGCCCAGGCAGGGAAAACACCCCCGAGGTCTGCAAGGGCCTCCGTGTGTGGGCCCCGTCAATGCAGGAGACGACTACACATTGGCGAGGTGCTGGTCACAACATTAGGGACACCTATCACCCTATAAGGCAGGGGGATCAAACTTATTTTTGTCACGGGCCACATTTTACTTTGGCTTTCCCTCAGAGGGCCGTTATGACTGTGAAACCATAAAAAATTTGAACTGCCTCATTATATTTACACATGAAGTTTATGAACTAGTTTTGGAATCAGAAAGCAAGGGTAGTGGGTTTTCCAACTTTTGTTGTTTGGTAACACAAAACTGCTTGTAATAGGACTGGGACAGATTTGAACAAAAATCATGGAAGTGATGAAGTCATGTGATTTGCCTCCGCGGGCCACATAAAATCATGGGGCGGGCCGGATCTGGCCCCCAGGCCTTGAGTTTGACACCTGTGCTATAAGGGGTTATGATGATAACTACTAAAGCAATGCGCCAACAGTGTCCATTATTATTATTATTATTATTATTTAATCTTGGTAGAGCTTTGTAGGGTGGAAAATCTGGCCCGCGATATAATTCTATTTGACAAAAATAAATGCGGCCCGTGAGTTTAACGCGCACCCACATCTAATATTGCGATACAATTTACACCTCACCTTCCCAAAAAAGGCCAAAGGAAAGATGGGTGTCATGTTCTGAACAACTTGACTCCCTTCTGCCTCAATTTTGACCTTTCTTTTGTTTTGGATAATTGTTGCACTCAATCAAGTCGCTTGGCGGTGGGGTCCGATAAGCATCGTCATGGCTTGTTCCCATGACGATGCTTCCTCTGGCACCCTGTCTGCGGCTGGCTGTCGTCCTCCGGTCGCTCTCTGATGGTGGCGGCTGGCTCCGCCTTCTCCATTCATGGATCGCATTGAGTGTGTAAATGTGCACGCGTGGGCGTGTCCATGAAAGAAAACCAACGAGTAGCATGAGCTGCAGTGCAAGCAGAGGTTATCAAAACAAAAACAAAAATAAATGCACAGGAAACTTCCATTCATACTGTACTATGCAAGTGACCCCTTCAGTACCTCCACAAAGTGTTACAATACTGAGAGTTATGTAAAGATTTTCAGTCAATACTCACATAATCCATTTTAAGCGGAACGTCACACAACTAAACCCTGAGGGCATGTTATCGGACCTCTTGTGTATGATACTGTTACGAGCAGAACTACGAGGCCGACGACATGATTATTTAAACCCAAACATGCTAAAATTACGTTTTCTTAGCCTGGTGGCTTCAGATAAAACTCAAATACATGTATATATTTTTTTAAATATAGAAATAAGAAAAAGGTTTTTTTATATTTCAAAGTAATAATTATAATGCCTTTTAATTTGTTTAAATATTCTAACATATTTTAATGTCTTGTAATTTGTTTTATATATTCTAAAGCCATGTTTTAATATTCAAAAGTAATTTATACCCCTTTTAATTTGTTTACAGATTTTCAAAATATTTGTGAATATTTTACGATAATATTCTCATTGGTCTAAATATTTTAAGACATTTTTAAAAATGAATTAAACAGTATTAAATTTAATGCCTTTTATTTTTAATTATTTTATGTCCAAAATGAAGTTTCATGATTTGCAAGTTTTATTAAGGTGCTCACTAAATTTGTCGATTTTTAAGAGGATTTTTCTCCAATTGCTTCACATGCTTTTCCATGAAAACTAAAACTAAAAATCGGTGACCAGTCAGTAATGCGGCAAACAACCATTCACAGACTTTGGAGAATTTAGGGAACCTAATTTACATTTTTAGGGGAATGTGGGAGGAAACCGAGGGGACACATGACAGCACAGGGTGAACAAGCTGCACAAAGGAAGTCAAAAACAAAGATTAAACCTCCAAACCTGAGAAATTAAAGGCCGACATGCTAACCAATTCACCACTCTACTACCTTTTTATGTGTATCTATCAATACATTTAGAGGAAATAAACCTAGAAACATGTAAAACTGGGTTCTGCTTATTTAATTTTATTGCACTTTAACCATGATGCAAAGATTTGGGGGAAAAAAATCCACAGAAACAGTGTCCCGATGGTGAAAAAAAAATGTTTTTTGTTTGTTTTTTTTTTTAACCTGGAGAACATATTACATGTTCTCCGTGGATCCTTTCACAAACACACACACACACACACACACACACACACACACCACACACACACACACGATGTATTGACACAGGACTGTAGAAAAACCTTTTGTAGAACACATGGAATCAGCACCCACGCATACAAAGTCCTCCCGACTTCATCTGCTCTCGTGTCCGTGAGGAAGTTGAAACCTTCCGGCCGTATGAAACCGGACATTCAAGTTTCTATCATTGCACAGGCACTAGATTTGTCTATGGTATATATTAATTTTCAGCCAATGACAGAAGCAACAGCTCAGTCTTCAAAGCTGTTGTTCGTGAATCAAAATGTACTGTACACCCCCCCCCAAAAAAAAAAAAATCTCTATATGACAGCAACATCTGGACACCAATTATATTACAAAGAAACAATAGTACAAAACAATTTGTTTAACGGTTCTGGTGCTATAAATGTAACCAATTCACACTCACTGGCCACAATATTAGGTACACCTACAGGCAATGATATAACACATCCAAAATTCTGCTTTGACAAGGATGCTCTGATTTTAATTCCCTCACCCCCCACCCAGCAGTTGTATAAAAGTACTGCAACAAACAGAGAAAATGTTTTTTTTTTTTTTTCGCACTCCCTCGTGCACGGTAACCAGAATATTAGGAACACTTGTGATCCAGTGCCGCCTTGCATCACTGTGGGCGACAATTACGTGAATTCAGTTTGCTCACCGAACAGAACCGGAACATGATTCTCCGCTGCATATAAAAGCTGATGTTCGATGCAGCCCTTGTCTGGGGAGTCGGGTCCATTGTGTAAGTGTACCTAATGCAGTGGCTGGTGATGACGGGTGAGACGAATAAGACAGCAGTTGTGCGTTAAGTGACACAAACGCAAGCGGAAACGCGTTCCTCCCTATTTATTGAATCTTTCCAGATCTTCCTAACTGGTGGTTTCCCACGCAGCAATTCCGCCCCCTCGCGGGGAAAATACGAAAACACACCACCGTTGTAGTCCGTATTTTTTAGGCTGATTTTGTACCTATTTGCGTTTTCACAATAAATATGCTTTTCAATAAATACTCTCTCGTGGACATTTATGGGCGATGTTAATATACAAATTCAGGAGTTAACCTGCACTCCAATTTAAACTATTTAATCCCCAGAAAGCCGTGAGAGGATATAACGTAACAGCAAAGAGATTTGAATGTAAACACAAGGTCATGTTTTGTATATTTAAGATAAGAAATAACAACCCCCCCTCCCACCCCCACCCCCAGGGCAACTCAATTGAATGCTTGTGATGTCATCAGTACGTAGAAACACATTTGTCAGCTTGGAAAGTGGCGGCAAGTCCCTCGGAATTCACTGAATTCAAAAGAAAAGGTCCAGAAGGAGACAAAGACAAAGCGTCTCTTACAAGACTTTCAACGGTCTGCTTGTGCTCCAGTGGGTTTAGTCTGGCTGCAGTGATACTTGGTGGTTTTTTGTGTCCCCCCTCCCCCCAAGAGGTTGAGGTGACAAGGTGTACGTCCAACTCAAGGTACGTGGTTCGAACCCAGCTCAACCAAGGATCCGCATGTCGTCACCTGCGTTCAAGTTCTGTTGCGTGGGCTAGTTTTTGACCTTTAGGCGGCTGGGCCTGCAATCCTTTCACTTGGGATCAGCAGCCAAGTGAAATCCTCCCCCAAATCCAGTGCCATGCAGCCTCTAAGGTCCCCAGGCCAGCTACCTCCGCCTGGGCCCGTTGTGCTCTGTCCACTGGCTCCCCTGGAGGTCGTTCTCCACCACGTAGCCGTAGCCCTCCTTTTCAATGCATTCAACCAGCACCTGCAGAACCTACGCGGCAACAAATTAAAGCCATGAAATGGATTATTTTTAGTGTGTTATTAATGAAAAAAGAGCATAGAGTATAGAGTATAATGACACTTCTGCAACTTTCTCCGCTCACATTTATTTTTTCGTATAGACATTGAAGTGAATAATGTTATATGTATTTTTCATTACAATATCTATTTTAGAATGTTTATAGGGATGACACTTGGGCTTTAAGCAATAGAGTCTTCATGGGAGGTATTGAATGTGTTCAATGATTCTGAAAGACTTTGAAATGAACTCCTAAATGAAACCTGTGTAATATGTCAAACAGATGAAACTCGACAACGGTGCGATAAATAACGCAGTCGGCGGGAAGCGCTGACCTGGCGCAGTCGGCGGTCCATGGCGTTCAGGTGGGGCTGGATGAGGATGGGACTGAGACGGTCCCTCACCAGGGATTCGGCCACCAGTGTGGACAGCTTGTACTCCTCCTTAGCCAGCAGCTGCAGACGCAAGTGGGTAGACTTGCGTACCCTGCACAATATCCGGCCGATTAGCCCAAGCGCACATTCGCTCACAACTCGCACCCACGCAAGCGCGCGTACGTGCGCTCAGCCCCCGCACGCCTCATTTTACCTGCAGCACTGCGTCAGTGGAACCAGGATGGACTTCTCGTCATGGGAGTGTTTGCCAAACCTGAAAAGAGACAAACAAGCAAATACCGTTAACGCAACTTTGAACGCTGTTTTGAAGTGCCTTTTTTAGAATTAGCTGTTACAAAAGGATCGTAATGCGCTATTTGCGCAAATTGTCAAAATCTTTGACGCCCTGGGATGCCGCAAGATGGCGGCAAAGCACTACTTTTGTATTAGACGCGGCCGAAGCAACAACCAAATTGTGCGGTTTCATGTTAATATGCTGATGGCCGACTGGACTTCTCACCCCCTGCCGTTGTCCAGGTGGATGATGAAAGTCTCGTTTCCAAATTTTTCAAACGTCTCATAATGATGCCGGTCCATGTTTCCTGTAATTAAAAGTGAGAAACAGGAAATATTATGTACTTTTCTCCAAACGTGTGCCTATGTACAATCAGAATATCTTGGAACATGTAATTCATGTCAGTAGCACACTCCAAAAAGTCAACTATATGTTATGTTCAGGCACAAAACAATAATTTGGATGATTATAACAAAAAGAGGAAAAAGAACTATCTTGTGGTGACCCACAAGATGGAGACATTCCCCAGGGATGTGTATCTTGAAGCGAAGGGGAGAAGGATCAAAAGTCAGGTGTTGGCTTCAAAAGGAGTGGTTGGCCACTTGATGTCAATACACTCAGGTATGTGGATAGTAAAGTAACAAGACAGACTCTCATTTTATTTACCACATCTCCGCAATCTCAAAAAATTGTGATGTAAGGAGCAATCCAAAAGATTTTCATCATGGTCATCTGAAAAGTATTTTCAATGAATCTGTCCGATGTACGAGTTTTTCGTTTTTGAATCAAGCGACTTTAGCAAATGAAGTGTATGATATTCAAATGTATTTAGATGGGTTAGATGTATAATTTAGCACTTAAAAAATGTCCAACTGACCCATGAGAAAGTCAAAGATGGTCATGTCCATTATGTCCAGAAGTCTGGTCCCACTGTCGTAGGGGGGAGTCTGTTTGACCTCCTCGCAGTAGTCCGGGTCCACTTCCCACCTGAGTATCACAAATTCCGTGTTTATGGACCACTACCGATGTTATCTATGCCTCGCAAAATAGAGGCGATGTTCTTACTCTGCCTTCTTGCGTTTGTGGTAGGAGCGTCGCCACGGGTTCCTCCAGGTTTTGCGCTTTGCGAGGGCAAGGTCCGGGAGGAAGGCGGCCAGGGATCCTTCGATCTGGTCGGGCTTGCCGCAGAGGGCGTGCTCCGTGGAGCAGTAGTACGAACATTCCCCGTAGAAACACACGTTGTTGGCTGCGGAAAAAGTATCATGTACATTTTGACAGTCAAATGGACATTGCATTGATTACTACAAAGTTCCACAGTTATACCTCATGAAGTAACCAATAAGCGAATATACATACACAATATATAACCATAATGTGATTCTTTAATTGGTAAAACGTGATTATGAGCTAAAATGCCCCCCCATAAAAAAAATCTCCTATTGAAATTCACTTCTTCATGGCTCTGCTCTTTTTGCTCTTTTAGAATTTCAAGCGCATCCGTTTTACAAGGGACAAAATTAATGACCCCTTGGGGAATTCAGCCACTTGTATTAATTGCTGAGACTGTGAGTAAATTCAATCCCACGAGACGCTCCCCCACGTGCTCGTGACCAAAAAAAAAAAGAAAAAATATTGCATAGCTCGTTAAGTGCTGCGCTCTGATACGAGCACGCTTCCAGTTAGTCTCCATTTAATGAACTCCCTCAATATTGCGTATTTTGGTCAGTTGAATTAATTTTATGATAAAAATTTTTGCTTTCTATAACCTCGCTAAGCCAGTCGAGGTGTTCCCTACCTGGCGATATGAAAAAGGTCCGCCAGAGCTTTTTATCCCGCGTGACATCTCGGATCTCCTTGGTCATGTTGACGAGTCTGCCGGCCACGGGAGGGACGCGGCGAAAGTCCAGAATCCTGCAGGACCCCAAAGGACAGACGCGGGATTATCACGTCATCATCATCGGTCTGGGATTAAATGACTCAACGATTCCAAAACAAATGAAATAATAAGACTAAATTGTCGGACAAAATATTATAGTCGGCACATGCTGTTCAAATGTCGCAATCCAATTCTTGATCACAATGTTTATACAAATAAACATAAAGTACAGTGTATTAATCTGATGCTGTAGTTAACATCAGATACTGAAATGGTTTTCATTCCTATAGAAGTGCAATACAGATATTGTGCAATTATGTTAAGCGAATCAATACACTGAAATCTTGAGTATACATTATATACACATACTGTACATGTCAATATTACACTCCCCACTTTATTTAATTCTAAAACTATTAATTATTATTTCTCTTCCTAGATTAAAATGATTCTTTCTAAATCCCTGTTCTGGTTCTTCTTTTTCTTGGTTGTACATATGAAAATGAGGGTATATGTGTGATGATGAGTATATATATATATATATATATATATATATATATATATATTTTTTTTTTTTTTTGGGACAACTGTCAAACAGTCATTCCAGACATGTTTGTGATTCAGACAGAAATAAACATGGACAAGAGTTGATCAATTCCTGCAAATTATCATAAAATTAAAATCTACCTAGTTACATACAGCCTATTGACAACACTTTTCCATTTATTTTGTCACCCCAGATGGGACTGGAACCCACAATCCCTGGCTTAGGAGGCCAGTGCCTTATCCATTAGGCCACTGGGGCACGTCGTGGTGCAGTGAAGGAGGATGGCACTAGGGGGCAGCGTGGCTACGCTGCACCGGGAGGAAGCGAAGCAACCCCGCGGTTATTGTGCAGCCAGCATTTCACATCACGCGGCTTTTAACCTCTCCGCACACAACATCCTGATGTGAAACGCCCGGCAAAGTCTAACTTCGCCGTCCGTTCTGGGAAATTGTATTTAATGCACCGAGCGTTAAGGCTTTTGTGGTTCATCCGACACATGCGAAAAGGAAACTCAGGTTGTGGGCTATTGTTGAGATGAGTTCCTTTGGCTTTGTGTGCGGATGCGCGCGGCCCAAATGTCGGTTTTTACGCATCTGTGGTCTTCAGTGCGACATCGGCGCTGACTCTTTAACAATTAATATCCCCTGACAACTGCTAATGGACCGGGCCTGAGGGGTCAAAAGGAGGACAGGACAGACCAGAATAAAGATGGGAAAAGTGCCGGGGAAAGGGTTGGAGGAATAAAAGAGCAACCAACCACTTGAAACACACAAAAAAAACAACAACAAGTAATGATGCATTACTAAAATTATAAATACGGGGAACAAGAATCACATAAACAGAATCACTCAAATTGTTTTTCTTGGTCAGGCACACATCTGTTGCTGGGCAGAATACAACAGGCATCATGATATATTCGGGTCGCAATGAAAAGAAAAACATTACCACATGAGATTAAAATTGGAATTTTACGAGAATAAAGTTGTGTACTTGCCAGGTAAAACATCAGATATTTTCAAGAGTGAAAGTTGCAATGTGAGGAAAATTGGGTCTTTGTTGTACTATATTTTCAGGGTGGAATAATTCTGAAAATAGTTTTTTTTTATATTTTAAAAAATGTGGATTTTTTTTAAATTAAAGTTGTAATATGAGAATAAAGTTGAATATTTTTTTAGGAAAATAAATATTTTTTTCTTTTCCAAAGAGTTAGGGTGTATATATTTTTAAATCTATAGAATAACCTTTTTTTAAAATATTTGTTTTATATCTATTTTTGAAAACAATCATTTCTATTTCCAACATTAAAATCACCAATTAGTTCTATATTTTCAGAAAAAATATCGTTATATGAAAATAAAGTAAAAATAAACACGCCCACTCCCTGTTATAAATGCATAATAAATGGTTCATTATAAGATGTTGCACAGTATTTAAAGTTTTGTTTTTGCACCTTCTGACTGCTCGCTCTTTTTTTTTCTTTTTTCCACCTGAAGCGAATCCAATCACATAACGAAGGGTGTTAATGGCAGCGTAGCCCATAAGAGAAGCGGCGTTGGCTGTTAGCGCCGCTTTAAAAGGGGGCTCTGTGCGGCTATACAGGCCCCCCCTTGGGAGGCAGTGCAGCCTCGCTCTGCAACACCAGCAGCAACCGCTCCGGTCTAATTTAGAACAGACAAAATAAGGGAGGAAAAAAAAAATAAAGTGCTGCTTTTGGCAAACCATGGCTGGCTTATATTTAGAATGGGCACAGGGCCTTTCGTGCCTTTGGTTTCCTCCTCTTCCCTTCCCTTCCCTTCCCTTTCACCCACACACACATATGTTGCCAGGACGTGTTGTGTAGAGAAGAGCGCCAGATGTGTAGCAGACTGTTGACAAAAGCTGCCGCTAATGCAATTTATGCAGGAGTGTGTCACTGCGCCCCAAGGAAGGAAGCGAGCGAGCGAGCGAGTGAGCGGCCCCCGCCGTGATGGTGCACATGCGAGCGGACAAGTGTTGTAACCTCACCCTCGTCTTGTGCCGGGATGGAAAAAGCAAAACAAAACAAAGACAGTCACACACTAGCAATGCTTTGTAGCCTCCTGATGCTTCCTGTCTTTTTTTTTTTTTTTTTTTTTTTTTTTAACAAAGCTTCCCTCCAGCAGGAAGAGTCAAGAAGCGTGCCGCTCGGCTAAGTAGGGAGGATGCAGTCTTTGTTCGCTCGGATGCTTGCTGTGGGAGGGCCGCATTCGTTCTCGCTGACAAATGGCCTCTGCGGGCTCGGGGCTTCACTGTACAGCGCCGGGAAACAAGATTGATGGAGGCAAGTGAAAAGGGAAGGAGGATAAAAGCGGCAAAAGTGGAAAACGTGGAAGGACTCAATGGATTCAGACTGAAATAAAAGACAGCAAGACACAAGAGCTTCTGCTCAGGGTGTTCTGCATTAGAGAAAGGAATGCGTTCCATCCCTGCTACTTTTTGCCTTGTTGTGATGTGGAATGGTAACCCCCCACCACCCAACCCATCTGCAAATAAAACCGTACGGCTCAGCGACTTCGAATTTGCCTATTTGGGGAAATTCTTCAGTGGAGCCCAATCCTCTGTTATTCACTGGAAAAACTCACCAATTTTCTGCCAAACAGAATAAAAGTATCACTCTGGCAACATCTGGAACTATGTTGAAGTGAATTGAAGTGCTTTACTTGGATCACAGGTGTCAAACTCAAGGCCCGGGGGCCAGATCCGGCCCGCCACATGATTTTATGTGGCCCGCGAAGGCAAATCATGTATGTCAACTTTTGTGATTCTCATTCGAATCTGTACCAAAATTTCAAATTGTCTGATCATAAATCATAATGGTGAGGTAATGCAAGTTTTTTTTATATTAGCAAACATCGACAATAGTTGAAAAACACATTACCCTTGATTTCTGATTCCAAAAGTAGTTCATAAATTTCACGTGTCAATATGATGAGGCGATAAGTGATTTTTATGGTTTCACAGTTATAACGGCCCTCTGAGGGAAACCAGAACTACAATGTGGCCCATGAGAAAATTGAGTTTGACACCCCTGATTTAGATGATGGGAGTGCTGTGCCAGCATCTTGTGACATTTTGATACCAGCGTGAATTGAGGAGCTTCATCTAGACAAAAAGTAGCTATTTGGTTGCATCTAATCGCATCTCCAGGCAATTATAAACCTTTGGGGGGGGCATCAATTATTTACAGATTTCCGCTATTTTCAGCAAGGCTCCGCCCCCATCCCTCACAACTTTGTTCGCCTTTGCATCACGTGCTGCGGGTGTTGCAGCCTACCCTTCAAGAAAAGCCACACTGGCCAGCCGAGTCATTTAGTTTGACTGCATACAATGCGAAATTGTAAAATGTTCATTTATTGAGACGGTTTTGACAGAAATGACATTTTACCAAGAGGAAGCATTTATTTTTGCATATCTGGAAAGAAAAAAATAACATATTTCAAGAATATCTGTGGAAGTTAATGCAAGTTGCTGAAGTGGGAGGCAAAAAAGTGCTGAAAAAAACAGTTAAAAAACCTTTCTCGGTATCATAAGAAATAACGCAATAGACAGATGGGGACAAAACAAAACACAAAACTAGTTTTGAATAAAGTCATTGTTATTTGCTTTTTCTTCAAGCAAAAGGCAAAAACAGTGATTAATTTGGGGGAAAAAAATACTTAATATGGCTATATCACCCAGCTCTTAGGTAACAGTATAACCTGCATTAATGTTTTCCACCAAGCAGGACAGTTCGCCATATTCGGATTTGGAAGTAGAAATCCTGATCTGGCAACCCTAACCCTGAATTAAAGTCCCATTGCAAGGGAGTTATGTCATAATAGAGAAGTTGCATAAAGGCTGTCCCTACCCTGAGAAGGGTTCTTTACTTTGCTCGTGAGAACCTCAGCAGCGGTATCTGTCCAGCAACCAAATTCAGTGTTTTGGGATTTGCATTAGTTTATGCAAATTCAAGCAATGCTGTCCAGCAGCTCAAAAAACCTAATTCCGACATTAGTATTCTAGTCTTTATGTAAAAAAAAAAAAAAAAAAAAGGTCATAATCCAAAGGCAAAGGTGCCCTTGACATCAAGTGTTCTGCAGATTTGTTGTGTCCCCGGCCAGGTGGTTAATGAGCTGACATGAGGAGGCGCAGATTAGCAATCAGGGCGCTAGTAGAATCGGCAGGACGTCGAACAGAACGTTGTCCCTCCAAAGCGGCAAAGATTCGACTTGACCTTCTTGTCGCCAAAACCAGAGACATTTTTGTGCAAGAAGGACTGCTTTGGGGACACGTGTATCATGGTGGAACCGGAAACGGAACGGAAGCTTATTCATCGCCGCCGACTGCCTCACTGGTGTCAGATTGCACACTTCTGATTTCGAATTTAGTTCACGGTGCAAACTTGGTCAACCGAACGGTCCAAATTTCCAGAAGGTCTTGAGGTGTTCGGTATCCCAGAACGTACGACACGATGTCCTTAATGGCCGCTACACCATTCCAATTGGTTTGCACCAAGGGTCTCCAACTGGAGGCCCACGGGCCATTTGTGGCCCCCAGGACAATGTTTTGTGGCTCCCACTTTGATATGGAAGTTTAATGTTAGGCGGCCCTCGAGTTTTATATGAATGCCACTTTTAAAGTGTTGTGTGCGGAGCTGACGAACCTTAGGGGCGTGACATCGACCAGGTTTGATGCAAGCACAGACACATTTTTCAATGACTGAAAGTTACAGCTGTCTTGCCGTGGAGTTTTATTAGTACTTTTGGACACAACGATTTTACACCAGCATCCGCGTTTATCTTATTTTTTATTCAAAAATAAAGATGTTTGAGAAGATTGGATTTTTTTACATTTCTAAATTGCGGCCCAGGAGTTTAACTCAAGCGGCCCCTCAAGCAGCCCCAAGGTAATTGAGTTTAAGACCACCTGTTAAAATCGTCAATATTGCATTTATTGCAGCCTGAACTCTAACAAGTCTAAAGTTCTCCAAATTTAGGGGCCTGTTGTCAAAACCTCATAGAGAAGTGACCCTCAAACAAGTCTAACTCACTTTCCCATTTACTAGCCACAGAACTGACAATGTTTATGTTTTCAGAGTTTGGATAAGAGGCCGGAATTTTATTTATTTATTTTTGCATTTCGATGCGCCGTCTTACCTGTCAAGGTGAAAGGCAGCAATCTCAGCGTTGTGTCTTTCAAAGTCGGAAAAATAGAAGAAGTCTGGGGGCGTCTCCTGTTCACGTGTCTGCCTAAAGGGACACAAAACATATGTTTACACGACATATTATGAGTTCAACAACATGTATTTAACAAAATAGCATACGTTTAAAAATGCAAATGCAAAAATACTTGGCAGCGTGTGCGATTCTGATCCTCTGAGCTTTTTCCAACACAATATCCTCTCTCCAGAAGGTCAGTTAAGGACTCAAAAGTGTATTTTTACACCTGTGTACTGATATTCTTTCCCCTTTGTAGAAATAACCAAGCCCCAATCAAAGCAGTTCGAGGAGTTTAAGGAGCGAGGACAATTCAAGGTCACAACCCTCCTGCTCAAGCGTCCACTCCTGCTCTCGCTGTGTACTTATTTCCGTCTGACTCTGATCCATTTCCCAAAAAAAAAAAAAAAAAATGCTTCCTGCACACTTTCGAATTTTAAAGCTCTCACAAGCAGCGAAAGAACCTCTTTAAGACTTGAAAAGCCAGTGCTGATGGAACAGAAGCCAGAACGCCGGCGCAGGACAGATGCATAAAAATCGAACAAGACTGTGTGCTATTTGAGTTATTTTCCCTTTTATGAGCTCCACTTTGCAGTATTTTTTCCTCCATTTTTTTTTCTTTTTAAATTGACCACAGTAAACGCCTTGCGCAGAAGCAAGAATTGCAAAGATTTGGCCGACATCCTTGGCCGTTTCTTCTTCTTCTTCTTCTTTCTGGATGACGATGAGAAGCCTTGGAAATATCTTGGCATCCTCTTTCTCTCTGTTCCTTCTTTTTAAATTTTATTTCCCTCTTTGCTTCCTCCACTTACAGAATGCGTGCAGAGCCGAGTACCTCATATCTGTCCACTTCTCCCTTTCCCCCTCTGTCGCATCTCCCTCTCTCTCCTCATTTCTTTCTTCTCGTTCCTCTCCTCTCTTCCCCTCAGCTGGCTGGCTCGCTCCCTTCGCAGCTGTGTAACTGACATACGCACCAGTCATTAACAATCCCGATGTGGTGCCCAGAAGCACAGTCATCCGCTCAAAAGTTCTCCATTTCTTCCTCTCCCCTGCATTTTGCAAGTTTTTCACTTTCGCTGGCATCCTGGCGATCATTTCACTTGTGACATGAACAGTTGAGCGTCGAACTATCAGGACCAGGATCTGATGCCATGTGTGCTCCAACTCGTGATATTTCAAGATTTTGTTTGATTTTAAAACGTAACTTTGCCTCAGATTCCTTTTCCCGATCACGTCATTTGTTTTATCACTCAGTTGTTGCTAGGCAGAGTTCATAGGGTCCAAACAACAACAACAAAAATCGCTAACACATGCCAGCCACGCCCACTGGGAGCTGATGTTGCTGCGCTCATATGCAACACTCATATGAACTATTTGCATTTATTGCACAGCTCTGTATGAAACAAAAAAGAGAACACTTCCGATCTACTATAAGTCCACCCCCTCCTAACGAACACAGCTAGAATCAGAAATTATATATAATATGTAATAAATATGTAGTGTAATAAATATGTAATAAACATGAACTATTGTATATAAAATGAATGATCATATCTATTGTTAGGGTGGCATTGTGGGTCAGCTGGTGAAGCGTTGGTCTCACAGTTCTGAAGTCCCAGGTTTAATCCCGTACCCGCCTGTGTGGAGTTTGCATGTTCTCCCTGTTGTCTGCGTGGGTTTCCTCAGTGTACTCCGGTTTCCTCCCACATTCCAAAAACATGCAACATTAATTGGACACTCTAAATTGCCCTTAAGTGTGATTGTGAGTGTGTCTGTTTGTCTCTATGTGTGCCCTGCGATTGGCTGGCAGGCAGTTCAGGGTGTACCCTGCCTCCTGCCTGTTGGCACCTGGGATAGGCTCCAGCACTCCCTGTGACCCTCGTGAGGATAAGCGGTGAAGAAAATGGATGGATAGATGCATTGTTCGCATATCATATGAACAAATCCGCATTACACTCGCAAAGCAAGATAGTGAACTGCCATCTATCGAGGGGATACATTCAAGACTCGACCACAACAGGTGAAAACCAGTGATAACAAACAAATATAACAAAAAAAGATTTAAAAAAAATAGTTGTGCCTATAGATTCTAAACGAAACTCTTTAACTCACTTCACCATAGTTCATTAGCTCCAAGATGCCACACAAAAAAAAAATCCAACAAGCTGAATCAATTACAAAAATGGGGGAACACTGTACTGTACTAGTGTACAAAAATGAATCGCGTTAGTCATTTCGATGGAGAATAGATCAGTTTGGTTGCAATTTAATCCTGAATTGAGAAGATGTCGCGAGCACTAAAATGTACCGACGGTGTCACCAAAGGCTAAACAGAATCTTTTTGATCGTATCGCTTTCATTCTGGACCGCTTCACTCCACAGTGAAGAAAAACGATAGTGACGGATATTGGGAGCAGTGTCCACTTACAGCAGCACAAATGGACAACGTCATTTAGAGCGCAATATCGAAAGTGGCCATGACAGCTTCACGTGGAGACAATAACAACACAAAGGCGGTTCCTTGGACTAATTGTGTGTCAAATGTAATCAACGCATCACGACAAATCAGATCACCATCACGTAAACCAGGTTTGCCAGAATTCAGAACTCTTGATTGCCTCAAAAGAAATATTTATACTCGACTGAATGATGCAAATCACTCGATTAAGAACATTTTCAGACAAAACACTGCATATGTGTACTTAACCGCCGAGCTGTTTAGCTCTCTGGAGGACAAGCAAAAACAAACATTGTCGAGCAATGTTTGAATGGCAGTCCTGAAATGCTTCTCTTGTACTTAGCACGTCTCCAGAGAGACAAAATACAAGAGTATTACGCTATCTGGTTTATTCACGCCCACACAACGTTGTTCGGAAAAGCATTGCAATGAGGCGTGTGAGGAAAATGGTGCTACGATTAAGAGCAAAGTGCTACACATTGTCAAGAGATGCTGGATAAACTGTGGATGGGGAGCCATGTTCAATTTTAATCAATAAAGTTCTTCAGAGCAGGCAGCCAACACCTCACACTCCAACACTTGGGGGAAAAAAAACAAAAAACAGCCCAGGCCAGAAAATGAGAAAATGTTATTTCTGGACAAGAATGGGGCGTGGGCAACTGGGACAAGTACAAATTCTATAACAGGACTCCTTATGTCCTAGCGTGTTATGAACTGGTCGCAGGGAACATATAAATGCATGACCACATAGTAAACTCTTGGCTCCAAAAATGTTTGTGACAAACTGGGGAAAACAGAAAGGACTGTCACTTGCTCATTCTCTGAATGGACCCACTTTGCTTGAATAAAGCGGTACCTTGACTTGCATAACACGCATTTAATCGAACATCAAATAACTGTTCGTAAATGTATGCCCTGTGATAAGCAATTTTGCACCACAGTCACACAGCTAAGTGTTCAAGACCAAAAAAAAACATATTTTCACGCACAGCGTGGCGCCATTACACAACTGCCTGTTGGTTCGAACGTCAGAGCTGTGATCAATGACAGCAGGTGAGACATACTGGGCCCGGAGTGGCCTGGGTGACCCCCGGGCTGGGTGGGGAGGTGTCACGGTAAACACATAGTTTACACTAGCTGGACAGATAGTTTCTTGGCTGTGCTTCCAAGATCCGAGGGGCCCCGCAGCAGCCAGTGGGGGGTTTGCAGGTCTAACGGCAAACACACCACATTGTGAGAATTTCAAGGTGCATGAAAGCGACGCATGTGGAGAAAAATACCTGCAAGTACAGTTGAGTGCATGTGATACTGGCCTGAAAACAGCAGCATGAAAATTCGACCTAAAATAACAATCGTGGAATGTCAGCAGGGTATTCATCTTCATCCTATTTTCTGAAGCACATGACCGCGTTATGGTCACCTGTGAACTGGTAGCAGTGTTCACTTGAACTCTTGACTGCGAGGTTATTGCGTAACCAAGAACCCGCCATGCTAGCCCAGGTATTAATTTAACTGTACTGCGGTGGAATAACAAAAGGGAATATTGAGGTTAGCTTATTTAGTTATGTGAGTCTTTGTGATGCATTCAAGTTGCACACCACTGAAAACCACAATCGCAAAGATAAAATTTTGTAGAATGATACTAATCAGGTTAACACTCATTACTGCCACCTATACGACTGGAGTGGAACAGTATCAACTTCAGATAGCCTCCATAGGACCTCACGGATAACCTTGCGATCGCTTTTATCCGGTTTCCGGGCTGTGAAGTTGTACTTCTGGAGGGAAGTTTCAAAGTCAAGCCATCAATCGATCAGGCTCGTAGTCAAAACGCGGGAACAAGATCTGCAGTAAAAACAGGACCCGAGGCTCTCTCTTCCAGGCCGAAACGGCGTCGTTTGAGCGCACGTACCGTTGAAGGGACACGAGGATGAAGGTGAGCTGTAAATGCATGGGAGGCTAAGATAGCACGGCATCATCACAGCGGGGAAGGCGGCAATGAGAGGAGGCGGAGCATTGTTTTATCTCGAGCCGCGCCAGTGTGAAGGCTGACCTTTTCAGCAATGACATTTGATAAAGTGACTAAATGCTTCTCACCCAGCAGGCAAGACAAAATTTGCCTTCGCGTCCAACCGTCAGTGCGGCTATTTGCCGGTGTCGCCGCTGTGGCGCTGCACTGTAATTTTATGTCTGCGGTGTGGATTTGCTGCCCAAATGGGGGGGGCGTGACAGGCTATTGTGTTTTGAGTAAGTGCTCTGCACATGGTCGGGATGACATTTGGTTTATGCGAGTGGAGGTGGACGTGATGAGGGGAGGGAGGAAAAGAAACAAGGAGAGAAAGAGGGGAATGATGGAAAGCATCGTTGACGGGGAGAGAAAGGTGCTGGATCATGCCGCCGTCGGCGACAAGAAAAAGGGAAACGTCAATAATATACATAAAGAATAAAGCAAGATGAATGGAAGGAAAAAGGAATCAAACGTATCGCATTTGAAAGGAAAGAAAAAAAAGCGAATGATCAAGGAGGAAAGCAGTGGAATGAGAGTAATTATGAGTTGATGTTTCTTCCATTTACATTTTGGCATTCATGTACGACTGCGACGCGAGCTCAAAAGGGCAATGTTTAAAAGCACTTACCGCTTTCCGTGTCTACATTTAAAGGCTGATTTGATTATTGAATTACATACATAATGGCAAATAGAAAGGCAAGAACCGTTTAATGTGTTTGCATTTAAAAAAAAATCCATAAATTGATAATCTAATAAAACAGCAGGGCAACAAGATAAAAAAAAACACACACACGAGGTTTTTGAAAAGCACAATACAAAAGCCTGGGGGCTCTCGAAATAACCTTCACAGTGCGATCCAGGTGTGTGTGTTTGTCATAGATTTTCAGCGTCGGGCTGTCATAGCTCCCAAGGCGCTACAATGCTCTTCTTCCTCCTCCTCCTCCCACTCCTTACTCTATTACCCCTTCAGAGTCAGGGACTGCTATACACAACGACAGCTGTTTCCTCCCAGGGAGCACAACACTCACTCAAACACACACGGGAAGTGCGACTCAAGAGTCAGTCCAGACGTACTTGGGTCCAAAATGATATGGACATTGACGGACCTTTTGGAATTGCATCGCGGGGAAAAATAGAATCATAAAAATCAAGCAGCAACTGACAGAAGTGATTCTCAGATCGTCCAACAGGATTCAGTTAAAAAAAAATATCCACCAATTTACAAATACCGTATGAAATTCTCTGGAGTTATCTTTACGTTTCACTTGTCCTAAAAACTCGACTTGAATAGTGCAAATGGAATATTAGTATTCAGGAGAAGACCAGCGTGGCTCGTACGAGTAGACAATTGATTTTTTTCATGAATTTGTTTGTTGTGCAAGATTTTACAGGCATTTAAGGTTTGTGTGTTAATAGCAAAATCGTACAAAGATTGCAGCTGCTTGTCTCGTGGCTGCTCACAAGCATTTATTTTTTATACCATGGACTTACACTATCTGCAGTATGTAGTACTCAAAATGGCCAAGGAATGAACAAAAGAAGGAGCAGCACAATGTCCATTGAATTGAAGCAACAACAAGAAAAAAAAAAAACAATGTTGCATGTTTTTCACAAGTAGAATATAATGGTGTTATTTTTCTTCTTAAAATACTTTACAAAAATGTTTAGGGGAAGGAGAAGGCTGGAATGGATTAATATCCATCCATCCATTTTCTTTCCCGCTTATCCTCACGAGGGTTGCGTGCGTGTTAGAGCCTATCCCAGCTGTCAACGGGGAGGAGGCGGGGTACACCCTGAACTGGTTGCCAGCCCATCGCAGGGCACATGGAGACAAAAAGCCGCACTCACAATCACACCTAGGGGAAATTTAGAGTCTCCAATTAATGTTGCATGTTTTTTGGAATGTGGGAGAAAACTGGAGTGCCCAGAGAAAACCCACACAGGTGCGGGGAGAACATGCAAACTCCACACAGGCGGCTCTGGGATTGAACCCAGGACCTCAGAACTGTGAGGCCAATGCTTTACCAGCTGAACCACCGTGCCGACTGATTCATATCAGTTTAGCTAATTTCAATAGGGAAAGATGATATCAGATGAGTGTTTTGAGTTATGGGCATGGACATGGTACAAATTCTACTCGTACCTCAAGGCGCCAAAGTATTGGGGCATTACAGAAAGACGAAACATCTTCATAAATTCTGCAACTACATGACTTTTTCAGCAAATAGCTGAGGGTGTGTTCCGCAGAGAAAAAGAGATTGTGTTCTGTACTGCCTTTTTATGCGGTGTACCTTCTTTTGTTTCTGATGAAAATACAGAAATGTCACAGTAATATTCAAGAACAGGAAAGAAACTCTCCCATGAACCACATATATACATCATAATCTTGTTATAATATTTCCTCCCGTTCAGCTAAATGTTGAAAAACTGATGCTTCACGTCAGTGTACACTAAATATATATATATATATATATATATATATATATATATATATATATATATATATATATATATATATATATTTATGCATCCTGGCTGCTCCACAACCCAATTGTCAAGACAAAAGCACAATAAGTAGGAATGAACACAGTATCAAAAAAAATGAATTATGCAGTACAGACTATTTCAAAAGAGACTACATCCTGTTTAAGTTTAGCCTCCGTCTCCTGAGGGGCCAACTGCATGCATAAATGCAGACATCCTGACTAAACACCCCCAGAACACACACACACGCGTACATACACCAAAATGCGCCTTCATTATTCCGCCACTTCAAAGAGGACAGAGTGCCACAAAAAGAATAGCCCTGAATGAAAATCACCCAGCAAAGCACTTCTATTAGAGCTTTAGCATGTGGCAAGACACCATGATGAGCTGTGAGAGGAGGAGGAGGATGCTGGAAGAAGGATGCTCGAGTAGATTGTTATTGAGAGGCTTTTTAGATGACGGGGGGAGATGGGGGTAAAGGGGGGGGGGGACAGGAAGGCGTGCGCCATTAATCTACGTCTAAATGGATTTGTATTGTCATTCTGTGCATTAATCCCTGACGGAGAGGCGTGCGCGTGTAAACCCGCGCACAAACGCACCGGGAGCTGTTGGTCATGCTACCCTGTAAATACCCGGCGCGGATAAACAGGTCTTAAAAATGAAGCTATCATCTCGACGTAATCTGATCAAGATACAATGACAGCCCGCGCTCTCTCCTTATCTGCACTTTACAGCGTACGCGTTTCCACGCCTCGTCCCATCTTGACACTCTCTTTGCGGCTATTTTCATATACAGAAAGCGTTTCTTTTAAAAGCCGATCCATTGACATTTGAGTCGACACCGAGCTACAAAATGTAGACGTGCTAACCGCTAGTAACACGTCACAGCGCACACATAACGATATGTCCGCAGTCAATTGGGAGTCTCATGCCCGAAACCAGAAGTCGTACATCCAAGACTGACCTTGGAGAGGCAGCACGGTACCAGAGGGAATCCAAACATTTAACAATTGACCGTTTTCCAAACAGATCGTGAGGAAAAAAAAAATCACTTTTATCACATCCCACAGCACAGGATAATTATTTAGGATTATCTTTTAGAGGCATCTGATAATCAGGCCACAGAGTCTGAGAGAGGAAAAATGCTCTAATTAGGCTCAAGTACAAGATGGCAAACAGACAAAAATAAATCTGAATAGATTTCTGGAAGTTTTCACACCGAAGAGAGTTCCGAAAAGTCCACCTGAAAAAATAAAAAATGCCAAAACACATGCCTTAATCTGAATGTATTAGAAAACAATTTTTTAAGAACACTGTGGCAGGGCAGCCTCGTATGCCGAAAGCTGTGATCCAATCGTTTTTATTTGGTTTGAGATGCGTCAAAGCCAGATGGAAATCAGGAAGTGTTCTGCGGCAATTAGACCGTCTATTTGATTAGAAATTGAGGTTTGGAATCCGTCCTGGCGCTTGCAAAAGAGGATGGGAGTAGTGAGGTGAGACAGGTATAGACAGATGCTCGAAGAGTGCGTGGAGGAGGAAATGTGGTTTGAAAAGGAAGGTTTAAACGCACACACGCAGCCAAGACATGACAAACAAGGGGAATCGATTGAAAGTGAATCTCTTAACGGAAATGTAAACATAAATCGCTGAATTCCCAGAATGAGCTATGAAAGAGACTCGACTGCTTTCTAATCTCCATTTCTAAAGCAGAGCTAGATTACACACACGTGTCAGAGTGTGTGTGTGTGTGTGTGGGGAGGGGGGTGTGGGGGGAATCTCACCGTATGGGATAAAAGATGAACCCTAATCTTCGCCGTTCATTCATCTTTCTAAACGAATCCCGTCAATGATCCGCCAGCCACACAGAAAGCGCAACCGGAACAACACGAGGCCCGCTTCCCTAACAATCAATCATGTTATGTTACATACTCGTATATACTGCGCCGTGAAAGGAAATTCTGAAATATGACGCACGAGGGTTTGTACATTATCTCATTTTCTGTGCTCGCAAAGCTGTTCAAGAGGCGAGGATTCATAATTCACATTGAGCGAGGGATTAGAACACAAATCGTACTTTGCCGTGATTCGGGTTCTTTTTGTTCAGGGGTTTGCCAAGGAGGTCAGGTGCGTCAGAGCTGACCTTGCGCACAGCGAAGTGGGGAACATTTAACCGAGTCGCCACTACCGTACCGCCAACGATTACAGGACATCGCCCACAGCTCAACGAAGGCTGTTGTCGTCAACTTCAACGCAAAACGGTGTTAACAGAGCAAGCTACTCGAATTTACAAGCGCTTTTGAAATTTCATTGAAGTGCCCTGTGAGTCATTGAAATGTTTTTACACGACACTAACCCAATCATAAAATATTTTCTAAACACGTTTTGGAAAGATTATTACTCATTAATGTGCAAATTTTAGACTGTTCATCCAAGTAAATTAATGAAAAGGCTCATTATGCGGCTGTAAAGGAACCGCATTTCATGTATGAATGCCAGTTTAATACATTGGATTGAATTATTCATGACAGAATATTGCAGGAGAGATCTTAGCGGGTGCGCGTTCATCGTCTGGTCCTCAGGCTGTATGGATAAAACATGAGGGTTTGGAGATCATCAAAAGTTGCCCATCCTCGGCCCAGATTGACGAAAACTCTGAAAGACTGAAGCTATGATCTCCTGAAATTAAACCGTTTTGACTGCGCTGTTGAAAGGCGCAAGAGCCTTGTCTGCTAAAAAAAAAAAAAAAAGTATTTGTTTTTCCTCTTAGGGGCAAACAAAGTGATCGGGTCGGCTAAACCTTGACGGTGGAGATGACGGGTGTTATTGCCAAGTCCCACATTGTGGTGACGAATGCCAGCCATTCATGATCCGGGCGTTTTATTTTCCATTCAAACTGACCAGACGGCAATCTGCGGTTCAGCCTCAACCCACATAGGCTTGAAAGTCTTGCTATAAGACAAAAATCCGTCATCCTTTGCCTCTGTATGATCTTTTTTTTTTAAGTCTGCTCTGCCTTGCTGCTGCGTTTGAAACAATCAATAATAATAATAATTAAAAGAAAAAAATCAGACAATGATTGGATCATTACGGTCATTTAACCTGGTCTCTAATTGCTGCATATTGAAAGTGTCTCCAGTGGCAGTTTGTAAAAATAGCCTCTTTTCAGAGTTGCAATCTTTATGGGATGATTATGGGACATGCTTGGCTAAGACTGATTGCTGTGGCCTTTTCAGTGCTATTCTGGCTCTGCTGAGTGTGTGTCTTCCACTCCACATCGATCCATCGACTGCAACCCGCGCTGGAAACCCGCTTGGGCCCAAAAGGTGAAGCCCGTGATTTACGCCGTCACAGGCGAGCGAGCGTGTTGATTTTTGATG
Source organism: Syngnathoides biaculeatus (assembly GCF_019802595.1). Classification (NCBI taxonomy): domain Eukaryota; kingdom Metazoa; phylum Chordata; class Actinopteri; order Syngnathiformes; family Syngnathidae; genus Syngnathoides; species Syngnathoides biaculeatus. Next base: position 9,092,086 of record NC_084661.1, read on the forward strand.
ACAATATGAATGAAGCATCTACCTATTCGCATTATGCCAACATTGAACGTAAGCTGCTTTTACTGCGGTCCGATAAGCGAATGTCCACAAGACGTCTGTGGGCAGGCAGAGTAAAAAAAAAAAAAAAAATTATATTGTCGTCGTTGTAGTGGAGTAACATTGAAGTGACACATCAGCACACAAGGTTTTTTCCTTTGCTTATTATACCTCATCTTTGCAAATAAAATGCCTGTGATGTGATGATTCTTACGATAAGACATTCTTAAGATGAACACTTAAGGCGGCCTTGATTAAAAGCACACGAATCGGCCACTTGACTCTTCCAAAAAGGTGCCTGGACTTCTTCCCCCGTCGTCTGTAAGCTTGTTCACCTTCAAGCAGCTTTTGTTGCCGCGACGCGCGGCGACGGCAGCTTACGAGCGCGGCCAGTGTGTAACTAAATACAGAACTGCTGCTTTACAGCTCTGTCACGGCCCATCTTTCTTTCACTTGATGCCTGCAGCCCGCGGCGCTGGAGTGCAGTGGGAAGGCTGCCAGCACGGCTCTGTATTGACAGTGCACATGCATCACATACATCCGCTGTTTCTCCCTGGATTTTTTTTTTTTTGCAGGTCAACTAACATTATTTCCTCACTGCCTGCATGGGGACAAGTGACATACATAGCAACTCCATTCGGTGTACCTGCAGGGTATCTAAAGACTCTCCCTTTTTGATAAGGTCTGATTATATTCATTGACAAAATACAAGTGGTGTCGAGCTCAGGGACATCAGCGGAGTCGGAAACGTGACCTTCAGTTCGCAATTTACCAAACCACTTACTACCCGCACAGTTACTTTGCGACGATAGAAAACCAATAGAAAAAAACAGCTCATACATCATCTGGAACGGTTCAGAATCAATTTGTATTGAATAACATGACACGGAAATAAAGAAAACACTTGCCAAAGATGGTGAATATTCACCATGCATAATAATGTCTGCAGATCGTTACAGATGTATTTTGCTAATTAGAGTTGGTTGTGACAAGTTTTGCTCAAACCACGCTGAACCCATCACAATACCAGTGACCCTAAGGTCCTGTGACTGAATCAGAACTATGATTGAAAGCACAAGTTCACCAGGCGGGCCCTAAACTATACCTCGCTGACAACAAAATCATTTATTTATATCCAAATACTAAGTATTTGTATTTTCAAAAACACCGTTTCGTATTGAGCCCATGAAATGTCTTCGGCTCACCCACAAAAAAAACAAACAACAGATTCAGTTCAGAATGTAACCTGTTCCCAGATGATTACTGTGCAAAAACAAGATAAAGTAAAACGAAACATTTGTGGCTTTTGAGTTAGAATGAGTTTGTACAGAAAATGGATCTTGTTGTACATTGTTTGCATGATTTATTGTTATACACAGGAACCCATTAAGTCCCCTCCAAGAGTACTTTTACATCTCGATGTATTACACAAATCAGGACAGAGCACCTTTTGTTTGAAGTCCCTCACTTTTCAAGTAACCCTAACCCTACCCTAACCCAAACGTATTGGAAGAGACATTAAACTAATTTAAAATGAATAACATTTCATATTTGGTGGCATAACTCATACTTGCAATAACTGCATCAAGCCTGTGACCCAATGTCTTTGGGTTAACCCTAACCTTAACCCTAACCCTAGACTGTTGTATTCTTCATCTAAAATGCTTTTCCGTACATTTACTTTGGCCTTTTTCAGGTCTTGTTTCGTTCTGGATGTCTCTTCCTTCAGTCACCTCCTCAGGTGGTAAAATGCATGTTCTATTGGGTTAAGGTCAGGTGACTGACTTGGCCACTTTAACACCTTTCATTTTTTTTTCCACCTGATGAAGTCCTTTGTTGTACTAACAGTGTGTATAGGGGCTGCTCCAAGGTAGCTAAGATGCATTTTTCTGTTAAGGGCCAGACAAAAAGGTTTTGTAGACTCATCTATCATGAGTTACATAATCAATAAAGACTAGTGAGCCAGTTCCAGAAGCACCCATGTAAGCTCAAGCCATGACATGATGTGAACTTATGTGTTTTGGATAATAAGCAGATCCTTTCTTTCTTTCTCCACAGTTGGACCTTTCCATCACTTTGGTGGCATAACTCATCTTGGTAACTAATCTTGGTCTCATCAAATCATAAAACTTTGTTCCAAAACCGTGGCTCATCTCTGTACTTGGCAAAATTCGATCTGGCCTTTCGATTCTTTCTGCTGCTGAATGGATTGGATATTGTGGTATGGCCTGTGTATTCCTCCTCTCAAAGTCTTCTTCGAACAGTGGAATGTGATACTTTCACCCTTCCCATGTGGAGGTTGGCAGTGATGTCACTGACTGTTGTTCTTGGCCGTCTCTTCACAGCTCTCGCAATGTTTCTGTCATCAACGGCTGTCGATACCCTTGGCCGACCTGTTCGGTGTCTGTTGCTTAGTACATCCGCAGTGTATTTCTTTTTCAGGACGGTCCAAAATTTTGGACTGGCGAAGCCCAATGTTTGAGCCATAGTTTTTGATCAGCTTCAGAATGGTTTTCTTTTCTCCCACAGACAGCTCTCTTGTCTTGATGTTTGCTGAACAGCAATGTACTTTTCACAGGGTGAATCCCAAAGCTCAAAGCATCGATAAGGAATCAATCTAAAGGAGTATATAGAGCAACTAGAAGCCCCCATCAGTAAATAAATATAATAAAAGATGGCATTCTGAACTTGTGTCTCATATTCATGTTTTGATCTGAAACCCAAATGTCTTCAGTGGACAACAAAAACAAAGGAATTGACATTGGCGTTCCATTACTTTTGGAGGGGACTGTATAAACAAAAATAAAATCATGAGGGCTGTATTGTATTTCACACAATAAAACTAGTTCAAATAATTATTTGTGCGGTATAAAAATGCATTTTAAGTGAAAACCAAATAAATATAAGGAGATGAGTTCTTGTGATGAAAAAAAATACCCCAAAATGAATTGGCTTTTTTTTTTTCCTTCTCCCTCTCTGAACAACAATTATTGCTAATTATCATCCTCCCTCCTCAGCAACCTCGCTTTGCTCTCAAAGCACGTCCGTCTCACCCGTTCGCCATTTCCCTGCAGTTCTATCTCCCTCTCCCGCTGCGCAAGTGGCCTTCATCTGCTCGCAACCACTGGCGCAGGAGGATGCTGGGCTGTCGCCGAGCCTGATGGGAAATTTCCGGCCCGTTTCCATTATTCATGCGCATGCGATTCGAAGCAGGTTTCCATCTTGGTTCCCTCGATTCCCTCTCATTGGCACTGAGGAAGATGGATTTATTTGCAGGACAGGTGTTATCGAGATGCTCTCCTATTTGTGTGCTCAGGAGAGGACGGGACGTGAACGGTAACCGAGGGAGTGGAAAAAAGTGTTCTTGTAATCATGAGTGACATCATTCTAGACAGTTGATCTGGTCTCTCCTGCACTCTTACTAAAAATAAACCAAATGTACATTTCGCGGAACAATTGCTCGAGGTTGGTTAAACCTGCTGCTGTAACCTTTGGGAATATACAGTGGATATATAGTATAAATATAGTCGACACACCCCTGTTCAAATTATGCCTCTGATGAACTCAATTGTTCAGGTACGCTTTTTTCTCATATTTATTTTTTGCTTTTTTTTTTTTTTAACTGGTGGTTTTATGCTAAAACATACTGCGAATTCAAACTGTCCATAATTCCTTGAGGCTTTTGGTCCAGAAAAAGTACGTTTCTTTCGGCTTGTCCTGTCAGGGGTCGCCACAACGTGTCATCTCAGATGAACTCTCGTGTTTGTTTGGCACAGTTTTTACGCAGGATTCCTGACTCAACCTCTCTGGGCAATAGAGGCCAAACAAACATACCGTTTGGAAATATCTCCAAAAACCTCCTTAAAGTGCCACTGTCATGAAATGCATGATTTTTAGTATGTTATTAATGAAAAAATGGCATCCGACATGGACCCATGCATTTTTTCCACCACAAAACATGATTTTGACGTATACAGCTTTTTGTAACTCCCGGAATGAAAATCCTCTCGAGGGATTTGTTTTCAAGAAAAACCAGGAAGTGATGTACATCGCAGGACCGTCCTCTAGAAGACTTGTTTGTTTCTATTAGTTTTACCTCCGGGAAGGTAGCTCGTTGTTCCTTCGTGTTAGCCAAAATGCCGGCTCGTTGCATTGCTGGACATTGCTTGAACACTCGGGAGGATGGATTTACCCTTCATAAGTTTGAAAGAGACCCGGTTTGTCGTGAAAAATGGATTGCACGGGTGCAAAGGATCCAAGCTTTATGGGTTCCAAATGACAGCTAGGTAGGTGTGTTTACAGCTACTGAAAAAATAATCGTTTGGGGCGGACCACTTAATCCGTCTCTCATAATGTAACAAAAGATCCGCGGGTGCTAAATGTGTCGATGTGAGCGTCGGACAGCTTCCACGTCGCGCTTGTCTGCGAAGGCTGCTATGTCGGCTCGCCCGCGAAGGCTGCCGTGACGGCTCGCCAGCGAAGGTTGCCGCATCATGCCTCGCGGACGAAGACGGCTTCGGCCAGGGTGGCTTATACATACTATCTGGGAGTCTGTCGCTGCCGCGGCAGTATGTATGAGCCAGCCTGGCCGAAGCCGTGCTGGTCCGCGAGGCGGGACACAGCAGACTTTGCTGACTTCGGCACCGCGTCTGCCTGTCACGGCTTTGGCGCTGCGTCCACTGGTCACGGCTTCGGCTGGGGTGGCTCATCTTCGGCGCCGAGGAGGCTTATCACGGTGCCGAGCCGGACCGCTTTATGGTGTTGTCATTGCATGCGGCTGAGTATGCTACATAATGTCATACTGTCGAGGAGTCTGTTGTGTGTTAGAAGTCATCCGCATATAATCTAAATATGGCTCAAAACGATAGGATAATATTGCCCCGGACAATTGACTCAATTGTGAGACATTCTCTACTTCGAAAAGAGCTTCCGTGTCTGAAGGGGCGTGTCCCACAGAAGGGGCCACAGCGTGTTTTCAATGGCGAATGTCCAGGGTGACATCACGGACAGTAAATGCAGCCTATATGTCGACCACTTGGATGTCGAATGAGACTTCCGCAACTTTGCGCATGGATGACATGCTCTCCGCTCATAATAATTTTTTCGTTTAGACATTGAAGTGAATAATGATATATGCATTTTCCATTTCACTATCTATTTTAGAATGGGTATCAGGATGACACTTGACCTTTAAATATGGCTATTAAACAGAGGTTGGAAAATGAGTTCTGGTCCGATGAAACCAAGGTTAAACCTTTTGGCCATAAGATGCTGTACATGCTTGGTGAAGTACATCTTTTTCACTTGTTTATTTTTTTTTTTATAGACCACACTAATGGTGGAATAAGTTTAAAAGTGATTTTTGTCTCGGTCTCCTTTCCTTAGATTACAAAACCGTGGCTTTTGAACAGTAATGACTTTTAATATGTACTATGCCAAAACATTTTTGGTAAAGAAAAAAACTACAGTTAATATGTTGTCCAGTACTGTATACCATGAAGAACAAAAATGGAATTACTATAGAAAGACAGTCTCGTTTCACTTTTGATATTATGTCATTGCCAATGTGGAATAGATGAGATTGAGCAAGTAGTAGGTCATTTAGTTTTGGGCAAGTCGTCACAGGTTGTCGCAAGTCAAGCCAAGCTAGCGGGATAGGGTAGTGATAGACTAGTGCACAAATTCGGACTGTATTGGCGTTATAAAATATACCACTTTAAAGTCTTTTGCTTCAAAGCTAAATATACTGCAAACATTCACATCATCGTCGTGTCAACATTTTCTCATTGCCGATTATGTCGGTGAGTTTGACACATCTTAATTGCACAAATACACATAAGCGTACATTGGACATGGGCAGAATTAATCTTCCTCACGGCCTGAAGATGAGAGGAGTCAGTGTGATCAAATTTTTCGCTGCGTGTGCATGTCTGATAGTGTATATATGAACAACATATATTTGCATTGGCGTATGCGTCGCTTGTGCCTTCATATTAATATGTGCAAATATTAGTGCCAGGAGCACACATCTATTGTGCTGTACAGCGGTACCTCCACTAAGGTTCATTTTTCCATGAACAAGCTTGAAACTCACTTTAAGCCCCCCATGAAATGCCATAATCCATTGCAGCCGCCAAAAACACAACCATTTTTTAAAATAAAGAATCACACTATACATAGAATTCACATCATGCCATGACTGTGTGTAGGAATAAGCTGAAAGTCACGACAACAACGGGAATGTGGAATATGTGCCTTGAAGAGGGGTGGCCTGGTGAATGATGTCAAGAACACGGCTGTGTCGTCTCTGTGCGAGCGCCTGGGGATAAATTTTGCCCTATTCAAACGAGTGTTGTCATTTTGTATGGCTCTGCTGGACTGTTTGTACCGTTCGATAAACTCCTGACAGCGTATTAGCAACTGAGGCTCATATTTAGCTTTGTAACACACAAAAATAAAAATAAAAAAATCTACCAAGCAATGGCTTGAATCAAATAACCGATGTATCATTACTAGTCGAGTCTGACTGATTTAATTAGCTCATATTATCCCTTTTCAAATAGGCAGTATCCATCAATTTGCGGAGCCGCGTATCCTCATGAGGGTCGTGGCACTGCTGGAGCCTATCCCAGCTGTCAATGGGCAGGAGGCGGGGTACACCCTGAACTGGTTGCCAGACAATTGCAGGGCACATGGAGACAAACACACGCACTCACAATCACACCTTGTGGCAATTTGGAGCGTCCAATTAATGTTGGATGTTTCTGGGATGTGGGAGGAAACGGGAGTGCCCGTAGAAAACCCACGCAGGCACGGGGAGAACATGCAAATTCCACACAGGGGGATCCGGGATCAAACCGGGGACCTCAGAAGTGTGAGGCCAACGCTTTCCAGCTGCTCCAGCGTACCGCCCCGAATAGGAAATAATTGTCTGATTTTATTTTTATTTTATTTTTTTCTTGAAACATTCACACATTACAACATAAAAGAAAAATAAAGAAATTCAAACAAACATTTAAGAAAACTTTCAAAAAAATTTACCGATTTTTGCAAATACAAAAGGACAAAAGTACTGTAAAACAGTCAAACATTTATGCTTATTATGTTGTTGCTATGCTAAGCAACCTAAAAAAAGATACTTGTTTATTTTTTATTAATTGGCCGTTTAATCATTTATCGGGATTTTACTCTTCCAAATAATTACAATCAGCTTTGGCCTAAAAAAAAAAAAAAAATCCATATTGGTCGGGCCTTAATTAGAAGTAGAAAGCAAGTACGAAAGCGAAGACGCAAGCCTCGCTGAGCTATTAATCCACCAGCAGGCGTAGCTACAAAGTTATGCAGAAGAATATTTGAAACGGCGCAGCAGACCAGCGCCACCGAAAACCCCAGAAGAACCACTCCAGTGTGGGCCCTCATTGTGACTTATCAGGCCGCTCTTGAACAGTCGGCGCTAATAGAATTAGAAGCGCCGCATGAAAAGGAGAAGAAAATGGCAGCCAAGATTTATTCCCAGACGCGAGTGGCGGTCTTGTGGGCACGTTGCTGCCATTGTGTGGGCTCGGTCGGGGAGTCCGTACTTTACATCAAATGAACTGAGTCGCACTCCGAGCACCCAGAGGAACTCCGACCCACTTCTGGGATTGCAAAAGCAGGCAGGTGGAAGAGGAAGTCGTGACAAGTAATCTGCTATATGCGGAACGTTGAACAAGTTCGCGGACTTCGCGTGTATGCTGAACTAATAAGCACGACAAGGGTGGATGACTTTTATTTTTTATCGTATATTGTCATCTCTGGTGACTTGAAGAAGTTTAAACTTCCTACAGACAGTCCGCTTTGTCACCTGCTACCGGGTTCGGTCATTTATCTGTGCCAGAAGGAAGTGCTCTCACCTATTTTGACAAACGGGGAACTTGTGAGCACATCTATCCAGTTTCTTTAGAGAGAAGGATGGGAGGAGTGGACGTAAACTGGGGTCACTCAGGGTCGCGCCACATATTGTGCTTTCAAAGCTCATAATGCAAAAAGCAAGTCCGCCTCAGGTTATTAAGAGCCATAAAGCCATCCCAGTCATTTAAAACGCATTTGCGAACCTTATCTAGTTTAAATAATGCTTCCTGGCGGAAAATGTGCATGATAAAATTCTATTATAAGAATGTAATCAAGTAATCATGCTGCGTAAGTGGCAATTATGTTACTTAACGCTAGCATGATGGCGTTTATAGTGAAAGATGAAACTTCATAAATACTGGCGCTCGCTAAATGGCAAGCAGGAGTTGGAAATTAGACCAAAGAGGGACCAAATTCATTGCCGGCTCACTGCTATCGAGAAGAATGTTCTGGACTTTCCGCTCATTCGGTGATGCGAATTTGTTAAAAGTTCAAAGTTAAATGACGGCGTCTCAATTAGAGGGAGCACCCTGTCCTTCTGTCACAGAACCATTATTTTACTCTCCAGCGATAAATAAGGCCTAGCAATTTTTTCAAAGTACGCTTCTACTCTGGATTTTATGAAACGGATCACATGTAATAATTACGATTATTTAAATCCCTTGAAATGTGGTCTTTTTTTTTTTTTTTGAAGTAGCGGGGTAGTTTCAACCAGTTATTATCTGCCGTGCTGCTCTAATGTCGCTGAGGTCGACACCCCAAATTCCTTCATGGGAGCCGAAGCCGGTGACATGATTAAGTATTTTAATGCCATACTAAAGTTGTCTCGTCAACCACATAATTACGGGAAAAATGATTCTAATAAGTATTTTAACAGAGCACAGCTTAACTCGATAGCTACCCCATAGTTAAATAAAAACATTACTTATTATGATGACAAATGACTTTCTGAAAGGGGTTTCTAAATGAGATAATCTTAGGGGTGGTATCTAACTTTATTTTACACGGCAGTGTGCCAGCTTATTTTTAAAATAACATTATGTACTCATATCAACACCAGAAAGTGCTTGTAATTCCAGTCATGCATTTACCCCAAAACATCTTGATCTGGCTGAATGCTTTAATTTAACATATTTAATTTCACCTTCTCTTGATACCAAGCTTTAATTTTGCATCAAGAAGATAATAGACGATACAGAAGTCCGTAATTTCAAATAAAATTTCCGGTTCCCAATAACCCTTCCCAATGTGGAGTTATCGTAAACAATTTGACAAAAACCGTTGTCATCGCTGTCACAAACCTCCAGTGAGGGGTTGGACCAAAATGCAGAAATCCGGGACGAGGACATGATGTTAGGCAGAATTGTATTCAAACTGAGGTGACAGAGAAACACTGTGACGAGGATAGCTCAACACTACACTATTTTCAGTGGTGGTGATTCCTACTGTCCGTGAAATCAACTCACAAACTCAGGGCGCAACGCACAACGAACTGGCATGACATCATGTCCTCGTCCCAGAGTCCTGCATTTCGGTCCAGCCCCGCACCGGAGGTTCGTGACAGAACAAACTGGCCAATGCCAGTGCCAAACACTCCAACTCAAATACACGTTAATTACAGTCCCAATGTGAAACAGCCGTGAGCGGTGACAGGTGTCACCACCCAGAGCAGTGGCCATGCCCCTCTTGGCCGTGGTCCAGCGTGGCTCATGACAATCGCTGACCGCACAGCTCAAGTTCCCTGAGAAATGAAGGAAAATATTGAGAAACGTAAATGCAAACGTGACCTAACATCCACCTCTCTCCACATCTGCACAATGGGTTGCTTCTTCCTTGGCCCATGGGCTCCAACCACATGATGAAATAAATTCACTACGAGCTCGGAAGATTGTGGCGGCGCACAGGAAGGATTCGCAAGCTCCGAACGGCACATCCACCCACATACTGCACATGCCTTCAGAGTTCCTTTGTTAAGGCCGAGAAGTCATCCTTCTCCTCTTTTTCTTCTTTCATGTCGGCTACATTAGTGACAGGAGAGTAATCAAAGCAGCCATTAATGCCCGGCCATTTCCTCTGCCCTTGCCATAAAGGCCCACGGGGCACGACTACGCTTCCACGATCCTGAGTGCCGAGTTGGGAACATAGCTAATGGATTTTCCTAATTTCCTGTGGCTTTGGACATAAAAGGAGAGCAAGAAATCGCCAAGATGCCGACGATGGTAAAAGGATTTGGGAATTTGTTAATAGTGCATCATTAGAGTCAAAAAGGGGCTTTCTTTTAATAACCAGAAAGTCTGATATGTTTATTTGTGCAAACTAGTGCACGCCAGCGGGCTGCTGCCTAATGGGCGAAGCTCATATTCAGATAAAGGAAGATGTGTGCTGCTTTTTTTTTTTTTTTTTTTTTTTTTTTTTTTGGGAGTTGGGGGGGCTGTTCCATATTCAAGTCCTCTGTTCCGGCATACATAGTTGATTACTGAATGATAGCAAAGATTTAAAAAAGTTTCTCCTCTATTTAATTCAACTTGAGATGCCTTTGCCATCCAGCTGACACATAGGGGCAAAAAAAAGATGTTGCGTTATGAATTGAGAAGTTATTGCACCCTCATATTCTATGACTTACTTCCTGGTGCATCACCCCCCTCCTCCACATGACATATAATCCTCTCAAACACATATGAGAAGCCGCAATACCTTCAGGATTGACATGAGTGCATAGAAGCGCCGTCTCAAGGACGTTACTGTCAGAGAAAGAAATACATTGTGGCAATAAGGCGGTTTAATATATCACAACATATCATAGTAAGGCTTAAATAGCAGACAAACATCCCCCTGGTGTCTCTGTGAGTAAGATGAAAAGGAAATTGCCGCAATCTGACTGGATGCCCAATGCCTTGACATCATTGCAGCGTTATTGCATCATTCATTCTTGCAATATTTTGAACACGTTTTCGAGATGAGAGGAATGAAAAAAAAGAAGCTCACCGATCTTCAATGATATTTTTCTCTTTGATTATTTTTGACCGATGACAGTCGACAAATCAAGATGAGTTCAAGTGTAAGCACGAAAGAACAAAGTACTTTTGATTAAGTATTCACTGACCCAAGAGCTAGAAATACAATAGAGTCACAAAAAGTCATTAGAAATGTGGACGTTTTTATTAAGCCACCCCCCACCCCCCTCTATTCACCTCTAGTCTTTCTCGCAATGGCGCCAATGAGAACAGAGTTGACTAGAATTAGAAGCGAGAAACCCATTCACACCTCAGTTAACCACAGTATGTCCCATTACATCCAGATTAGCTGGCCCATTCTGCAGGCAGTTTGAGACCCCCACCGCCGCCGAGCCCCCACCTCCCTCTCAGACTCATTCAGTGTGACACGAGCTAACACACTGGCTTGTTTTTGAACTTGTGACTGTCGTGCGCTTTGCGCAGTTTGTCTCCACTGGTGCATTTTCACTCAAATCAATCACCGGGCGTACAATCTACAGCGACGCCTCCACGCGCACGATTACCGTCGCGAGCGCCTTTCACGTCTGGGAGGAAATTTATAGCTAAATCACTTGAGTCTGTGTTTACTAAGAAGGCGGAGGCAGGCGACTGTGACAGGATCCAACTTGTTTGCATGTCTCCAGTTTTGGAGCTTCTTGCGAAAGCAGGGAGGCAGGATTGTGCAAAGTCCCAACATATGGAGTAAAGTCTTTGGAGAGATGACACTTAAAGGTCAGGCTTTGGACATCTCCACCATTACACATATTTCAAAACAACCGGGAGCTACAATAACGAGATTCAGTCAAAGTCGATTAAAGGTCTAATCCAGAGGACCTATTTTATTTATATATCACACAAACGTAGCTATTTTTTCATTTAAAAATGTTTTAAAAATTCAACACAACAGAAATGATATAAATTAGCATCAAAGTGCACATTTTCTTTGTCATCCGAATGCCTCCGATGTCTGTTTCAAACCGAGGCTCTGTTGAAGTTGCTGCCTTGTCACATCACACCAAGAAAGCCCAGTTAAGAAAATGGCTTCCTATATAGACGATCTATACACGCAAGTGGGATCTAGAGGAGATAGCAGGGATGAAGAAGTTTTTATGGAATGCTCTGTGGAAGAGGAGGAATTTTCTTATTCTTCCCATGTTTGAAAAACATCCCACGCAGGTGTAATTTATCCATATATGTTTGAACCTGAGTTGACAAATACAACACAAGGACGGGTTTCGCCGAGACCTGACAAAGTTGACATGAATTTTGCACCCGAAACACAAACTGGTAGGTGCCTCGAGAAATCTACATACACCTTGCTGACGAAACAATCTAATTCAAACACTTTTAAGCATCTGATGCTGCTTGCACACAAGAGTGAGTCGTTTGTTGTTGTACTGGTGACTGAGTCGACGTAAAACAAAAATCGAAACATTCGGTATCGTTCTGCGTTTAAAGATTGAGCTCGTATTTTAAATAATGCACACACTGCCGTAGTCGATATTCAGGAAGACCGCAGCGTCAAGAATACACTAACTTTATACGGTGTCCAAATTTCATCACCTCCTCAACATCACATGGATACAGATATTAGCTGACATATATGTCTGTATCGCTATTGTACTTACATTTAAAACAAGGTAGATACTTGTCAATACTTTTATTTTTACAAACAATTGAACACATATGTACTTACTTGCTACCGAAGCCGAGTGAACGCTGTACCGGGTTCTCAAAGCAGTCCTCCATGAAATGCTTGGAATATATTAATGACCACTTTGATTGCTAAGTCCAATGCGCCTGCTTTGTCTTCACAAACCTGGTCTATAACCTGCCTACCCGTTCATATTTCAGCCATTCATGTAAGATGACTCCGTCAGCGATTGACGCAGAACAGCCGTATGCAAAGCACTTCCTCACCATCTTTGGCAGCTTTTTCACTCTCTGGCTAAATTTTGTCGTGACGTCACATTCCGGGGAGTTACGGAACTTGCCGAATCTAAGTGACATTTCGAACAAAATCTTGAGACTGACTTTGACGCTAATTTATTTCATTGGTGTTGTGTTGCAATTTTTTAAAATATTTTTTTAAATGAAATTCCAGTCACATTTGTCTGATAGACAAATAAAATATATTTCTTCTGAATTAGACCTTTCAGACTAGTTCTGTCTTTGGCATTGTAAAGCAAGTATTTGTTATTTGTTCTTCTATTTTAAAACGTTGCTACTATCAATAAAGTTCTTACAAGCCCACAGTTATTGTTTGTGCATTATCAGACATAACGACGAAGATAGAGCTCCACTTTGCACCCCCGACCACGCTCCTCCCCACCATTCCCAAGGTGTCGCTGTTCTGAATGAAAAGGCTACCCCGGATCAGAATAACCGACGCTAACCTCTATCTTGTTCCACAAACACCTTATGGTGCCTCGTGAGAATCTTTTTTATGGTGGAAAATATGTGCCTTGCAAAGCTTGCCAAACATTGATCTAAGTAATGCCACAAGGGGGGATTGCAATATTTCTGCCGTGCATAGAATTGCTACCATGAAGACAGAAAAGATGTGCAAGTTAAAAACGAGACAGCCGTAAATATGAGGAAAAAGTTACAATGGCGAATAGAGGTCTGGTTCCGAATCCGAAACATGAGCTAGAGTGTCTGAAAGGGGCCATAAATGTGGCACCATCAGTGGGCTTGCAGAGGAAGTGATGGAATAAAAGAGGAGGGGAGGGGTCGAGGGGAGCATGCGTCAAGGTGTGGTAAACTGCGAGTGACTTCAGCCAGCGCCTGTGGTGGGGGCGTGTTTGGCAAATTGTTAGGTGGGGTGCACGAGCCGTGGCACTTGATAAGCAGACGGGAAACAGGGCTCGGCACGTATAAAAATACTCATTGGGAAAGAAAGCATGGAGCCATGAAACGAATGTGGTGAGGGCGCCTGGGGGGGGGGGGCGGTGGGGTGTGTGTGTGTGGGTGGGGGGGTCAAAGTGGATGCAAGCAGTGCAAAACACGTTGCGCATAAATGTGAGCGAGATGGAGAGGGACAGAAATAAGCTATACAGGAGCCACCAAAATAACAAAAAACAAACAACAACCCAAAGCACATCAGGAGTGTATCAAGGATTGTACATCCAGTATTAAAATACAATCAGTTGTTCTGTCACGTAAAACAGCCCCCCCCCCCCCTTTTTTTTCTTTATTGCATTTTAAATGTCCCAAGCGCAAGAGAACGCAACGCGGATGGGCTGGTCCGTAAAGCACAATGCAAACCTGACCTTGTTAAACATTTATAAGGACTGTCTGGAAGCCTTTTACGAGCGGCCTAAAACACATTCTGTGAGAGGAGCGACGATTTACGACAGATTTCAAGATTTTCCAGAGATGTGAGAGCTGCGAAATGCCGATATAGGAGAGGAGAAGTGAGGTGAGGCCTGAGCCCTGAGGGTGACGAGACGGCATTGTGGGATATCGGGGGATTTGCAATTCCTAAAGATGAAAACAGGCCGGAGGACAAAACAAGTAGAATAATATGATATGTATGGCAGTCTTATATGCAGTAGTATTTGCATTAAAAAATGATGATTTTAAGAAATGTGGAATAAAAGAAAATCCCAATTTAAACATGTATGATTTCTGCTCATAACAACACATTTCTGTTTGTAGGAAGCCCTTCTAAAATTCTTGTGCGAGGAAGCTCGGCGCGCTAACATGTGGGTGAGACATGCCGCAAATATTATGGACTAGAGGAAAAAGAAGCACGCGCTTTCAAAACACTGCAAAGAAAATTTGGCCGGGGCCGTGACTGCCAACTGGCCAAGCAGACAACAGGCAACAACAACTTGTGCGCAGTCACGCATTTTTCCCACCGAACCAAACCAGAAACATCCCGAGCTCACATGCTAATGTTTTCAGGCTCGGAGGAAAAAGCGACTTGAAATCTGAAGGATTGTGTGACAAACGCACGGACTTATTCGTTCAAAGCAATCCCACAATGTGAAGCTTTATATTATATAAGTGCAAGTTCACTTTATGCACAGCAACCATGGGCGGCCTGAGAGTACTTAACAAACTGTTTGAATGTATGCCGGCTCGACAGATGTGACAACCCTTTTGCAGGCTGTTTAATAAATTAAGAGTTATGCATACAGGAATTGCGGGATAAAGTTGGCTGAATTGTTCAAGGGGTTATTACATTGTTAAAAGGCAAAAAAAAAAAGAGTTTTCATTCATGTCATTCTAATGAAGATATAGTATGTGAGCTATAGATCGGGGGGGGGAGCAGTGACAAGTGCAACAAGTTTGGACTTATTTTTAATGAAATATTGACTTTCTTTTCTTGTAGCAATTTCCATTCCCTGTTCAAATTTCTGCTACGGGCTATTGCATAAAATAGCCTACTTCAACTCTAAAAAACTGTTTGCTAACTTTATTTCATTGATAGATTCATTTATTTGACAAAATACATACTAAACACACACACAAACAACATTATTGTAGTAAGCAATATATGTTATAACGAAGGTATGTACTGTATAATGTATGCAGCAAAGTGCTAACCCAGGATTAAGTGACGCATTTTGGTTTGATTTTGGTTTTTTTGTCATTTTCTTTGTACTATGACTATGTCAGAAGAACAGAAGCAGCACATATTTACAGTATACAGAGTGACGACTGATAGTGAGTAATCAGATAACGGGGGTGTCAAACTCGTTTTTGTCGCGGGCCACATTGTACTTGCGTTTTCCCTCAGAGGGCCGTTATAGCTGTGAAACCATAAAAATCCTTAACCGTCTCATCATATTTACACACAAAATTTATGAACTAGTTTTGGAATCAGAAATCAAGGGTAATTGGTTTTTCCAACTATGTTTTTTTTTTTTGGTAACAGAAAAATGGTTGTAATATCTCAATGTTATCATTTATGATAGGCCAATTGGAAATTTTGGTACAGATTTGAACAAAAAATTCCTGGAAGTTGATACACATGATTTGCCTCCGCAGGCCACAGAAAATCATGCGGCGGGCCGGATCTGGGGCAGGGAATAAAAGGTGACTGCCCTCAACCATTGCAGACTTTTGCCCCCCATCCCGGTTAGTTTGTATTTCGGCTCCAAAGCTCATATTTGAATAAGACGAACATTATCCCCCCACACTGAGTTAACTGGAAATGTGGCACAACACGGTATTCCGAACGGGGGATGCTCTAACTTGCCGCGCCACTAATCCGCGCCACTTTGCCAAGCTGCTTTCTCCTCGGCGGGCCTAACAATGCTAAAGTCACTTTTCCTCTCTGACGCTCCCCCCCCCCCCTTTTTTTTTTGCAAACAACAACAAACTATAATCCTTTGGTGAGCCCGAACATATGGTCTTTTTCTTTATCCTTTCTTTATCCACACCCCACTGACATTAATCATCACAGGGACTGCAGGGATCGTATAGGGATGCTATAGGCCCAAAATGCTCAAACTATAAGCTCTGCCCCTTTTTTATGCACACATTTGGAATGCTTGTTATGGTAATAATAAAAATGCAAAAACTGTTACTCTGAGTCATGAAGAAATTGCCGAACAGTCCGCTATTTAATTCCAAAAGCGGCGCTTCCTGTTGATGAGCTTATTTTAAGCATGGTTCAACCAATATAGAACCACATTTAAGTAGATGCATGATTATACGTTTGATGTTTTATGTTTGCTTTCGCTGCAGCTGCTCAATCTACAATACTCCATTTTGATGGATTGATCGTCTTCATGATTGTGGTTCACGTTTGCAGTCCCTTCCGTACTGTTTTTGTTTTATGTAGAAATGGCTTGATTTTTACGGAGCCCCTAAAGGGACATTAAAAAAAATAAGAAGAATTGTTTCTCATTGTAATGAGTAAGTTACTCATTGCAATGAGTATGTTTCTCATTGTAATGAGTAAGTGTCGAGAAACGTCTACCGATTGGTCGTAGCTTATTTACTTGCTAGCTAGCGGTAGCTTCCTGCGTTCAGGTAGCCGTAAACTACAACTTGCTTTGCGCACACCAGCTGAGAGAATGGCACATTTCTCATTAAAATGAGAAAATTACTCCTTACAATGAGAAACAAGTTTTTTTGTTTATTTTTCAATGTCCCTTTAGGGGCTACGTTTTTTTGTACAGATACTACAAAGTTATAGAACAGGTCCTGAATCTGTGCCTTAAAAGTGTGTACATTTACGGAGCGCTTAATATTATTATTGATTATTATTGTTTTATTATTATTTTTATGGGATGGTATTCATGGGGGTGGCACGGTGGATCAGCTGGTAAAGCGTTGGCCTCACAGTTCTGGACCCGCCTCTATGGAGTTTGCATGTTCTCCCCGTGCCTGCTTGGATTTTCTCCAAGCACTCCGGTTTCCTCCCACATCCCCAAAAAACATGCAACATTAATTTTACACTCTAAATTGCCCCTAGGTGTGATTGTGAATATGGCTGTTTGTCTCTATGTGCCCTGTGATTGGCTGGCGACCTGTTCAGGGTGTACCCCGCCTCCTGCCCGTTGACAGCTGGGATAAGCTCCAGCACTCCCCGCGACCCTTGTGAGGATAAGCGGCTAGGAAAATGGATGGATGGATGGACGGATGGGTATTCATGGGGTAGTGTGAAACAATTTCGAGAAGTGGTGGTTGTTTCCATTACGTTTGCACATGTTCCTGCAGAAATATGCACCTCTCATTTTTTTTTAAAAGTCATGAATGGGGGAATTTCAGCATTAAATATGACTATAGATACTAAACATAAGGGACAAAGGTCAAGCCGAGGTCAGAGGGTTCCTTGACACAGGCACATCCGCCAAAATAAGAACCTGTAACGTTTTCTGCAAAACCTTGATTTAGAATTTATCATTTAATAACACTAGAAAGAATATGAATACATTTTTTACAGTGCTATAGTTCATAATTTCATATAGAAAATTATTATAGGATATTCTTGGCAGAAAATGAACAATGTGCAAAGGTAAAAAGTTCGCCATTGCATGCTGAGAACATATTTAGCAACATCAGGATGGGGAACATGAGAGACATCACTGCAGAAGAAGAAGAGAAGAGACACACAATAAACTTGCTGTGATTCCCATTCACGTCGAGACGTGCGTATCGCGGCTGCCATTTTTTTTTTAATCTCCTCATCTGAGGTTGGTTGCATCACTTTGTTTTGACTGCTCAGCCTTTTTTTTTCATTTTTTTTATTCTTTCCGCCTTTGCAGGGCCGCTCGAGCGAAGCGTGTGCGAACAAGCGGACTCCACTATCGGTTCAATCAAGTCGCGGCAGAACGCGGCGACGCGGAACAGATGCTGTTGACACGTCGGGGAGAGTCTAATTAGGCCGAGTGTCCAGATGCTAAGAGGTGAAGCTAAAAGAATGAGATAAATGTGATGAAGAAAAAAAAGACACTTAAAGACGTCTAATTAACGGTGACAATCAGGAATGTTTACAGTGAAGACTGAACATGCTATTTTACTCCCCCCCCACCACCCACCCGCTTCATTCCTCGCTAATGATCACCGCCTCGGAAAAGGTGCTTTCCCTGACACTAACTGCCACGTATAAAACGGGATCACTTTCTGAAGTGATGAGCAATGAAGATCACAGGACAAACCTTGGAGGGCCGCACGGCAGATTGCATCACATTGTAAACCGTCGCGCACCCCCGTAAAAACAAAAGCAGTCTGGCCCTGCTGTATATGATAAAAGATGCTGTCTGTTTTTTTACGAGCCGAGGCTGTTCCTCCATCTGCTCTCAGACGCCTCTTCCCAAAGACGACAAAAACGTAAAATTTCCGCTCATCTATTGTAATTTTACAGCTGATACACACTCCATAAGGATTTATACCTTCATTTTGACAAAACAAAAGACGTGGAAATGACTCTGAAAGAACTTGACTTTGATCCATTGCTAGCAGAAAAATAGCTGGGGTTCTGGAAGCCAGACGCTCTCACCATTCAGTGTGAAATTAACCAAATAAGTACTTGGCCATCTGGCTAGTTCCGCAAATGTGTTTGTGAGGTAGCCGAATAAATATGTCTACAGACCTCAGTCCGCCTGTGCTCTTATCAAATTCACCAAAATCGGGTTAGAACAGTGGTCTACCTTGCGCCAGTCAGTCATTCTGCCAGGCACATGTCCAAGCCCACAATGCGGTTTAATGCCAATCAAACCCCGCATTGAGCCTTTCGCTTGCATGAAATTCACCAGTATTGAATACTTTACGAAATGCATCACGTTGAATCGTTTAATGGACGACTGCTGAATAGTGCAATGACCAGAGAGCCACAGATTTGCGTGAAATCGTTCTGGTGTTTTAGTTAAAAACAAGTTAATGCCACGTTCTGTAATTTTGCACATTTCCAGATTATCCCGGTTAAACCCAGAATATTCCCATGACAACTAAAATCCTGCTCAACTGCGGGGACAAGAGAGTTGTAGGTCTGCGACCTCCTGCGGACCACATGCTAACAGATCAAGGTCGAAGTAAATATTGGCAAGAATTTGAACTGGTTCCAAAATACTGACAACCCATCTTTATCCGAGAATCTAGATTCCCCTCATGGGACACATCCATCTCTATGACAAGTTACATTTTTTTTTTTTTTAATCTGGATGAATATCCTGTTTGGCATCTAAGCATTTAATACACTACACGGCAAAACGACATAACAACATGCGACTCTGAGCTAGCTACCTTTTATTGATCCACTCTGGGATGACAAAGAGAGACCACCTCTTCAGTCAAGAAAGATTTTGTTTGCTCCCGAATGTCAGCCCAGGCCGAATGAATCAATGCGTACCGTTGGCGCATCCACGGTCGAATCCAGACAGCCGGTAAAATCCAACTTTGACTGACAGCGCGCCCAAAGCCAAGAGACAAGCTGACAGATGTTAGAAAAGCTAACTCTTCCCACGCAGACACACAAGTTGATTCGGGTTTTTAGAAGGTGCATGTAATTAAATTGCTTTTTATTATTTTATTTTTTTTGTATCACAAATGGTTAGAATATATTCCCTCATGAGAACTAGCACACACTTCAGGATGTCATTGTGGTCTCTTGTTTACATGATGACAGCGCTTGGAGGACTGAAAACAAACATTTGAAAATGAATCTCACAGTTTGTTTGGAACAGTTTGTTTCTGTCAAAACAATCTGTGTACCGTTCATTCTTTCCATTTTCAATGGATCAAGATCAAGCTGTTCATTCTATGAAAGCTCACATCTACAGATATGTCACAATATTACTCAATGCTTATAATCTGTTCCTCTAATTTAAATTGCATGCATCACATTTCAAAGGTCAAGTGTCGAGAAATGGATGATTTTTAGTATGTTATTGGATGGACCCATCCTTTTTTTCCCCACCACAAAACATGATTTTGACGTATATGGCTTTTTGTAACTCTCGCTCTGAAAATCCTCTCGAGGGATTTGTTTTCGACAAGAAGCAAGAAGTGACGTTGAATCCAGTAGCGCGCTCAAACGGACTTGTTTGTTTCTATTAGCTTTACCTACAGGAATATAGCTTGTTGTCCCTTCGTGTTAGCCAAAATGCCGGCTCGTCGCATTGCTGGATATTACTCGAACACTCCGAGGATGGATTTACCCGGTTCGTCATGAAATGTGCATTGTACGGGTGCAAACGACGAGAGCTTCGTTGGTTCCAAATGACAGGAAGTGGTGTATACAGCTACTAAAAAAAAATTATAGTTTGGGGGGGACCACGTAATCCGTCTCTCATAACGTAACAAAAGATCCGCTTACGTATGACAGGGGTCCTAAATGTGTCTAAGTGCACGTCGGATGGCTTCCGCGTCGTGCCTCGCGGACGTGCATGGCTTTGGCTGGGGTGGCTCATACATACTGTCTGGGAGTCTGTTGTTAGTTAGAAGTGATCCGCATATCATCTAAATATGGCTCAAAACAATGAGGTAATATTGGCCCGGACACTCCACTCGATTGTAAGATGTTCTCTTCTTCGAAAAGAGCTTCCGTTTCTGAAGGGGCGTGTCCCATAGTAGGGGCCACAGCCTGTTTTCAATGGCGAATGTCACGGACAGTAGATGCAGCCAATATGGCGACCACTTGGATGTCGAATGACACTTCCGCAACTTTGCGCATGGATGACGCGCTCTCCGCTCATATTTATTTTTTCGTATGGACATTGAAGCGAATAATGTTATATGTATTTTTCATTTCAATATCCATTTTAAAATGTTTATAGGGATGACACTTGACCTTTAAGCACACAGCTCACGTCAACTATTATTATTATTTATTCCTCCCGACAGAGATTGTTTTGAACAACCTGATAAACCTGATCTGATTTTTATTGGGTCGCTGTCAAACGTACTTTCCCTCCGAATGCACGTGAATATGCTTGCACGCAGATGGCGGCAGAATCTCGCAAAAGCTTTGATATGCAGATGGAACAGTGGCTTGTCATTTTTACTGGCTGCAACACAGTCTTATCGTTCCACCAACGCAAGAATTAATGCCCGATAACAATTACCTGAAGGGGACATCTGAGTGATAACATCGCCATGGCATTCCCGCTCCTGGAAGGCCTGAGCTTCCTGGAATTAGCTTTTACTTTTAGACACGCATCAGCCCAGAAAGACAGAAAAATGTGTTTCCCTGGCAACCACACATTGAATAGTGGGATTTTTTTTTAAAAATGTTTTTATTTCTTGCATGCTCAAAATGGCCTTGGATGCGGACGATGCGCTTACACCAAGGATGTCCAAACTAAGGCCTGAGGATCGTTGAGGCTTGTCATTTGTTTTATTTTGTTTGTTTGTTTTAGCAGGAAACAACTGACCCACACAAATAAGGAAAATCTGCAAATAAAATTTATCCACCTAAAAATGTTCTTAATATCCTCTAGCTGACACGATATTATTCTTTGTCTTTTTTAAGAATCTAACAATAATAAAGCCTGACTAACTGGACGTTCTCTCTGTTGGCCACTAGATGGCACCAAAACAATATTTCTACATTAGATATTGTTTTAGCCTGAGCAGGTGGGTTTTTTTTAAAAGGATTTTAGTGGATCGGTTTTCAGGTATTCACAAATTCTGAACCATGATTATGCAGTTATACACTACTTACTTACTACCATAGGTTGCAAGCCAGTAAAAAAAAGAAGTCAATTCACATATCTAACCTCCTGGTTGCCCACAAATCACGCATTATTCGGTAAGATTCATCACAGGTCACTACTGCACTGACAACTGAAATGGATAAAATAAATAAATAAAACTAATGTATTCATAATTCCTATATAATTCTATTCCGGTGGGCTACAAGGCCCCCGAGTCGGACTTTTTGATTCACCTCACTGTTCCTTTTCATAAATACAATTCCGATATAAAAGCGCCTACCATATCTTCAAATTGGTTTCCTTGGTTTTATTGTGCTGAATAAATTAAAGGTGAAAAATGCCAAAGTATCACTTGCTTCCTTTGATTTTTTTTCCGTCCGCAGCCGCTGGTTTACGAGTGTGAAACTGAGTAAAGGAGGTAGACTTGTGTCTAAGTTAATGATTGAGCTTTTAAGCAGCACTGATTGGAGCTGGCACTCTGTGTTAGATTGCATTAGCGAGAAAAACATCTCTGACTTACTCTTATCTACAGAACATAAATCATGATGGCTGCTGAATACTGTTGATGGCCCCACGCCAACAGAACATTAACAGATTATTACCGCGGACTTGTTTGTGCACAGGCTGTCCTCGCCCCACAAGGCTATAGAGTACTTGTACGGTACTGTGTAAGCTTCACGAGTGAATTTATACACTGCAGTAGGCCCGTGTTGTCTTTATCATTAATCCTGGTAAACTCTGTTGCGCATTGAAGTGAGGTTGATGGTCAAAGTCATGAAAAAAACTGGCAGAACTCAAGCAAAAAAAAAAAAACGAAAAAAAACAGCATTGTCATTCCACTAGTGTTTGCAATATTAGTACCACTTCATTTTCATGTATGCCGTTATTGTGCTATTAAATACATGCAGGTAAAGCTAAAATAAATTCAGTGTTTTTTTTATCCATCCATCCATTTTCTGAGCCGCTTATCCTCATGAGGGCCACGGGAGAGCTGGAGCCTATCCCACCTGTCAACAGGCAGGAGGCAGGGTACAGCCTGAACTGGTTGCCAGCCAATCGCAGGGCACGTCGAGACAAACAGCTGCACTCACAATCACACCTAGGGCAATTTAGAGTGTCCAATTAATGTTGCATGTTTTTGGGATGTGGGAGGAAACCGGAATGGCCGAAGAAAACCCACGCAGGCACGGGGAGAACATGCAAAATCCACACAGGCGGATCCGGGATCG
Organism: Syngnathoides biaculeatus; assembly: GCF_019802595.1. NCBI lineage: Eukaryota > Metazoa > Chordata > Actinopteri > Syngnathiformes > Syngnathidae > Syngnathoides > Syngnathoides biaculeatus. Next base: position 9,115,348 of record NC_084661.1, read on the forward strand.
AACCAGGGACCTCAAAAGTGTGAGGCCAACGCTTTCCAGCTGCTCCAGTGTGCCACCTTCCATGTAGGCCATTATTGTTAAATTATTAAATACATGCATAAATTCAGTGTTTTTAGTAATTCAATTTAAAAGTGATACTCACAACACTGTTCAGGTGACTGATTTCTACTTTTATTTCTTGTTGTTTGTTTTGAGTGTTTGCTTTTATCATTCATACTAGCCAGATGAGAATCAAAAGGTAGAAAAGGATATATATATTATATGCAGTCAATAACAATTTGTCTTTTATGTGCCTTTGTAAAGATTTTTCTTGCTTAAATAGTATCGTATTTAAAGCGAAGCTCCAACTTTAGTTATTGTTGTGGTTTTTATATTTTACTGTTATTACTCCGACGTAATCACATTAAATGGCACACTTCCGTTCCTCTCTAAATGTATACCTGCACGGCGTATCAATACGGCTTTAACAGCGGTCCGGTCGGTCGGTTGCGGCGGGGCGGCTAATGAAGCCCGAAGGCGCTATTGGATCCCTCATAAACACTCTCCCGCAGACTCTGCGGCGTTTACCAATTTCACTCTTCGCTCGATGTGAATTGTGATTTGATAAAAATAAAATGAAAAAAGAAAATCCACCTAATGGAACACTTAGTACAAAGGGAAAGAGCAAAAATATTAATCTGAGAGCAGGATCTTAAGTGCTGCTTAACACACCGCGCAGTAATTACACTTTAAAACGATCATTCAGCTGTTAGTGAATAGGTTGAATGGGTGACTTGTTACAGGATGGTTCAAGCTATTCTACTCTCAGCTATTATTCATGCGCCCAGCGTGCACTGTGTGGCACTTGTGCACACAGTACTAATGTAAAGCATTCATGTCTGCTGTTTAATTATTTTTTTTTTAAATGCATACCTTGTGATGTTTGAAGTGCATATCAATTCCGTATTAAAAGCATGTAATGCATGCAAATGCATTCACGGTGGACTGCATTGATGTGCCACCTGTTATGTGCCGCCGGCAACTCTGTGCACATATCCAATTATTCTTGTCCTTGCGTTTAAATCCTTTCATGCCACGGTTCTGTATGGTTCTCAGGCCCGTGTACGTCCCGAGTTTGCAGCTTATACCCAGCCCACGACTCCCCTCGCCCCCTCTGTGAAGTTCTAACTGGAGCGGCCGTCATCTAGACTCTGAATGACTTGTCTCCAGGCGCTTCATCTTTTATTTCCTGACTCAAAGTCAAAGCGTAGGCACAGAGGACCTTGTGAGGACATGATTACGCAGTAAACAAGTCCATTTGGTTGCAAACAGAGTCGGCGTGAAAAGAAAAAAAACATATATGTATACACTGGAGGAGGTTGGGAATGAAAAATTATTTGTAAAAAAAAAAATGATGTACATTTTAGTATTAAAACTGCAGTGCCCTGCTTTTTTGCTATTGTAAAAAAAAATGCTTTTTTATTTTTTTGGTAAGGTATCAATCTACATCACAGGTGTAAAATGCAAGGCCCGGGGCCAGATCCAGCTCCCCACATGATTTTATGTGGCCTGTGAAGGCAAAACGTGTGTGTCCATGATTCTTGTTAAAATCTGTACAAAAATTTAAAATGGTCATATCAAAAATCAGGGGTGCCCAAACATTTTTTCCCCAAGATCTACTTTTCAAATCGGTTGATGGGTGTTGTGAGGGAGGATATGAGGACAGTGGGTGTTAGAGAGGAGGACGCACGAGATAGCCTTAGATGGAAAAAGATGACACTCTGTGGCGACCCCTAATGGGACAAACCGAGTAACTAGAAGAAAAACCTCATTTTTATGCACCTTGCAGAGGAAGCAGTGTCATTTCATGTATGCCGCCAATTTCTCACAGATATCCCACATCTAACAGACATTTCCTCCAGGCTATTATTCACGCATTTGTCAATATATTATTGACACAAAGGAGGTGATATTATGTAGCCCGTATCCGACTCCCATCTCCCCATAGCGTCAATCCAAGATGACTCATGTTCCCCGATTTAGCACAATTATGGATCGGCCCATTGGGAGATGCAGCCGGCGGATCTCGTAAGAATACTCCCATCGATTTCGATGAGAGTGAGCCGGCCGTCTGATTGGCAAGCGCTACAATTAAGTGCGAGCGGGAAGGAGCGGATGCGCATCAGTCATCGGTGGTTCCCCCGCCTCCTTCGTCAATCATCTGCACTCATCGTCTGATGCGCTTTGTGCGCTCTCACACAAATTTCACAGTAAATATTACAATCGTCTCCTTTGAAATAATGTTGGCACAAAGCCATAATTGTGTGGAGACAGACTGGAAGATATTCCCCCCCACCACCACCACAATCGGGGCATTCAGGTTGAGAACAGTGCTTAGTACAATCTCACACACACTACGTGGCATTCTTATCTCCAGAATTTGCTGAGAAAATCTCTAAAGGCAACCACTTTGGACATTTTAACAAAAATTGATGACAAAGGATGTTTTAAAATACATTCACAGAGATCACAATGGCCACCTCCCAGCTCTTTCTCTGCCACGCATCACGACAAATGTCCTTTTTTTTAATTCAAAAAGAATGAGCTCATCTTTGGTTTTGGGGTGCGGCTCCAACTTGGAGCAGAAATAGTAAATAAAACAATTAATCTGATTCTAACTCAGCCTTGTTGCATGAACGGATGATGCCGGCTCAGATGAGAGGTGAAACTTCTTCTCAGACAACCAGAAATGTCCAGTTACGATCACTTGAATGCCAAAGATGGAACCAACTTTACCCAAATTGTATGTCTCAATCCAGTAAATAAAAAGTCATTTAAAAATGCATTTTTCATGTGTTTCAATTGGCCAAAAGTTGCTACGCTATAGCTAAAATGTACAATTTGATGTAAACACTATATTATTATTGTTGGTATATTAAAGAGCTGAAGTTGTACAGTACAGCGGGGTTCTATTCTGCAACATCTCTGCTTATTTTAGTCAAACACGTTGTGTCGCGGTCTCAGGTGTAATCCCCCGGAAAGGTCGATATGATAGCATAACGCTACTGATTTTGGGAATTGTTGCAAAACATCATCTGCAATGTCATTACATTCGTTGGCTTGGAGTCTGTCTGGGGAAAACCACAGCGCAGACGCGGTGTCATGGGGTGGAGTCATCTTTGACATCATCTGCTAGAACGGCGCTCTGCGGAGAGCAGACCTCCACCCAAAAAAGCAAACAACCGTCATTCGAATCCCAAAAAAGTGGATCAGAGATACCTTAATGTGGCAATTTACTCACTACCTCAAACAGCATACACCTAAAACACGAGTAAACAACTACTTGTTGGTACGAAACATGAAGTGAAAACAATGATGTGTTTTTGCCAAATGGGAGGTCGCCGTGGTTATGGCTGAACTGTTGTCATGTGCGTCTTTACACCCTAAACTAGACGAATCCAGTGCTAAAGTGATCTAGTCTGTTTTGCCGTACGCGCTTCAAAACATCATTAACCCATAATCAATGTGATGGGCTTTTTTTTTTTTCATAATCAATTATGCCCATCATTACTCACGGCTCTCAATGACAGGTCTTATCTCATCTGCCAGTTTACTTTACTGTCACATTGGCAGGCAATGGATTCGGATTGGATTTTCACAGACGTACTACAAACAACTCAGTCTGATGTACAGATAATTAATGTCGTGTTTTTGTTTTTGGGGTTACTTTTCTTCAAAACAGAACTGTGCCTTAATTGGCAAAAAGTGAGAATTGGGTCATTTGAACTATGAATTGCAAATCCAGCCTCTCTTTCAACATGACCAAATGATGAATAATAAATGCATTTTTATTCACCCCACTAAAAAAAAAATCATTGAGTAGTTCTTTTGTTGCAAGCACACAGCAATAAAAGCGCAGCCTGCTCAGACACACAAACAAACCCTTGCAGGGCAAAAGCAATTCCTGTACCTGTTTGAAAAAGAAAAGCAAAGAAGAAAAATAAAATATACTGTAGCCAGTGTCAATAGACACAGCCTCCTTATTGATTCCTGCATGTGTGTTTAGAGCCAAACTGTAAAAGACAGAAAAACACACGGCGCCATAAATCAGCTGGTGGGGGGATATTAAAGCAGTGCAAGAGTGGGCTGTTTTTCACAGATATGGATGGGCGGATCAATACGATCGCCCAGGCGCCGCGTGCGAGCCTGCTCGACTTCCTGGCCGATGAGCGAGCGCGACGCCTCTGTCGCCGTGGCGCGCACAATCAAAGAGGGCCCGCGTGGATGTGACGTCTCCGATGTCAATGGCGCCGATGAGTACGCAAATCTGGCAAGTCCTTGATCCCGGGCCAAATGACACACACGCATACGCGTCAGTACGAGTTGGCCTACTTCATTCAAGTCAAGTGCATCCAAGCGGGATTGACGGTGGGGGATGGGGGTTGAACAGCCAATACACCAACCCCCCTTCGCCCTCCTCCCCTCCCCACTTCCTTGCTTCCTTCCTGCCTTCATGCCTTTTGGTCTTAAGGATGATCAGACACCTCCGACAAGCACAAGATTTGGGTCCAAGCCAGTAACCCTACACTTCCCCCAAATTGTCATCTTACATTTGCAGTAGTTGGTACAAATACTTTGTTATTGTACTTCTTAGGTTTATAGAGAAGGGTAAACACCCCACGAATGAAATCTTAATTGATGGAGATCTTGTGGGCAGCAACATTGAGGAACGTGAACCAGAGAGCAACGGATTTGGTTGATGATGTTGACTACAAGATTGAGTATTATTGTATTGATTCTACATTTGTGGCAAATGGGTTGTGCCTTGTGTCAGGCTAAAAACTACCAGTTTCTGGCAATCAAAAATTCTATATAAAAATATGTACAGTCAAGGTGAACGCTTTCAGTTGTTCGTATTAGCAAATTTAGCCCTTTTTACGTTAGTTCACAACATTAGAAACTCTCTGAGAAGCACAAGTGCTGGCTTGCCTTTTTTCTCTTCTTCTCAGTATAACCATGATGGAATTTAATAAACAAAAAAACTACTTTGTGTTATGAAAGTTATTAAATTGCCAATTTTTATACACTTGAAATGTGACTTTTACTTTTTACTCTCATACTTAAGTTGCTTCAAGATAAATGCTGAATTATTTCAAAGCCAGAACTACATTATGTAGCTTTCAACTGCAGAAATCAAACCGTTTTTCACCATTTCATTTTCAGCGTATTTGGGTGTGTGTGGATAAAATGTAGCAGGAGCTAGCTAGCTAGCTAGCTAGCTAATCTTACAATCCAAAAATAAATCTTCCTTTTGGATATTATTTTAGCGTATTGGCTATGCAGAAGGTTGTGGTTGGCTGTTTGTGTGCATCTGGAGAGAAAACATAAGAGCAAGAGGGGAAAAAAAGAAGATCAAAAAGTCAAACTTGTGGGCACCGCAACTGAATGCTAGGCTAGCATGGACACTTTGGAGCACCTTGTTGCTTACTGTGAATGCGCCGCCGGGAGGGTTTATGTGGATATGCACTATTATCGTGAATCAAACATGGAGTTATAAGAACGATGCTAGATGAATTAGCCTCCATTTTTTCCAGGTTGAGATATTGCTATTCGATCGACAGGTTACAGTAGAGCGCGGTGTGGATTCAAATTTGGCACAGTGGTAAACAACACACTTAAATACTCGACTAGGACTTTAAGGAGTTGAATCAGTACTTTTAGTCTTTACTTACACACGTTTCAGTACTGATACTTAAGTACAGCACGTGAGAACTTTTGCCACTTCTGCACATCTTGGTGAAAATTCCAAGCAATGCTCAGCAGTAATCTGAAGATTTGGACTCCACACCAGCATCCACTCAAATCCTCTCACCTCACACCTTTCCCCCCTTTTCCCTCTGCTTCCTTTCTCTCCTCTCCCAGGCCCGTCAGTATGATTCCAGGCTCATCGCGCCGGGCCTGACTTAGTGTCATACGACTGAAGCGGTAATTACAATCGTCTCAGAATAGCCCCGCTACCTATCAAGTGCAGGCTTAACCTCGCTACGTATGCCGACAAGTCGCAGCCAAACATTAGGCCGTGTGGGATGCCATTAACCCACAATTAAATTACAATCAGCATAACAAAAGATGAGTGACACTTAAATCCACAAAATGAGGAAGGATTAGGAGCAAAGAATACTTCTCCCGGGATGTGTTATCACCGAAATGCGACACTGTGAAGAAAGGCAATGTGAATTAATCAAACTTTTCGCTGGATCTAGCACTGGGTGTGCTTTACTTATCTCAACAGGCGGTGCAGGGGCGCCGTATGCTCGAAAAAAGGACAATAAAGTATCACTTTCATTCCCGCTCACCTCTTTATGCGTCGCTCACCTGTTGAACTTTTGATATCAGAAAATAATTAAGCCTCAAAAGGAGGAGAAGCGCTGCAATTAAAACAAAAAACGCTCTGAACAAATCAAATCTGGCACCATTACAGAGGACCGGTTTGGGAAACGACGATAAATAAATTATGAAACTGCGGCACGTACGAGAGTGACGTCTGAAAGACTGCAGCTTTCAACGCTGACTGGACGCTAAGCCAAAAAGTACACTTATTACATGGTATTACGGCTAAATAGCAGCTGTTAAATTGTCCGTCATAGGCGGATTGCCGTCATTCCTTTCAGCAGCCGTTTTATTCACTTTATGAGTCGACGTGAGCCAATCATGAGCAGCTCTTTAAGGCACACTGGAGACGTATCAAGATAGCAAGACGACAACCTAATAGCCAACATATTCGTCATCTTAATTCAGCTTCGTCTGAAGTTTTTACAAATGCTTACATACAGTCAGTAATGAATAGGAAGCATTAATCCGGTTATGTAGCACGCCTATAAATTCAAAATCTCCTGGAAATTGCCAGAATGCTGATCGTAAGTACGTGAAATGCCCACGAGGCATAAACATGGCAATACTGATGAATTATGAGCTTTTACAAACATTTGAATGCTGCTATATCTGGCACGCCCTTTGGTTTCTATAGCGCTTGTCCTCATCAGGGTCACGAATAACTGGAACATGTCCCGGTTGACGTTGTGCAAGACGAGAAGCAGGAGGCATCACGCATACTGTACTGTAACCGCTTTGGCGACCGTTCACATTCACATCTACTGGGAATTTGTAATAAACGTATTAAAATGAAGGCAGTTTGCAATACGAGGCTTGGCTGTCACTAAAGTGGTGAGACCGAAAGAATATACTGCATATTTTTCCCCCACACTTAATACATATTGAATACCTTATTGAAGGACAAGTAATAACAATGAATGAATGGATAACAAAATCATAATTCTCTTACTTCATGGGCTTGAAGAGAGCTTGTCCGTAGTTCTGGAAGGTCATAATGAGCTTGAGCTGGGTGCCTCCGGATTTCATCGCTGTTCCAAAATAACAATGAATAAATAAACACTTAATAGAAACGGTTCATTCAAGATTATTTGCTGAAGAGTGGAAAATATGAATATGGTATTATGAATGCTGGAACGGTGACAATTCAAATCACAGGGGCTAAACATTCCTCAACAATCTTTTAATTATGCTTCAATTAATCTATTGCACAAAATCATTCACTGGTTCACTTTCATCCAATTGCTTATCTCTATTTTTTCTTAAAAAAACAAAATATGTAAACAAAATTGTGACTGGCATAACAATTAAAGTCTTTCATCCAAAGCCTTCGTTTTAGCTATTTTCTAAAAGGCGTTCCTCATAAAGCAGCAAAAAAAAAAAAAATTAAACAACGCATAATAAACCTATTAAGTATGATAAGAATAAGTATGCATTTGCGCCCGCGGGGCTCCGCTGCTGTTTGACGCATTAACAAAGCAGAAACAAAGCCTGTTTACATCAATAAGAGGCCCAAAGAAGCGTCACGAAACAACGCCGTACACGTGTGACTGTGCAAACCTTCCTCCAATGCCACGACTTGAACTTTGAGTCAAAGAAATGATTCATTTGGGAGAGCAAGGTAAATATGAAAGATAAAGGCCTTCAAATCTCATCTAAATTGTCCTCCTCCCCCGCTTTGAACGTTATAAAAGACACCCGTGGGACCGGACTTCCAGCACAAGGACTTTCTCAAGATTTTCAAAATAATCCGAGCGGCTTTCCTTTCTTGTTATTCCTCCCCGCTGATCGATTGCAAATTGTGGTTGGGAGGCCCCGGGGGGAAAGGAACAACCTTCAAAATCAATGATTTCGTTTTGTTCGACACACTTTCGGATCAAGGGCACCACTGCAAAATGCAGGTTTAGTACTCCTGTTTTCCAAAAACTTGCAACTTAGGTTGGTGGAATGCTCCAAACTGTCCATAGTTTGGAAAGTGAATGCTTTTGTGGCGGTGGCACGGTGAAGCAGCTGGAAAGTGTTGGCCTCACAGTCCTCAGGACCCGGGTTCGATCCCGGCCCCGCCTTTGTAGAGTTTACATGTTCTCCTCGTGCCTGCGTGGGTTTTTTCCAGGCACTCTTCCACGACCGATCGGAACGGAGGTAGGACCCAAAAGCAGGGGGACACGGGAGACGCAGAGGTAATTTGGGATAAACGTTTATTATTCAATCGTCGGCGATCGGGCAGGCAGTCAGGTGCAGCAGCGGTAGTTGGGACGTCGGACGAAGAGAACAAGTGAGCGGGCAGGCAGGAGTCGGTACACGGGAGAACGATCAAAGCAGGCAGAAGTGTCAAATCAGTCAGGCTTGCGGGGTCGGTCGGAGAACAGGCGGAGGTCGGTACACACGGGTTGATGATCAGGGATACGGAAGTACTCGAACGGGGCATGAAGCTCAACGATCTGGCGGAGCACCAGTCGTCATCGGAGTCTTATATATACACGGGATATTCACCCCGCATGAGGCGCAGGTGTGTGCCTCCCAATTAGCGCGAGCGCGCGGGCACCCGTACAGCCCGGGCTGGAGCGGCAGGATCATGACACACTCCAGTTTCGTCCCACATCCCAAAAACATACAACATTAATTGGACACTCTAAATTGCCCCTAGGTGTGATTGTGATTGCGACTGTTTGTCTCGATTTGACTTGCGATTGGCTGGCAACCAGTTCGGGGTGGACCCCGCCTCCTGCCCTTAACCGCTGGGATAGGCTCCAGCACTCCCGCGGTCCTTGTGAGGATAGGCAGCTAAGAAAATGGATGGATGGATGTTTATGTGGCCAGCAATAGACTGGACCCATCCTCCTTTCATCTCATTATGATTTTATGTTGCAAGCCCAAATTTGAATTACGAATGAGCATCGGAAACGCTGCCGCTCCAGTGGAGTGGAAAGCAAAAAGGAGAGCCATTTATCTAACTCCAGAAAAAAAAAAAGAAGAAAAAAAACGTGAAACTTATAACAACGAGCAAACGATGAAGGAGCTGCAGTCAGCCACAGCTCATGCCGGGTGTGATGGTCTGAGCGTTCCCGGTGCGGAAATGTCTTCTTGGGATTAATGCGCATGCGCGTATAGTCATACGACAAACACAGCGAACATAGAGATATGTGTATACTTTTGTTTTAAAGTTAGGTTAGGGTTACGGTTAGGCTATAACGTATGTTAGCGTGCTCTATGTAGAAGAAGGGGAACTATGAGTCTCAGTAACTGTCTACTACGTACCCAGAGTTCCCCTGTTAGTAACGCATGCTGTGCAAGATTGTATGAATGATTAAAGAACATTTTCTGATGAAAAGTACAGAAAAAAAACTGAATTTGCTTCAAAAGCCACAGAGAAGTTGTGAGTGTGCACCGCCGTCATGCACAACCTGGAGTGATGTCTCGGCCAATGAGAAGAGACCTCACTTCGGCTTTTTCTTTGGCGTTTGGGTTGAGCACTTCCAGAAAACGAGACTGCGGCTTCACGCTAAATCTCAAAATGAAGGAAAAGCTTTTTTCCGTTTTATCTCCATTGTTTAGCTTTAATGAGGAAAACTAATGTTTGTCCTTGTCTTACAGTTCAAAACAAAATATGAGAGATGGAGTGGATTTAAAATGTCTACACACCGCTTTTCAAATGGAAGGTTTTTGCTTTAGACAAGTAAAATAAGAAACTTTTAAATGATTTGTGTGCATACTTACAGGGTTCAACACAAGCATGAATGTGAGTCGTATTTGCTGAACACAGCCACATTCTCACGTCTCAGTTTTTTATTTTCTTTTTCTTTTTTTTTAGGTCCATTCACGGTGGAACAAGTTTTGAAATGATTTACCTGAGACTCATTATATTTTATACCAATTAAACGTGGCATTTAAGCACCGGGTGTGTAGACTTATTATATCCTCAGCGCGTGGGACAGAAACATTGCAGTTTTCCGTCAAATTATGGCTACATCATTAAAGTTGAGGCTGAAAGTTTTATTGTTTTTTTTATATAGAGAGTGGTTTACTTGTTTTGTAGTCATATGAATAATAAAATGTACATTTGTATGTACAGTTAATAAAAAAGACGATGACAGTTCGACAGACCCTGGAACAAATTATTTCCATTTCCATTTTCCCCAAACAGGAGAAAGAAAATGATCAGGAAAAAAAAAAAACAACAGCGACTAAATGAGAACGAACAACAGACTCAATAATTTATATCGCCGTCATTGCTAAGTCTTGACTAATGAAAAAGAACTTGTTGGTGTATAATTCATGCAAGCAGCGCTATCCTTAAGTTCAGATAATAACACGGTGCTGTTGGTTTGTGTTGGTGTTGTGCCCCGGGCCGATGTAACGGCTCTGTAATTACTGAGTCAACATGTATTTAACTGGCTGGAGTGCGCCTTCCTCAATCCATCCAGGCGGAGGGAAGAAAGCAAAGAGGGAGAGGAAGCCACAGAACACCAAATCAGAAATTGGAGCAAAAAGGGAAAACTCGCAAAGAAATCCAAGAATGTTGTTTTTTTTTTTGGGGGGGGGGGAGACTTCATGCAAACTCGCAGGTACGGTCTTTGCCGATTTGAGCATTCTCAAAGTCTGAATCCCGCAATCCCCTTTAAGAGTTACTGCAACTTGAGCGACCGTGAGGCAAGAAGCACTCCTGGAATTTGGGAACCGGATTGAGCCAAACAGGAAGACAATCCCTGCTGAATTTGAAAAAAAAAAAAAAAAAAAAAAACATCAGCTCTGTCAGGTGTCTACTTTCACTCACAGTCCCTTTTCAGCTCTCCACGGAGAGTCGGACTTACGTCACACTTGTCGATCAAGGAGCGTTTGACTTGAAATCAAACTGCAACCGAGCAGCGGAGAGATTTGCAGGTGTTCTTCCAGGCTTGATGTGTTCTGCTGCGACGCTTTGAGACCGCACGAGAGCCGATTTGGCCTTTGGCTGATCAGACCGAGCTGTGCTTTTTTTTTGTGACAAGCCTGCGGGCGGCTTCCGTCTTTGTGCATCCTCGCGTGTGTGCTCGAGTGTGTTCATAATGTCAGCGCTTGTGACGGCGAGGGCCACATTTGTCTGTCTGTCACTTAGCGGCCTCGTCCTGCTCCTTCCGCACTCTGTGACCTCAGTGCTCAGCGTATATAGACATTTTCTATCTGTACAAGTGACATTAATCTACTCCAAAAAGTTAATTATACGGGGAGCAAAAAAGTGAGCTTTGTAAAATACCTTTAAGGATCCAATGCACAGTGGACACTTGAAGGAGATGCTTCAATAGTCAAACAACTTGCAATTTCGTGTAATATTTCAAGGACGATGACGGTGACGGAAAAAGGAACTATTTTCAAAATATTGAAGGAATTTACTTTATTTTACTTTTTTTCTTTTTAAGCTTTACTTGTTATATTATCAGCACTTATATTTCCATCCATCCATTTTCCTAGCCCCTTATCCTCACAAGGGTCGCGGGAGTGCTGGAGCCTATCCCAGCTAGTTTCGGGGTGGAGGCGGGGTACACCCTGAACTGGTTGCCAGCCAATCATAGGGCACATAGGAATAAACAACCATTCACACTCGCAATCACACCGAGGGGCGTGTTTATGGGATGTGGGAGGAAACCGGAGTACCCGGAGAAAACCCATGCAGCCACGAGGGGAACATGCAAACTCAACACAGACGGGGCTGGGATTCGAATCCTGGTCCTCAGAAATGTGAGGCCGACACGCTAACCAGTCAATCCATTGTTCCCACTTACATAACATGAATAGGAAAACCTCTATAACACAGGTGTCAAACTCAAGGCCCTGGGGCCAGATCTAGCCCGCCACATGATTTTATGTGGCCCGCCGAGGCAAATCATGTGTATCAACTTCCATGATTTTTTTGTTCAAATCTGTACCAAAATTTCAAATTGTCATATCATAAATAATAACATTGAGCTTTTACAAGCATTTTTGTGTTACCAGACGACAATAGTTGGAAAAACCCATTACCCTTGATTCCTGATTCCAAAACTAGTTCATAAATTTCATGTGTAAATATGATGAGGCAGTTAAAGATTTTTACCGTTTCACAGTCTTAACGGCCCCTTGAGGGAAACCGCAAGTACAATGTGGCCCGCGACAAAAATGAGTCTGACACCCCTGCTCTATAACATGTAAAATTCAAAAGGTTAGATTCCCATTGCTTTGTTAGACTCTACAATATTCCAATGATGAAAAAACCACCTGGTCTTATCTCTGAGTTTTGAGGTGACTTGTACATGTCTGCTTATGGGACATTAATTTCTGCTACTTGAACCTAAAATATCTGTTATAAGTGCTCACGAGTGGCACTTCAAACATTTTGAGCTGTTGGATGGATTAAGTCCAATCACTAGAAACAATAAAATCTTAAACGCCGATTCACTTTGAAAGTGCTTTTGGCTGTGGTGTGCTCACGTTTCTGCCAAGTTTTACACCTAAATTTAGATCAGTAAATCCTATTTGCGGGATGGTGGTGTGTGATATAGTGTGAACTGCCAAAGAATTCAACCAAAAATGTAAATAAACAAAAAACAACAATGGAGAGAATTCGTTCTTTCTTGGCATGCTCCAGAGAAGAAGGCATGCTAGTGAACTTTATTAACTTAAAGTTTAGCATTCTATTAACCAATCATCAGTCAATCTCAAGACACGTATCGAGCCAAACAACCTCTCACGTTAACACGTCAGAAAGTGTGAATGGAATGCATGCTCCCTGCACTGAAGTTAAGCCTATGAGCCATCAGTGACCCCCCACCCCCAAATAAAGACCCCAACCCCTGCCCCCCACCTCACTGAATCAAATCACTCACCCACGCTGGTGATCCTCTGGTTGACGAGATCCTTGAGCAGAGCGTCGATGACGGGGTTGTGTCTGGAGTAGAGCTCGTAACGATTAATTCCAATGTGGAAGCGCAGCCAATTGGGATAGGAGTCGGCCGTCAGCTCTCCCGTCGGGCCGAACTCATCTGGATTGCGTTCGCCATTCCTGCGTGAGGGGATTGTCAGTTAGGTTTTTTTGACAGATGTTGCACAGATGCAAACTAATGGGACAGCGCAGCACCGAATGCGCTGAACTCAACTAAAAGGGCAAAGTTTGGGCCTATTAGCGATGTTTTTAGTCATACCTTATGCTCAATGACAGAAAGACAAATACAATAAATGCAGAATTAATAAATATTGCAAATTAGGGAGTTACTTTTTATTCGTTCACACTTACATTCACACCATTGGGCAAGTTGGAGCACAGGTGTCAAACCCGTGGCATGAGGGCTACATCTGGCCTGCTACATCTCTATTTGTAGCCCACTAAAGCAAATAAAATGTGTCTACTACATATTTTTCCCGAAATTGATGGGGTTTTTTTTTTTCAGAAAATCTGGAACATTTTTCTTTATATCAAACAGATATTATAAGTATCCCCCCCCACACCAAATGATTTCTCAAAGACCTTGACTCATATAGTTTTATACTTAGATATTTGGTTGTCACAATTTTCCACAAGATCCAGTTTCAAATTCAATTTGTCATTCAAAATGTGCATAAAATATCCATGAAAGTCAATTGCTATTGTGTGTACATAATAATATGGTGAAGCGATGATATAAATGATTTTCACAGTCATGACTAGGGTGAAACAAAACTATGATGGGGCCTGAGGTGACAGCTCTCATTTAGATTCTTCAGTGAAACTAACGTGGATGTTTTAAGCATCTGAAGTACCTGGAAAGAACATGCAAAGGACAGGAATGTTGCAGTTGAGATCGGAACCTCAGAACTGTGAAGCAAACCTCGATATCACAGTGCAGCGGTGCACTGAATTCTAAAGGCAGCGGTTTTATTAATTGTGACTCACTGTTAGAAACAGAAATACTTAACCACTCCTGTTCCGCTGCTTTTGGGTCAAATTGGATGTCCGTGTTCACGTTGAAAAGCGTGTCCTCGTCCGTGAGCGTCGGCAAGGACCTTTTATACAAGGGGTGCTCAAAGAGGGCCGCCATCCGTGAACCCTTGGCCGGGGTGTTCTTGCTGACTGCAGCGTCCTGGATGAATTGCCTCTTCCTGTCTCCGCGCTGGGCGCCCTGCTCCTGCACGCTGAACCCCTGCGACTTGTCTCCGGCGGTGGGGCCCTTTTCCAATGAGTGGGACGAGACGTTGGAGGTGCTGGGCTCGTTGCTGAAGTCCTGCAGGATTCGCAGCGCGTGCTTGTTGGGCCAGCCTTGCTTGGCCCAGCTACGCGGCTCCTCGCTGGGCGTGTGCGAGCAGGAGCAGCCGCCCACGCCGTGCCTCTCCAGCTTGGGCAGCAAGTCTATCATGATGTGCATGGAGCACGCCACCAGGAACACCATGAGGATCAAAACACGGAATTTTCGCAGCAGGATCATCTTCATGGTCTCCCTTTTGAGCAGATGTGAGTACTTACTGCAGATGATGAGCACGCAGATGCACAGGCTGACTACATCACTGATGATGTTAATCAGACTGGACGCCAGTCTAATGAAATATACATTAAACACCAAGGACCCATCTTCACTTGCCGTCTTGAGTAGAGGATTCAGTGTTCAACCGTTATGGTTTCAGCATCAGAGTCCGTTTTTTCCTCCCCCGAGCTTTGAGCAGATTTTTTTTAAAGGTTTATCAGCGAGCGTCCAGGTGGACCGGGTCGAGCGGGTTCAGACCAACGGTCGACTTGCGCAAGCCACATAGTCCTCGCTTACCGCGCACCACTGCACGCCAGGCCGTGTGAATCCGTTAAACGATGGGGTCCGGGGTCGCGCATCGGTGCAACCTCCTTCAAAAAAAAAAAAAAATAATAATAATAATGACCAGCAGCTCTTCGCAATCAAGCTTTTTCCCTCCTATCTCTCTCTCCTTACACGAAAGTCCCCGCAAGTGTGCGACGCGCACGCATCCGAAAATCGCCCGTCCAGGTAGACAATTCTCAGCGGAGGCGGCTCGGTTTGTGCAGGTACCAAGATGAGCGAGGGGACGGGATCCCTTCGGGGTTTGCAGCTGCACAGGAGAAAGACGCCTTGTCCTACTGCAAGTGAACGTCTGAGCGGGGTGCGTTAAATATGATGGCGAAGTCGAGACGAGATCCAGCCTTCCTCCCTGCGTCACTGCGCGCAGATTGGCTGAGCCCAGATAGAGAGAGAGAGAGAGAGACAGAGAGAGAGAGCGAGAGAGAGAGAGACCGAGCGAGAGAGAGATAAACGCTTCTCTGTGCTCCTCTTGGAATAAGATGCACATCCCGGCTGTGCAAGAAGATGGCGTCTTTTCACTGGCCGTTTTTTTTTTTTTTTTTTTAAAACATGGCTCATAAGGTGCGGCGTTCCCGCCCCACGTGAAATCCATCTGCTGGAATCACTGTGAAAAGCCTCCATGGAGACGACAAGTCAGCGCATCAATGAAACATTATGCAGGCCTGTTAGCGCGCTCATCAGTCACCGCAGCCACTCCCATCTCGCTTCAGTCGGCGAGTTTCAAAAGATGGACGACACATTGCAGCCTTCTTTGCCGGAGTACTTGGGGGCGGTTGCAGGGGGTATGCAAATACTTAACCCTGGCATAAAGTATTCCTAATTTTAACTATTACTCACAATTTTGAACTTCTTTGTCATAAGCAGTAGAGTGTTAAATGAAGGGTATACAATGTATTGATTATGATTATGATGGTTATGATAATCATCAGGACTGCTGTGGCATATCAGAGGGCAAATGGCAGGGTAAGTGGCCCACCTGAAGCCATCTTGCTTTCACGACTGAGATGGCAGCCATCTACCCGAACAAACAAATGTATCACAACAATAACACCGACCCACTAGTCAAGAGCAATCGCGCCTTTACGGCTAATCGGCACCGCGTTACAACTTTACTCGCGCTTCCCGGCTGCTTTAACTGGGCAGCGGGGACGCATACTAAAGAGCTCGCACGGCGTACATGTAAGAGTGGGCCAACACTGTTTGTAGTTACATTTTAGATTATCTCGTAATTGAAGGAGGCCTGAGAGAGTGGTGGTTGTATACAGGTACTGATAAAATGGAGCGCTTTATACGGGAGAAAAGTAAGAGGTGGCTTTTGAGCAAAACAGCACTTGGGGATACTAATGAGGCTGATCGAGACACTAAATAAAATAAGTGGAAGATGAGCATAACTGCACGGAGCTGGAATGCTTCATTGACTGTTTTCCCACCACGTGACTACATCCGGGGCACCTGGGCTTGTTGGATGGGTTCACTCTACTGATGCGCTCTTCACTCTAATGCTTTTGCATACAGACTGCAGTTACACAAATGTTTGTACGACTGTTAAAAGTGACGCATGATGACTAAAAAGACTTTGGAAAGTTGCTGGTGCTCATTAGATGTTGTTTCAAGAAACCGTTACGACAAGAAGTGCGCTTTGATCGACAATATCGACTCACATGCCTTGGAGAAACACAAATGGAGCACACAACGGTGGCCGTCGGTAAACCTATCCAGACGTCGTCAACTCGCTCCTCTTCTCGACAAGCGCTTATAACGTGGACCAACACTAAACAATTGCAAAGGTGTGGAGGCCTTCAACCAATTCATCAATGGCTGGGTTCGTGATGCGGCGGTATCCATTGTAAGCACACTGCTGAGGTCAGTGTACTGCACAATACAATTTAAATATATACCGCATGATTATAGTCAGCATTGTGTTAAATTATGTTGATTATACCAACGAAAGAGGTGTAGATTATTATTTTCGTTTTTGTTACCAAGAGGGAGAGAGAGGGAGGTTTGACTGTGGTGAGTGCCAAGTGGAGCCTGGACCTTTTTCTCCACTTCCACGGCTACATTTGTAACTCAACTCACGAAACAGCTAGCAATGCGGTAACTTGTTTTTGCAAACTTATTATAATGAAACAGAAAATACAGATTTTGGAGACATGCAATGCATTCATACACGAGTATCGTGCTTGGCTGCTAGATCGGCTCTGCTAATACGAGACAGCCACAGTCGTCGCCGTTTGGTTGCTAACTGCTCCGTTTTCTCTCACTGGTTCTTGATCACAACTGGCAGTCGAAAAAAAGACTGAGCAAACGATAACATAGCAGTGCGCCCCCATTCATATGCCTTTCTGAAATAATTCCTGGTTAGTTACGTGTGTTTAAGTGAATTGACATAACCAAGATGGCGCCCGCCGTCTAAATCGGAAGGTGTGTGACATTAGTCGAAAAACAGTCTATAGTGTAGAGGGGAGTGACAGAAGGAAGACTGTTACATTTCCAATGAGGGGGATATTGATTTGTGGGTTCAAAATTTCAACAGAAAATAGACACACGGTGTGACTGACAAGGTCTTATCCATTTGACGTTCACTCCTGGGCAAACTCATAGTGGGCACAGCCTAGTGGTCTCGTGCTGCCCTGTTACCCTGGGCTTCAGGAGCTCAGCTGAAACCTTGACATAATATCCACCTCTGGAATAATATAATACTTTATTTGCTAACAACCTGGCATCAGGTTGCAAATGTGCAGAGCGAAGACAAATCAGGGAGCTGAGAAGATGCAGAAGCCGCACAGGATTAAAATTTCTGCTGACTGAGTCATTTTATCACCTCTTTTTAATTTCTAATTAAGTGTGCTTGCCAAAAAATAAAACTTCAAACTGATAACATTTTGTCCTACAGTAGCACTTCATTACGATGAAGTTGTGCTACCAACCCAGCAGCCTTACCTCGTCAAATCTTTCTGTTGTAAAACTGAAAACTTCCCTTTAATGCTGGTTTTAAACTGCAGCCCATGAATACAACCCGCTTTGTAAAATGTCAACATGATTAAAAGCACAATGGTTCCATGATCTAAATTTAGATTTAGAATAAAGTATGTAGTTCTGGTCATTTCTATCCATGTGAAGGTCACCGGTATCTCATTTCCAAGAGGGTTCCATTGGAGCACTTCCCCCTGTCATGGTGTTTGGTGTCAGCGTGGAGGACAAAGTGATATTTGTTGCCTGTCCTCACGTCATGACGGCCGCGGGCTCGCGGCCGGCCCGCTGGCCTGAAGTGAAACAATCCCTGATGAATGCGTATTGATGTCAGTCAGCCATGGATCACAGCGGTCGATGGGTCAGTGGTTCCTCACAAGGCCCCTGTCTGATGTGATTGTTGCCTGGCCTTTCGGCAGGGAATCGAGACGAGCGGCTCGGTTCTTGCCCGCTCATCATTTGACGCAAGGCTGTGACATTAGTGTTCATAACAGAAAAAAATATATATCTCTCTCTTCATCTGCTGTCAGACAACATTAGAGCCTTAGATGTGTTAACAGGAATGGATTGTTGTGGGACAACTGGGGGCAAGCTCACTAAATTAATGCATCTCAATCATTACATTTTAAAAAATGAATGGAAAGGGGGGTGTGAGGAAAATTTCCATCTCAAATGATTTCCTTGTGACCTCCAACATTTTGAGATACTACTCTGAGATAAGTCCTCTACCATGAGGTGTCATGTTGAACTTTCACTTACCACTTTGAAAGAGTGTGAGAGTGATAAACACACACCTACTCCTTGTTCAAACCTGAGACTTTGTAACACTAATGAGTCAGATGACATTAGGTGAGGGGGAAATTGCTTATTGGGCCCAATTTGGACATTTTATACATTTTAGGGGTTTACTCAGTTTTGTTGCCAGCAATTTACAAATGAACATGTGAATTCAATTACTTTGAGTGGAAACAAAAGTGTCCTTAATACAGAACCTAGCTGCTGCCCCCTCCACTTGTCTGAAAAAAAAAAAAAAAAAAGTATCCAAATGCAGATTTTCTGTGCCTTTCTTCCGAGGTCCTTATCACATTGACTGCCATAACAGTAACAAAGTGTCAGAGGCAACAGCAGGCGCTGATATGCGGCGTGACAACAGTATTAAAGGCGGCCAGGCTTTACACAGACAAAATCAGGAGGAGGTGGAGGGCATCGGAACAGATAGCTGACTCCAGCACAGGTTGTAAATTCACAAGATTTATATCCTCGATGCGCCGCGGCGGATCCTGGTGAGATAGCACGGGCGAGAGCGGGATTCACGGCTTTACGGTCACACGGAATTCTTACTGGTGTGTTACTGGAACAAGAGTGACAAGGAGGGAAGATGGTTGGAGTCAACATGAAGGTTTTCAGGTTGGCTAGATACTGATTATCATGGCATAACTTGACACTCATCACCTTTTAAAACAGCTTTACCTCCATCAGTGTACTTATGTTTGTACTGTATATATTACTGTATGCTTATTGCAGTTATCAAATATAAATCGGTAAGACAGTATTCCAAGATTATGATATAGTGCATAACTACAAGCGATCTCATGGCTGGCACATAAAATATTGTAATGTTACTACGAGCAAATTCCAAGACCCCATTTCACACAGAAGTGGAATACAAAGTAAGACAAAACCCCCAAATTTGTTCTTATTGCCTAGAGTAGAACAGCAAAACACAGCTATACTGATTTATCAGACAATCTTCTCGTTAACGTGCGGATGAAAACATGAAATGAAATGCATGGAAATAAAATGTTAGCCACGTGTTTATTAAGTGTAAGAAGTGGAGGGGGGTAGCGAAATGAGGCGTCATCTTTGGTGCTGCTCTTGTGGGCCTCGCTTGCAATATGAGACGCGCCACCATATTCGCTGTGCCCATTCATTTATGGGAATGTGCCCTTGGCGTGACCAGAGTTTAGCGGCGAACAAGTCTAATTTCCATCATTGAGCAGCTGCATCTGATACAGAACGTTTGAATTGATATTACAGATAACAATGGCCTCTGTTGGCCCCAATAAGCCTCACGCTGCCCTTGGCGCTTTCTCTCCTCATCCCTCCTCGCTTCTGCTGCTACTTCACAAAAAAAAAAAAAAAAAGACTGTGCGTACACACGCACACGTTTAAACTGTCATAATAATCACTTCCTAAAAACACACCCATCTCACGAGGCTTTGCTGCAAATTGCTTTGAGCTACCCCCCCGGAGGCTTTTCTCTTAATTCTTTGTCATCCGTTTCCTTGAGGCATTTGAATGAATGAAAGTCTGTTTTTGTTTAGTCGATCATCAGTTGTGCCGCAATTGCAATATTCGCAGACAAATTAGCGCTCTTTAAGATGATCCCAGAGGATTTCAAAATCATCTGAGCGGCTTTCTTCAGAATTCTTGAGGAGGACACAATGGCAATTAAAGAGTATTTTTCCACAGTACGACCGGCTGTTTGATTGCTTTCAGTCCTGTTTTGCCTCTCATGTGACTTGATAATCACAAAAATTGCTCTATTTAGATGTAATGTAATTTTAGATCCATACAAAGCCATTGAAAGAAAAACCTAAATACTGTACATACCCTGCTATATTGCAAGTACTCCCACTTAGAAATCATGAAGGGGTCTGAAATTTTCATCATAGGTGAATGTCCACTGTGAGAGAGATCAACTAAAAAGAAAAATCCAAAAATCACAATTTATGATTTTTTTAACAATTTATTTTGTGATACAGCTGCAAATAAGTATTTGAACACCTGTCTATCAGCTAGAATTCTGACCCTCAAAGACCCGTTAATCCGCCTTTAAAAGTCCACCTCAACTTCATGTATTATCCTGAATCAGATGCACCTGTGTGAGGTTGTTAGCTGCATAAAGACACCTGTCCACCCCATACAATCAGTAAGGCTCAAACTTGTAACATGGCCAAGACCAAAGACCTGTCCAAAGACACCAGAGACAAAATTGGACAACTCCACACGGCTGGAAAGGGCTACGGACAAATTGCCAAGCAGCTTGGTGAAAAAAAAGTCCACTGTTGGAGCAATCATTAAAAAACGGAAGAAGCTAGAAGATGCCAATGTGTTGGTAATACACTCAGACGTCATGGTTTGAAATCATGCATGGCACGGAAGGGTCCCCTGCTTAAACCAGCACATGTTAAGGCCCGTCTTAAGTTTGCCAATAACCATTTGGATGATACAGAGGAGTCATGGGAGAAGGTTTTGTGGTCAGATGAGACCAAAATGGAACTTTTTGGTCATAATTCCACTAACCGTGTTTGGAGGACGACGAATGATGAATTCCATCCCAAGAACACCATCCCTACTGTGAAGCATGGGCGTGGTAACATCATGCTTTGGGAGTGTTTTCCTGCACATGGGACAGGATGACTGCACTGTATTACGGAGAGGATAGAGGATGACCGTGGCCATGTATTGTGAGATTTGGAGGAAACAACCTCTTTCCCTCAGTCAGAGCATTGAAGATGGGTCATGGCTGGGTCTTTCAACATGACAATGACCCGAAGCACACAGCCAGGAAAACCAAGGAGTGAGCGTAAGAAGCAAATCAAAGGTTCTGGCATGGCATAGCCAATCTCCAGACCAAAACCCAATGGAAAATCTTTGGTGGGAGCTGAAACTCCGTGGTACTCAACGACAGCCCAGAAACCTGTCCGATCTAGAGAAGATCTGTGTGGAGGAGTGTGCCAAAATCCCTTCTGCAGTGTGTGCAAATCAGGTGAACAACTAAAGGAAACGTTTGACCTCTGTAATGGCAAACAAAGGCTATTGTACCAAATATTAACATTGGTTTTATCAGGTGTTCAAATACTTATTTGCAGCTGTATCACACAAATACATCGTTAAAACATCATACATTGTGATTTCTGGATTTTTCTTTTTAGATTATCCCTCTCACAGTGGACATGCACCTACGATGAAAATTTCAGACCCCTCCATGATTTGTAAATGGCAGAACTTGCAATATAGCAGGGTGTTCAAATACTTGTTTTCTTCACTGTATATGGCTATTTTTACATGACACTGTTTCACCGCTTACTTCTTTTAACATGCATCGTACTCCGTTATATGCTGAAAAACTCAGCCACTGTCTTTGTGCTGAGGCCAAAACCCGGTCTAATATAAAAAGTAATGCTTTGGCACCATATTGTGGCATCCAAAGGCAATTATAAAATTGTACAGTCTTCTGTAACATAACTCTTTGTAACATTCCACATTCCAAAAATATGCATGTTATGTTAATTGAAGACTACATTTCCCACAAGTGTGAATGTGAGTCTATTTTTTATTTTACTTGTGTTAAAAGATCCCTGGGGTAAGTGTACTAGTACATCTTAACTAGAGACCAAGCTTTACGGAAATGTGTTTGTTTCTTGATATGGATTTAGTCGATGCCCAAGCACAAACAAAACAAATTAGTGGTACCAAACCCATTCTGCTCTCACACGTGGCGCCAAAGTAATTATTTCTGCACAGCTAAAATAATATACAAGGGCATTGTTTGGAAAGAAATGTTTTGAAACGTGTCTATCAGGATGTTACTGAAGAGTTTCTCTGACACATTAGCCCTGGCCCTCGTCTGCTATGAGAATGTGGAAGTGACACAATAACCTTGGGCTTATTTGTGGGAAGTGTTTGCAAGACGGTGGGTCAAGACCGCACTCGCCCATGTGATGTCTCTCTCACCTCCTGTGACTCGGTGCCGAAACTTGCAATTGCGTACAAAGGCCTGCCTAGAGGGAGCGGAAGACGACGTTGAAATGAGAATTTGGAGGTGTGCGTGAATGTGTGTCAGCAGTTGCAACGAAGAAACTGCGCTTTGCTGGTCCTGCTGGCTGCACTTTAATCCTATAAT